>NC_033795.1:42081747-42145387 GCF_001876935.1 Asparagus officinalis
TCGCCGCTTCCGAAGAAGGCAATCCTTGGCTAAGATAATTCAGCCTTGGAATTCACCCAAAAATCAAGACTCTTCAAATGAGGCACTAGGGGCCTATTTATAGCCAAAAGGAGAGGGGGGGGACCATTCTTGAGGACACCCCTTGGGGGTGTCTCGGCCCTTGGCCGAGACACCCCTTGGGGTGTCTCCCCTTGGGGGTGTCTCGGCCAAGGCCGAGACACCCCCTTGGGGGTGTCTCGGCCAAGGCCGAGACACCCCTTGGGGTGTCTCGGCCTGGCCGAGACACCTGGGGTGTCTTGGCTTTGCCAAGACACCCCTCGGGTGTTTCGTCCTGGCCGGGATCCCCCTGGGTGTCTCAGTCTGGTCCGAGGTGTTCCCAGGTGTATTTGCCGTTGATCCGCCATCCCAACTCGGATTCGAATGATTTCGGATGCGTTGGAATCTTGGCGAAGAGCTCTGTTAGTCCCGATGGTTGGATTATCAGTGGGGTGATCGGGACACGGCGGGCGTTGGTCCTTTTGCAGCGGTCGCGGGGTTTCCGGTCAATCCATATCCCCGTGATTCTGACAACCTGTCGGCTCACATAGTCCGTCGGTTCGCTTCAATCGTTCACCGGCGTCATTTGAACCCTTGTGAACCGGGTAGTGACGTTCAATCGTCGATCGTTAATACCGAGCTGTGTGCGGGGACCTATTGGCAATTTTTGATGCCTACAGATACCCCCTCCAAAGTGTTTCGGACTCGCTTCTTTTATAGGAGAGACCGGAATACTTTGGATATGATTGGTCCAACCTTCAGTCGGCCTAAGGGACCTGTGGTTTGCTTCAACTCTCGGCTCCTTCGATCTTCGGTTTATCCGGTGCTTTGTCGAATAACCGAAGTTGTTCCGGTGCTGCGTTTATCGCCTGGCCGTCGTTAGAATCTCGAGTTTGCAGCTGGTGAGTTGAGTTTGGCTCGTGTCATTTGGTTGACTTTTGAACTTGCTATCCCTGTCGCATCGTGTTGACCTGGGATTCTGAATCACTGGGGGTTGACTTTTTGTCGCAACGCGCTGTCCGGCGTTGACCTAAGGTTACGCGTTGACCGGCGCCCACCTTAGGGTTTTGAACCGCGTGGGTTGACTACGTGTTGACTTTCGTCGCCACGTGTTGACTTTTGTCGCAACGCGTTGACCGGCGTTGACCTAAGGTTACGCGTTGACCGGCGCTCACCTTAGGGTTTTGAACCGCGTGGGTTGACTTTCGTCGTCACGTGTTGACTTTCGTCGTCACGTGTTGACTTTTGACGCAACGCGCTGTCCGGCGTTGACCCAAGGTTACGCGTTGACCGGCGTCCACCTTAGGGTTTTGAACCGCGTAGGTTGGCTTTTGTCGTCACGTGTTGACTTTCGTCGTCACGTGTTGACTTTTTGTTGCAACGCGCTGAATGACGTTGACCTAAGGTTACGCGTTGACCGGCGTCCACCTTAGGGTTTTGAACCGCGTAGGTTGGCTTTTGTCGTCACGTGTTGACTTTCGTCGTCACGTGTTGACTTTTGTCGCAACGCGCTGTCCGGCGTTGACCTAAGGTTACGCGTTGACCGGCGCCCACCTTAGGGTTTTGGTTGGCTTTTGTCGTCACGTGTTGACTTTCGTCGTCACGTGTTGACTTTTGTCGCAACGCGCTGTCCGGCGTTGACCTAAGGTTACGCGTTGACCGGCGTCCACCTTAGGGTTTTGAACCGCGTAGGTTGGCTTTTGTCGTCACGTGTTGACTTTCGTCGTCACGTGTTGACTTTTGACGCAACGCGCTGTCCGGCGTTGACCCAAGGTTACGCGTTGACCGGCGCCCACCTTAGGGTTTTGGTTGGCTTTTGTCGTCACGTGTTGACTTTCGTCGTCACGTGTTGACTTTTGTCGCAACGCGCTGTCCGGCGTTGACCTAAGGTTACGCGTTGACCGGCGTCCACCTTAGGGTTTTGAACCGCGTAGGTTGGCTTTTGTCGTCACGTGTTGACTTTCGTCGTCACGTGTTGACTTTTGTCGCAACGCGCTGTCCGGCGTTGACCTAAGGTTACGCGTTGACCGGCGTCCACCTTAGGGTTTTGAACCGCGTAGGTTGGCTTTTGTCGTCACGTGTTGACTTTCGTCGTCACGTGTTGACTTTTGTCGCAACGCGCTGTCCGGCGTTGACCTAAGGTTACGCGTTGACCGGCGTCCACCTTAGGGTTTTGAACCGCGTAGGTTGGCTTTTGTCGTCACGTGTTGACTTTCGTCGTCACGTGTTGACTTTTGTCGCAACGCGCTGTCCGGCGTTGACCTAAGGTTACGCGTTGACCGGCGTCCACCTTAGGGTTTTGAACCGCGTAGGTTGGCTTTTGTCGTCACGTGTTGACTTTCGTCGTCACGTGTTGACTTTTGTCGCAACGCGCTGTCCGGCGTTGACCTAAGGTTACGCGTTGACCGGCGTCCACCTTAGGGTTTTGAACCGCGTAGGTTGGCTTTTGTCGTCACGTGTTGACTTTCGTCGTCACGTGTTGACTTTTGTCGCAACGCGCTGTCCGGCGTTGACCTAAGGTTACGCGTTGACCGGCGTCCACCTTAGGGTTTTGAACCGCGTAGGTTGGCTTTTGTCGTCACGTGTTGACTTTCGTCGTCACGTGTTGACTTTTGTCGCAACGCGCTGTCCGGCGTTGACCTAAGGTTACGCGTTGACCGGCGTCCACCTTAGGGTTTTGAACCGCGTAGGTTGGCTTTTGTCGTCACGTGTTGACTTTCGTCGTCACGTGTTGACTTTTGTCGCAACGCGCTGTCCGGCGTTGACCTAAGGTTACGCGTTGACCGGCGTCCACCTTAGGGTTTTGAACCGCGTAGGTTGGCTTTTGTCGTCACGTGTTGACTTTCGTCGTCACGTGTTGACTTTTGTCGCAACGCGCTGTCCGGCGTTGACCTAAGGTTACGCGTTGACCGGCGTCCACCTTAGGGTTTTGAACCGCGTAGGTTGGCTTTTGTCGTCACGTGTTGACTTTCGTCGTCACGTGTTGACTTTTGTCGCAACGCGCTGTCCGGCGTTGACCTAAGGTTACGCGTTGACCGGCGTCCACCTTAGGGTTTTGAACCGCGTAGGTTGGCTTTTGTCGTCACGTGTTGACTTTCGTCGTCACGTGTTGACTTTTGTCGCAACGCGCTGTCCGGCGTTGACCTAAGGTTACGCGTTGACCGGCGTCCACCTTAGGGTTTTGAACCGCGTAGGTTGGCTTTTGTCGTCACGTGTTGACTTTCGTCGTCACGTGTTGACTTTTGTCGCAACGCGCTGTCCGGCGTTGACCTAAGGTTACGCGTTGACCGGCGTCCACCTTAGGGTTTTGAACCGCGTAGGTTGGCTTTTGTCGTCACGTGTTGACTTTCGTCGTCACGTGTTGACTTTTGTCGCAACGCGCTGTCCGGCGTTGACCTAAGGTTACGCGTTGACCGGCGTCCACCTTAGGGTTTTGAACCGCGTAGGTTGGCTTTTGTCGTCACGTGTTGACTTTCGTCGTCACGTGTTGACTTTTGTCGCAACGCGCTGTCCGGCGTTGACCTAAGGTTACGCGTTGACCGGCGTCCACCTTAGGGTTTTGAACCGCGTAGGTTGGCTTTTGTCGTCACGTGTTGACTTTCGTCGTCACGTGTTGACTTTTGTCGCAACGCGCTGTCCGGCGTTGACCTAAGGTTACGCGTTGACCGGCGTCCACCTTAGGGTTTTGAACCGCGTAGGTTGGCTTTTGTCGTCACGTGTTGACTTTCGTCGTCACGTGTTGACTTTTGTCGCAACGCGCTGTCCGGCGTTGACCTAAGGTTACGCGTTGACCGGCGTCCACCTTAGGGTTTTGAACCGCGTAGGTTGGCTTTTGTCGTCACGTGTTGACTTTCGTCGTCACGTGTTGACTTTTGTCGCAACGCGCTGTCCGGCGTTGACCTAAGGTTACGCGTTGACCGGCGTCCACCTTAGGGTTTTGAACCGCGTAGGTTGGCTTTTGTCGTCACGTGTTGACTTTCGTCGTCACGTGTTGACTTTTGTCGCAACGCGCTGTCCGGCGTTGACCTAAGGTTACGCGTTGACCGGCGTCCACCTTAGGGTTTTGAACCGCGTAGGTTGGCTTTTGTCGTCACGTGTTGACTTTCGTCGTCACGTGTTGACTTTTGTCGCAACGCGCTGTCCGGCGTTGACCTAAGGTTACGCGTTGACCGGCGTCCACCTTAGGGTTTTGAACCGCGTAGGTTGGCTTTTGTCGTCACGTGTTGACTTTCGTCGTCACGTGTTGACTTTTGTCGCAACGCGCTGTCCGGCGTTGACCTAAGGTTACGCGTTGACCGGCGTCCACCTTAGGGTTTTGAACCGCGTAGGTTGGCTTTTGTCGTCACGTGTTGACTTTCGTCGTCACGTGTTGACTTTTGTCGCAACGCGCTGTCCGGCGTTGACCTAAGGTTACGCGTTGACCGGCGTCCACCTTAGGGTTTTGAACCGCGTAGGTTGGCTTTTGTCGTCACGTGTTGACTTTCGTCGTCACGTGTTGACTTTTGTCGCAACGCGCTGTCCGGCGTTGACCTAAGGTTACGCGTTGACCGGCGTCCACCTTAGGGTTTTGAACCGCGTAGGTTGGCTTTTGTCGTCACGTGTTGACTTTCGTCGTCACGTGTTGACTTTTGTCGCAACGCGCTGTCCGGCGTTGACCTAAGGTTACGCGTTGACCGGCGTCCACCTTAGGGTTTTGAACCGCGTAGGTTGGCTTTTGTCGTCACGTGTTGACTTTCGTCGTCACGTGTTGACTTTTGTCGCAACGCGCTGTCCGGCGTTGACCTAAGGTTACGCGTTGACCGGCGTCCACCTTAGGGTTTTGAACCGCGTAGGTTGGCTTTTGTCGTCACGTGTTGACTTTCGTCGTCACGTGTTGACTTTTGTCGCAACGCGCTGTCCGGCGTTGACCTAAGGTTACGCGTTGACCGGCGTCCACCTTAGGGTTTTGAACCGCGTAGGTTGGCTTTTGTCGTCACGTGTTGACTTTCGTCGTCACGTGTTGACTTTTGTCGCAACGCGCTGTCCGGCGTTGACCTAAGGTTACGCGTTGACCGGCGTCCACCTTAGGGTTTTGAACCGCGTAGGTTGGCTTTTGTCGTCACGTGTTGACTTTCGTCGTCACGTGTTGACTTTTGTCGCAACGCGCTGTCCGGCGTTGACCTAAGGTTACGCGTTGACCGGCGTCCACCTTAGGGTTTTGAACCGCGTAGGTTGGCTTTTGTCGTCACGTGTTGACTTTCGTCGTCACGTGTTGACTTTTGTCGCAACGCGCTGTCCGGCGTTGACCTAAGGTTACGCGTTGACCGGCGTCCACCTTAGGGTTTTGAACCGCGTAGGTTGGCTTTTGTCGTCACGTGTTGACTTTCGTCGTCACGTGTTGACTTTTGTCGCAACGCGCTGTCCGGCGTTGACCTAAGGTTACGCGTTGACCGGCGTCCACCTTAGGGTTTTGAACCGCGTAGGTTGGCTTTTGTCGTCACGTGTTGACTTTCGTCGTCACGTGTTGACTTTTGTCGCAACGCGCTGTCCGGCGTTGACCTAAGGTTACGCGTTGACCGGCGTCCACCTTAGGGTTTTGAACCGCGTAGGTTGGCTTTTGTCGTCACGTGTTGACTTTCGTCGTCACGTGTTGACTTTTGTCGCAACGCGCTGTCCGGCGTTGACCTAAGGTTACGCGTTGACCGGCGTCCACCTTAGGGTTTTGAACCGCGTAGGTTGGCTTTTGTCGTCACGTGTTGACTTTCGTCGTCACGTGTTGACTTTTGTCGCAACGCGCTGTCCGGCGTTGACCTAAGGTTACGCGTTGACCGGCGTCCACCTTAGGGTTTTGAACCGCGTAGGTTGGCTTTTGTCGTCACGTGTTGACTTTCGTCGTCACGTGTTGACTTTTGTCGCAACGCGCTGTCCGGCGTTGACCTAAGGTTACGCGTTGACCGGCGTCCACCTTAGGGTTTTGAACCGCGTAGGTTGGCTTTTGTCGTCACGTGTTGACTTTCGTCGTCACGTGTTGACTTTTGTCGCAACGCGCTGTCCGGCGTTGACCTAAGGTTACGCGTTGACCGGCGTCCACCTTAGGGTTTTGAACCGCGTAGGTTGGCTTTTGTCGTCACGTGTTGACTTTCGTCGTCACGTGTTGACTTTTGTCGCAACGCGCTGTCCGGCGTTGACCTAAGGTTACGCGTTGACCGGCGTCCACCTTAGGGTTTTGAACCGCGTAGGTTGGCTTTTGTCGTCACGTGTTGACTTTCGTCGTCACGTGTTGACTTTTGTCGCAACGCGCTGTCCGGCGTTGACCTAAGGTTACGCGTTGACCGGCGTCCACCTTAGGGTTTTGAACCGCGTAGGTTGGCTTTTGTCGTCACGTGTTGACTTTCGTCGTCACGTGTTGACTTTTGTCGCAACGCGCTGTCCGGCGTTGACCTAAGGTTACGCGTTGACCGGCGTCCACCTTAGGGTTTTGAACCGCGTAGGTTGGCTTTTGTCGTCACGTGTTGACTTTCGTCGTCACGTGTTGACTTTTGTCGCAACGCGCTGTCCGGCGTTGACCTAAGGTTACGCGTTGACCGGCGTCCACCTTAGGGTTTTGAACCGCGTAGGTTGGCTTTTGTCGTCACGTGTTGACTTTCGTCGTCACGTGTTGACTTTTGTCGCAACGCGCTGTCCGGCGTTGACCTAAGGTTACGCGTTGACCGGCGTCCACCTTAGGGTTTTGAACCGCGTAGGTTGGCTTTTGTCGTCACGTGTTGACTTTCGTCGTCACGTGTTGACTTTTGTCGCAACGCGCTGTCCGGCGTTGACCTAAGGTTACGCGTTGACCGGCGTCCACCTTAGGGTTTTGAACCGCGTAGGTTGGCTTTTGTCGTCACGTGTTGACTTTCGTCGTCACGTGTTGACTTTTGTCGCAACGCGCTGTCCGGCGTTGACCTAAGGTTACGCGTTGACCGGCGTCCACCTTAGGGTTTTGAACCGCGTAGGTTGGCTTTTGTCGTCACGTGTTGACTTTCGTCGTCACGTGTTGACTTTTGTCGCAACGCGCTGTCCGGCGTTGACCTAAGGTTACGCGTTGACCGGCGTCCACCTTAGGGTTTTGAACCGCGTAGGTTGGCTTTTGTCGTCACGTGTTGACTTTCGTCGTCACGTGTTGACTTTTGTCGCAACGCGCTGTCCGGCGTTGACCTAAGGTTACGCGTTGACCGGCGTCCACCTTAGGGTTTTGAACCGCGTAGGTTGGCTTTTGTCGTCACGTGTTGACTTTCGTCGTCACGTGTTGACTTTTGTCGCAACGCGCTGTCCGGCGTTGACCTAAGGTTACGCGTTGACCGGCGTCCACCTTAGGGTTTTGAACCGCGTAGGTTGGCTTTTGTCGTCACGTGTTGACTTTCGTCGTCACGTGTTGACTTTTGTCGCAACGCGCTGTCCGGCGTTGACCTAAGGTTACGCGTTGACCGGCGTCCACCTTAGGGTTTTGAACCGCGTAGGTTGGCTTTTGTCGTCACGTGTTGACTTTCGTCGTCACGTGTTGACTTTTGTCGCAACGCGCTGTCCGGCGTTGACCTAAGGTTACGCGTTGACCGGCGTCCACCTTAGGGTTTTGAACCGCGTAGGTTGGCTTTTGTCGTCACGTGTTGACTTTCGTCGTCACGTGTTGACTTTTGTCGCAACGCGCTGTCCGGCGTTGACCTAAGGTTACGCGTTGACCGGCGTCCACCTTAGGGTTTTGAACCGCGTAGGTTGGCTTTTGTCGTCACGTGTTGACTTTCGTCGTCACGTGTTGACTTTTGTCGCAACGCGCTGTCCGGCGTTGACCTAAGGTTACGCGTTGACCGGCGTCCACCTTAGGGTTTTGAACCGCGTAGGTTGGCTTTTGTCGTCACGTGTTGACTTTCGTCGTCACGTGTTGACTTTTGTCGCAACGCGCTGTCCGGCGTTGACCTAAGGTTACGCGTTGACCGGCGTCCACCTTAGGGTTTTGAACCGCGTAGGTTGGCTTTTGTCGTCACGTGTTGACTTTCGTCGTCACGTGTTGACTTTTGTCGCAACGCGCTGTCCGGCGTTGACCTAAGGTTACGCGTTGACCGGCGTCCACCTTAGGGTTTTGAACCGCGTAGGTTGGCTTTTGTCGTCACGTGTTGACTTTCGTCGTCACGTGTTGACTTTTGTCGCAACGCGCTGTCCGGCGTTGACCTAAGGTTACGCGTTGACCGGCGTCCACCTTAGGGTTTTGAACCGCGTAGGTTGGCTTTTGTCGTCACGTGTTGACTTTCGTCGTCACGTGTTGACTTTTGTCGCAACGCGCTGTCCGGCGTTGACCTAAGGTTACGCGTTGACCGGCGTCCACCTTAGGGTTTTGAACCGCGTAGGTTGGCTTTTGTCGTCACGTGTTGACTTTCGTCGTCACGTGTTGACTTTTGTCGCAACGCGCTGTCCGGCGTTGACCTAAGGTTACGCGTTGACCGGCGTCCACCTTAGGGTTTTGAACCGCGTAGGTTGGCTTTTGTCGTCACGTGTTGACTTTCGTCGTCACGTGTTGACTTTTGTCGCAACGCGCTGTCCGGCGTTGACCTAAGGTTACGCGTTGACCGGCGTCCACCTTAGGGTTTTGAACCGCGTAGGTTGGCTTTTGTCGTCACGTGTTGACTTTCGTCGTCACGTGTTGACTTTTGTCGCAACGCGCTGTCCGGCGTTGACCTAAGGTTACGCGTTGACCGGCGTCCACCTTAGGGTTTTGAACCGCGTAGGTTGGCTTTTGTCGTCACGTGTTGACTTTCGTCGTCACGTGTTGACTTTTGTCGCAACGCGCTGTCCGGCGTTGACCTAAGGTTACGCGTTGACCGGCGTCCACCTTAGGGTTTTGAACCGCGTAGGTTGGCTTTTGTCGTCACGTGTTGACTTTCGTCGTCACGTGTTGACTTTTGTCGCAACGCGCTGTCCGGCGTTGACCTAAGGTTACGCGTTGACCGGCGTCCACCTTAGGGTTTTGAACCGCGTAGGTTGGCTTTTGTCGTCACGTGTTGACTTTCGTCGTCACGTGTTGACTTTTGTCGCAACGCGCTGTCCGGCGTTGACCTAAGGTTACGCGTTGACCGGCGTCCACCTTAGGGTTTTGAACCGCGTAGGTTGGCTTTTGTCGTCACGTGTTGACTTTCGTCGTCACGTGTTGACTTTTGTCGCAACGCGCTGTCCGGCGTTGACCTAAGGTTACGCGTTGACCGGCGTCCACCTTAGGGTTTTGAACCGCGTAGGTTGGCTTTTGTCGTCACGTGTTGACTTTCGTCGTCACGTGTTGACTTTTGTCGCAACGCGCTGTCCGGCGTTGACCTAAGGTTACGCGTTGACCGGCGTCCACCTTAGGGTTTTGAACCGCGTAGGTTGGCTTTTGTCGTCACGTGTTGACTTTCGTCGTCACGTGTTGACTTTTGTCGCAACGCGCTGTCCGGCGTTGACCTAAGGTTACGCGTTGACCGGCGTCCACCTTAGGGTTTTGAACCGCGTAGGTTGGCTTTTGTCGTCACGTGTTGACTTTCGTCGTCACGTGTTGACTTTTGTCGCAACGCGCTGTCCGGCGTTGACCTAAGGTTACGCGTTGACCGGCGTCCACCTTAGGGTTTTGAACCGCGTAGGTTGGCTTTTGTCGTCACGTGTTGACTTTCGTCGTCACGTGTTGACTTTTGTCGCAACGCGCTGTCCGGCGTTGACCTAAGGTTACGCGTTGACCGGCGTCCACCTTAGGGTTTTGAACCGCGTAGGTTGGCTTTTGTCGTCACGTGTTGACTTTCGTCGTCACGTGTTGACTTTTGTCGCAACGCGCTGTCCGGCGTTGACCTAAGGTTACGCGTTGACCGGCGTCCACCTTAGGGTTTTGAACCGCGTAGGTTGGCTTTTGTCGTCACGTGTTGACTTTCGTCGTCACGTGTTGACTTTTGTCGCAACGCGCTGTCCGGCGTTGACCTAAGGTTACGCGTTGACCGGCGTCCACCTTAGGGTTTTGAACCGCGTAGGTTGGCTTTTGTCGTCACGTGTTGACTTTCGTCGTCACGTGTTGACTTTTGTCGCAACGCGCTGTCCGGCGTTGACCTAAGGTTACGCGTTGACCGGCGTCCACCTTAGGGTTTTGAACCGCGTAGGTTGGCTTTTGTCGTCACGTGTTGACTTTCGTCGTCACGTGTTGACTTTTGTCGCAACGCGCTGTCCGGCGTTGACCTAAGGTTACGCGTTGACCGGCGTCCACCTTAGGGTTTTGAACCGCGTAGGTTGGCTTTTGTCGTCACGTGTTGACTTTCGTCGTCACGTGTTGACTTTTGTCGCAACGCGCTGTCCGGCGTTGACCTAAGGTTACGCGTTGACCGGCGTCCACCTTAGGGTTTTGAACCGCGTAGGTTGGCTTTTGTCGTCACGTGTTGACTTTCGTCGTCACGTGTTGACTTTTGTCGCAACGCGCTGTCCGGCGTTGACCTAAGGTTACGCGTTGACCGGCGTCCACCTTAGGGTTTTGAACCGCGTAGGTTGGCTTTTGTCGTCACGTGTTGACTTTCGTCGTCACGTGTTGACTTTTGTCGCAACGCGCTGTCCGGCGTTGACCTAAGGTTACGCGTTGACCGGCGTCCACCTTAGGGTTTTGAACCGCGTAGGTTGGCTTTTGTCGTCACGTGTTGACTTTCGTCGTCACGTGTTGACTTTTGTCGCAACGCGCTGTCCGGCGTTGACCTAAGGTTACGCGTTGACCGGCGTCCACCTTAGGGTTTTGAACCGCGTAGGTTGGCTTTTGTCGTCACGTGTTGACTTTCGTCGTCACGTGTTGACTTTTGTCGCAACGCGCTGTCCGGCGTTGACCTAAGGTTACGCGTTGACCGGCGTCCACCTTAGGGTTTTGAACCGCGTAGGTTGGCTTTTGTCGTCACGTGTTGACTTTCGTCGTCACGTGTTGACTTTTGTCGCAACGCGCTGTCCGGCGTTGACCTAAGGTTACGCGTTGACCGGCGTCCACCTTAGGGTTTTGAACCGCGTAGGTTGGCTTTTGTCGTCACGTGTTGACTTTCGTCGTCACGTGTTGACTTTTGTCGCAACGCGCTGTCCGGCGTTGACCTAAGGTTACGCGTTGACCGGCGTCCACCTTAGGGTTTTGAACCGCGTAGGTTGGCTTTTGTCGTCACGTGTTGACTTTCGTCGTCACGTGTTGACTTTTGTCGCAACGCGCTGTCCGGCGTTGACCTAAGGTTACGCGTTGACCGGCGTCCACCTTAGGGTTTTGAACCGCGTAGGTTGGCTTTTGTCGTCACGTGTTGACTTTCGTCGTCACGTGTTGACTTTTGTCGCAACGCGCTGTCCGGCGTTGACCTAAGGTTACGCGTTGACCGGCGTCCACCTTAGGGTTTTGAACCGCGTAGGTTGGCTTTTGTCGTCACGTGTTGACTTTCGTCGTCACGTGTTGACTTTTGTCGCAACGCGCTGTCCGGCGTTGACCTAAGGTTACGCGTTGACCGGCGTCCACCTTAGGGTTTTGAACCGCGTAGGTTGGCTTTTGTCGTCACGTGTTGACTTTCGTCGTCACGTGTTGACTTTTGTCGCAACGCGCTGTCCGGCGTTGACCTAAGGTTACGCGTTGACCGGCGTCCACCTTAGGGTTTTGAACCGCGTAGGTTGGCTTTTGTCGTCACGTGTTGACTTTCGTCGTCACGTGTTGACTTTTGTCGCAACGCGCTGTCCGGCGTTGACCTAAGGTTACGCGTTGACCGGCGTCCACCTTAGGGTTTTGAACCGCGTAGGTTGGCTTTTGTCGTCACGTGTTGACTTTCGTCGTCACGTGTTGACTTTTGTCGCAACGCGCTGTCCGGCGTTGACCTAAGGTTACGCGTTGACCGGCGTCCACCTTAGGGTTTTGAACCGCGTAGGTTGGCTTTTGTCGTCACGTGTTGACTTTCGTCGTCACGTGTTGACTTTTGTCGCAACGCGCTGTCCGGCGTTGACCTAAGGTTACGCGTTGACCGGCGTCCACCTTAGGGTTTTGAACCGCGTAGGTTGGCTTTTGTCGTCACGTGTTGACTTTCGTCGTCACGTGTTGACTTTTGTCGCAACGCGCTGTCCGGCGTTGACCTAAGGTTACGCGTTGACCGGCGTCCACCTTAGGGTTTTGAACCGCGTAGGTTGGCTTTTGTCGTCACGTGTTGACTTTCGTCGTCACGTGTTGACTTTTGTCGCAACGCGCTGTCCGGCGTTGACCTAAGGTTACGCGTTGACCGGCGTCCACCTTAGGGTTTTGAACCGCGTAGGTTGGCTTTTGTCGTCACGTGTTGACTTTCGTCGTCACGTGTTGACTTTTGTCGCAACGCGCTGTCCGGCGTTGACCTAAGGTTACGCGTTGACCGGCGTCCACCTTAGGGTTTTGAACCGCGTAGGTTGGCTTTTGTCGTCACGTGTTGACTTTCGTCGTCACGTGTTGACTTTTGTCGCAACGCGCTGTCCGGCGTTGACCTAAGGTTACGCGTTGACCGGCGTCCACCTTAGGGTTTTGAACCGCGTAGGTTGGCTTTTGTCGTCACGTGTTGACTTTCGTCGTCACGTGTTGACTTTTGTCGCAACGCGCTGTCCGGCGTTGACCTAAGGTTACGCGTTGACCGGCGTCCACCTTAGGGTTTTGAACCGCGTAGGTTGGCTTTTGTCGTCACGTGTTGACTTTCGTCGTCACGTGTTGACTTTTGTCGCAACGCGCTGTCCGGCGTTGACCTAAGGTTACGCGTTGACCGGCGTCCACCTTAGGGTTTTGAACCGCGTAGGTTGGCTTTTGTCGTCACGTGTTGACTTTCGTCGTCACGTGTTGACTTTTGTCGCAACGCGCTGTCCGGCGTTGACCTAAGGTTACGCGTTGACCGGCGTCCACCTTAGGGTTTTGAACCGCGTAGGTTGGCTTTTGTCGTCACGTGTTGACTTTCGTCGTCACGTGTTGACTTTTGTCGCAACGCGCTGTCCGGCGTTGACCTAAGGTTACGCGTTGACCGGCGTCCACCTTAGGGTTTTGAACCGCGTAGGTTGGCTTTTGTCGTCACGTGTTGACTTTCGTCGTCACGTGTTGACTTTTGTCGCAACGCGCTGTCCGGCGTTGACCTAAGGTTACGCGTTGACCGGCGTCCACCTTAGGGTTTTGAACCGCGTAGGTTGGCTTTTGTCGTCACGTGTTGACTTTCGTCGTCACGTGTTGACTTTTGTCGCAACGCGCTGTCCGGCGTTGACCTAAGGTTACGCGTTGACCGGCGTCCACCTTAGGGTTTTGAACCGCGTAGGTTGGCTTTTGTCGTCACGTGTTGACTTTCGTCGTCACGTGTTGACTTTTGTCGCAACGCGCTGTCCGGCGTTGACCTAAGGTTACGCGTTGACCGGCGTCCACCTTAGGGTTTTGAACCGCGTAGGTTGGCTTTTGTCGTCACGTGTTGACTTTCGTCGTCACGTGTTGACTTTTGTCGCAACGCGCTGTCCGGCGTTGACCTAAGGTTACGCGTTGACCGGCGTCCACCTTAGGGTTTTGAACCGCGTAGGTTGGCTTTTGTCGTCACGTGTTGACTTTCGTCGTCACGTGTTGACTTTTGTCGCAACGCGCTGTCCGGCGTTGACCTAAGGTTACGCGTTGACCGGCGTCCACCTTAGGGTTTTGAACCGCGTAGGTTGGCTTTTGTCGTCACGTGTTGACTTTCGTCGTCACGTGTTGACTTTTGTCGCAACGCGCTGTCCGGCGTTGACCTAAGGTTACGCGTTGACCGGCGTCCACCTTAGGGTTTTGAACCGCGTAGGTTGGCTTTTGTCGTCACGTGTTGACTTTCGTCGTCACGTGTTGACTTTTGTCGCAACGCGCTGTCCGGCGTTGACCTAAGGTTACGCGTTGACCGGCGTCCACCTTAGGGTTTTGAACCGCGCCGAGCCACCTCAAGGTGGCTCGGCCCAGAGCCGAGCCACCCTGAGGTGGCCGGCCCAGATCTGTGCCTAGGCACAGATCTGAGTGCCTATAAATAGGCTAGGCCTTGGTTCATTTCAGGGGTTGGACAATTTGGAGAGGCGAAGCCCTGCTGGATTGGAGACTCAGAACTTAACAAGATTCAAGCTTTGGGACATCAAGGACTTGCTCATCCAGATCTGGTGCGTAGGTGTTCGAGAGGACCGGATCTCAGATCTACGCAGGCTATACTCCGGATCTAAGCTTGGTCTTAGATCCCGAGACTTGGACGATTGTTTCCTTGGTGAAATAATACTCCCCGGCTATTATTTCCTTGGTGAAATAATACCCGTTGTACTGCGTAGATCCGATCGGATCTAGATCTCGCGGTGGTCCACGGCAAACAACCCCGGCGCAGGCAAAGAACCCACAAAGCGAGCGACCGCAAAACAGGAGCTCGCGATTCGTTCGACATAAAAGGAGAAAAGTTGTAATCTTTGTTTATTTTTATTTGATTTTCGTTGTAACCGGATCTTATAAAAAGACCGGATCTTTTGTAACTCAAAAAGTTGTAATTCAAGATGACAATGGAATCAATAACAAAGAAAGACACGAATTTTCCAGCGAACAACGACGAGAGTCAACGCCGATCGATACAAAACCCTAAGGTCAACGTCGGTCAAAGCGTAGCCCTAGGTCAACGCCGGTCAACGCGTTGCGAAGAGAGTCAACGCCGATCGATACAAAACCCTAAGGTCAACGCGTAGCCCTAGGTCAACGCCAGACAACGCGTAGCCCTAGGTCAACGCCCGTCAACTTGTTACGATGAGAGTCAATGTCGATCGATACAAAACCCTAAGGTCAACTCCCGTCAATGCGTAGCCCTAGGTCAACGCCGGTCAACACGTTGCGACGAGAGTCAACGCTGATCGATACAAAACCCTAAGGTCAACGCCGGTCAACGCGTAGCCCTAGGTCAACACCGGTCAACACGTTGCAACGAGAGTCAACGCCGATCGATACAAAACCCTAAGGTTAACGCCGGTCAATGTGTAGCACTAGGTCAACATCGGTCAATGCGTAGTCCTAGGTCAATGTCGATCAACACGTAGCCCTAGGTCAACGCCGGTCAACGCGTTGCGATGAGAGTCAACGTCGATCGATACAAAACCCTAAGGTCAATGTCGGTCAACGCATAGCCTTAGGTCAACACTGGTCAACGCGTTGTGACGAGAGTCAACGTCGATCAATACAAAACCCTAAGGTCAACGACGGTCAACGCGTAGCCCTAGGTCAATACCAGTCAACATGTTGTTACAAAAGTCAACTCAATGAGACGAGCCAAATTCAACCTACCAATTTCGATTCGAGACTTCAATAACGGTCAAACGATGAACGCAGCACCAGAAAAATTTTAGCTATTCGACAAAATACAGAATGGGCTGAAATATGGAGAAGTCAAGAATTGAAACCAGCTGTAAGTCCTTTAACACCGACTAAAGGTGGGGGTCCATCATATCCAAATCATTTCAGACTCCTCTATAAAGGAATGAGGCTGAAACACTTTGGAGGGGGTATCTGTAGGCGTCTAAAATTACCTATGAGAGCCCGCACGAAACTCGAAGCAAAGAGTGAACGAATTGAGAAGGTTCATGTCAACCAACACGCGCGCGTTAATCAGCTCGCGCGCGTCGGTCAACACGTGCGCGTCAATCAGCTCGTGCGCGTCGGTCAACACACGCGCGTCAATCAACACGCGCGCGTCGGTCAACACGCGTGCGTCAATCAACACGCACGCGTCAATCAGCTAATGCACGTCATTCAACACGCGCGCGTCAAATAGCTCGAACGTGTCGGTCAACACGCGCGCGTCAATCAGCTCGCGCGCATCGGTCAACACGCGTGCGTCAATCAGCTCGCGCGCGTCGGTCAGTCAACACGCGCGCGTCAATCAGCTCGCGCGCGTCGGTCAACACGCGCGCGTCAATCAGCTCGCGCACGTCGGTCAACACGCGCACGTCAATCAGCTCGCGCATGTCAATCAGCTCACGTGCATCGGTCAACACGCGCGCGTCAATGAGTTTGTACGCATCATTCAACACGCGCATGTCAATCAATTCGTGCGCGTTCGACGCAGTCCCGCAGCGAAGCATACAAGTCGGCGAATCGACCAAAGTAGCGAAAAGTACAAGTCCCGAAAAGAAACGCGCCAAAAGAGAAAAGATTTCGGCAGAGGCGACGGATCGTTGCGCGCGTGATGGATCAGACCGACCCGCGGAAGCGCCGGGTCGACTCCTGCTGACCCGCTGCCCCACGAGCCAGCAGTGTCCCTCGCGTTGTTTCGACCCCCGGACGCGTTTTCGACGGTTTTAAAGCAGTTTTCGCAGGAATTGTCTGTTCCAGGGGTTCCCAACCAAATTGATATCATCAACAAACGTGGTTAGGCTGTTATTAACTGAAGATAAGGCCAAATCACTCATTCTCATCCAAATAACCGCACTCGAGGCCTATAAATATGAGCCAGAGACCTCCATTTTGCAGATCTTGAATTTTATCAAGAGGACGAGGTGTTGCTGGATTGAAGAGTCAAGGAGCACGAAATTTTAGCAAAGGCCAACGAGATCCCGACGAATTTCAGCGCAAAGGAGAAGTCATTCGAAGGATCCGAAGCCCCGTACGTTCGTTCCTTGAGATTAGGCTTTTTCTTAATCTCGAGAAGAGCTACTGATTTCGCTTGGTCGATTTCAGCGCTTCAAGCAAATACCCCCTTGGTGAGGTAGGAGCTCCGTCAATTTTTTGTCAACTGGATCCGATTCGCGGTCATCCACGGATAAACCCCAGCACCGACGAAGAACCCACGCAAGAAAGAGTCGATAAACGGATCTTGTGTTTATTTTCAAGAGAGTTGTAATCTTTTTTATTTTCATTATTTGAGTTCATTTGTAAACGATTAAAGTTCTAATGAAATCAGTGATGAAGGCAACTTTCAACGGAAACAAGGTTCTGTTCCCCTGCACCTGTTGGTGCATCTAGAACAGTAGAAATAAACTTATTTTCAACAATATTTGTTCTTCCTTGCGGCTAATTCTTCCCATTTTGTTCTATACTGGACATGGGCCTCTAAAAGCAGGCGAGCAAAGAGAATGTTTGATGCTGCTATCCACATTGGTCTGCAAGAGATAGCTAAAACATTTGGGACTGATGTTGTTGAAGAAAAATTCCCTTAGGGGGACGAGCTCCCAGCTGTCTTGCCCTCAGCTCCTTCTTAGATATCTCAGAAAACTCTCCTCTGATGTGGTATTGTTTTTTGGACTGTGTTGTTTTCTCGGATCTTATGTGTTCTTCTGGTTGTTATGTCTTGGATGGAGCTAGTTTTTGGTAGGTTAGCAGGATGTAACGGTAGTTTATTTATAGATACTTTGTTTTTTACCTGGATTTCGGAAGGCTTGGAAGCTCGGAAGCTGTTTGTCTGGAGGGTGACGACAAAGGTCTGCTCCCCTCCGTCAACATCTCCTTTGCTTCCACCCCTTTCCTTTTGTTAATCCAGGTCATCTTTTGTACATTCTGGTTGATAAATATAGTTTTATGAACGGGGCAACTCGCCTTGTTTTTGGTTTAAAAAAAAAAAATCTCTAACATTTGGTTACCTTATTCCTTGCTTCCAACCACAAATTTTCTTCCCATTTTATGGACATGTTTCGAGCCTTACCAATCTCGATCATTCAGTTTTAGTTAATAAATCATGACATTAGAGGTTTTGGCATCCAAGTTGAAATACAAACGTCTTAAACAATTTTAGAAGGATACATGGAAAAAGAACTTATTAGATTGGAAAACAAAAAAATTGCTTAGTGCATTTAATAGCATGAGGTTTATGGTTTTCTTTCAAAACACATGATACATCAAATCCTCGCACCATCCACATGCTCAAAACCTTGGAATAGTAAGAGTAGAAACAACACATTAGCCACCCATTTTGTCATGTCATGGGTCATGAGTCTCATTGCAAATAGTAGGATCGAGTTGAGCTACAATCAATTTAAATGGTAAAAGTTATAAAACCGCTTATCCGTCTAACTTTTTTTCTCTCTCTCTATTTTGCTTTCATATTCGTAAGTTATCTTTCATATGTGTGTCTCGATATGTACAACACATTAGCATAGGTCTCAAAGAAAAATAACGAATTGAGCTACAATCATTTGAAATGATAGAAGAGTTTGCACACCTAACTTTTTACCGCTCTGTTTTGTGTTGGGATTGTCTTTCGAAATATGTGCCTAATATCTTTGACAATATATTTCAATATTTTGAAGGGTTTGTTGATATTAGTCCGTTTCATATCTTGAAATTAATTCCTAATGTCATTGAAATTTGCTATTAGGTCTCATAGTCCTAAGTTATTATGAAGTCAGTGCCTCAAATTATTGAAATTGCTATTAAGACCCTAAAATCTGAAGTTATTATGAAATTAATGCCACCAATCAAGAGTAGGAAGAGCAATTAGAGGATTAATTTGAAATAACATATAAGAATTGGGCACCTATTAGCAGTTCCAATGATTTTGAGAGGCTAATTTCAAAATATGAAATATTTAAGGACCTAATATCAAAAACCCTTAACAAAATTTAATCTACACATGAAAGAGGGACTAGACTGTGAAAGTATTTATACATAGGGTGGGGAGCTAGGTAGTCCGACTCATGTTTGGGCTCGACCCGATTTGGCGTGATGCAAGGCTGGTCAGATTCAACCCACTATAGTAGTAGGCTACCGGTTTAGGATGGGTTAACCCTTTTCCATGCAGGCCAATAGCTTGCTCGATCCATGAAGCCCACAAGCAAGCTGGGCTTGTATGTGGGCGGTTGGCTCGCTAGATCCTTACCGTGGGTCTAGGGGTGAGCACGGTTCGGTTCAAACCGAAAAAACCGACCGAACCGACCCGAAAAAAACAGTTTTATGAGTAAGGCGGTTCGGGTCGGGTTGACAATTTTTCAAACCGACCCGAACCGAACCAACCGAATATATTTGTGCCTTTGATTTGTGGGCTTATTGCTGTGTTCGATCACCATGAATAGCAGTTGCAGGGAATTGATTCATACATAACCAATGTTCTAATGAGCCAGCTCCTTTTTTTGTCTCCACAAAGACCAAACTCAAAACTTGCTACACAAAGACAAAGCAAGTCCGTTACTAAAAAATTACAACGTCAGAGTCTAGTATTTAATCCAAAAGGACAAGTTACTTCACTTAAAAACAGTATACATACATGAGCAAGAATAATAAATTAAAGTGAAGTTAAAAAACAAATACATGCTGGCATAGGGTAATAATAATATATAAAAGATAAATTGAAGTGAAGTTATACTTGATGAAGTTAGAACCGAACAAACCGAACCGAACCGATTTGTAATGGTTCGGTTCGGTTTTGAATTGTAGGTGGTTCGGTTCGGTTGTTCAAATTTTGGTAAAAACCGACCCGAACCGAACCGTGCTCACCCCTACGTGGGTCTATCCAAGTTAAGTTTTCTTTTTAATATACAAACAGTTTTATTACTGTTTGTTATAATTTCTTTTCTTATATTTTATTTAAACGAAAGAAGCAATTATTTACTGTTCGTGGATGTAAGATTTAATGCAAATCATGTTGAACCTCTATGTTTGCGATATTTTCCTCTACCAATGTATACAAATATGAAATTTTACCTAATAATTTTTTTCCCATTTCTCATAGTGGTTAGATCTTCAATTTGTTAATCACATGTAGTTTTTACATGTTAATAATACTTAGAAAACTATTACAAACAAAAAAAAAACAAAAAATAGTGAGATAGTTAGGTTAGCCCATGCTATGACTCGTACCGCTTCTTTTTGAACCCACAAGCGAGCTAGGTGGAGCTCTAAGTTTGAAAATAAGAGGTCAGAAATGGCCCGTTGGTCTCAGGAGCTAACTGGCTATGCCAATGGGCCCACACGGGCTAGCCTGGGTGAGCCACGTCTGGCTGCCCCACCCCTATTTATACAATGTGAATGATATGGTTGAGATTAAGCGTGTATAAATATTTTTATCTTCAATGGTTTTGCTAAATTCATGTTCCCATTTTGAAGTTAAAGACAATAGAGATAAGAAATTCACTAATGCTCACCATTTGCCAGATATTTCTTGGAAACAAAATTTTTTTCTTCCTTGTTAAGTTGCTGTTGTTGTTGTAGTGGTATTTGGAGGACAAATTTTCAAAACCAACCCATTTGAGATTTTATTCTCAAAAAACGACCCGTTTGACATTTATTTAGAGAAACCGACCTGGTTTCAGCACTGTAGCTGAAACCAGGTCGGTTTTTCTAAAAAAGTTTACGAAACTTCACGGGAGTTCAATTCCCGTGAAGTTTTTTCTCATAACAAAACTTCACGGGAGTTGAACTCCCGTGAAGTTTCGTAAACTTTTTTAGAAAAACCGACCTGGTTTCAGCTACAGTGCTGAAACCAGGTCGGTTTCTCTAAATAAATGTCAAACGGGTCGTTTTTTGCAATTAGTTTCTCAAATAGGTTGGTTTTGAAAATTTGTCCGGTATTTGGATGGCCTTAAAAAGTAACACAAGAAGTTAAGTGTATTTCTTGTACATGCACGGATGAAATTTAAAAGCGAACCGATAAAGAGAATAGAAACAGGTAGAACATGGTTGTACATACAAGTAACCTTATTAAACAGGATGATATAATGGTAAGATGACAAAATGACCTATCAGTTTTTTCTTATATATATTTCAAAGCCTCAATGAGATGTGATATCAACATGAAGCTTGAACGAAAGAGGCATGAACCTGAAACATGAAGTTAGCCAGTAATGTCATGGAACCAAACACTTAATAAAATTTCAAAACACTTCAGTTCACTGCACAAAAATTGTGGTTCCTTGGCCTAGTAAGATTTTTGAATGAGAACTTTGAAGTGTTGGATTTTTTGGTTAAAACCGCTTTCCAAAATGAGTTTTCAAACTATATATATATTAACTACAAGTACTTCTCATAAATGCTTAGTAGCCTAGTAAAAAGTTAATGTTTTGGTGTTTCAAAATGTCCCTTATTCGAGGCTTGCCAACGGTAAGCCGAGAAATATTTTATTTGAATTAATCTCTTATAAGTTCTAGTAAACCGTGGGCCGTGGGCCAATGGGCAGTGGATCGGGGCTAATCGGCCTGAGGCGCTAAGTGGCGCTTTGTTAGGCGCACTTCGCACGGAGGCATCGGGGCGAGGTGGCGCCACGTTGGCTGCCACGAAGGTTGCCGAAGGCTGCCTCGCAGGCTGCTTCACAGCATGCGGACGAGCTACCCATTCGCACGAGGGTGTGACCCTAGCATTCTCGAAATTAGACGAGGTTCCTCTTGTTCGATGAGGTTCGTCTGTCATACAAGTTCGCCTGTTTGACAAGGTTCATTCGTTCGACGAGGTTTGTCTGTCATACGAGGTTCGCCTGTTTGATAAGGTTCGGTCGTTCGACGAGGTTCGTCAGTCATACGAGGTTTGCCTGTTTGACGATATTCGCTCGTTCGACGAGGTTCGTTTGTCATACGAGGTTCACCTGTTTGACGAGGATACTTAGGGCACTTGACCACTCACTGGGCATTTCTCAGAAACGACTAGAGGGACATTCCCTGCTGCCGATTAAGTTAAGAACTCAGCCCCAGCCCCAAGTCTTTATCTCAGAGCATATGTCAACATCTCAGTCCACATCAGACAAGCTTTATCAAGACATTGGCCTGATAAGGTCTCCATGACTTGTCAACTCAATTACTTCCCAGGAAATGCGGAGACACACTCTCCCATAATGAAGTGACTTACCCTCCAGTCGTCGGCCGACACCTGTAAGACGAGGGATGATTCAGCATACCAGCATGCCTTCTGCCACGCTTTCAACCACTTCCCAAAAAATGTGGAGATATCCTCTCCAGAGCTGAAGTGACTTCCCCTCCAGTCGCCAGCCGACACGTATAAAGCAAGGGATGACTTGGCTCTTAGCCTGCACTCCAACACCGCTTCCCCAGGCTGGGCTATAGATAACCTATTTGATCCAAACCAGAAGAGGGGATCATCTCTAATGGACAGAGAAAAAGAACACACAGTTCTTGATCAACACAGAGGAGCTCAGGCAGATCTCTTTGGGCATGCACATTACCACCTTAAGAACCACATCGGTTCTTGACCTTCCCCTTTCCCACTCGAATTTCACTAACTTGACCGTCGGAGGAACCACGGAGGAACCGGTCTCCGCCCTCTCATGAGTTCTTCTTATCTGTGCAGCGTGGACATCAAGCCCTCGTTTAAGAACCAAGCATAAAGTTAAAGAAGGAAGCGGGCCCTCCATCATTCTTCATCACCCTACAACCATCCTCTTCTGGATTATTCTGTTTGATATTGAGCATCAACAGTTTGGCACCCACCGTGGGGTCACTCTTCTTTTTCGAGAAGACATGCCAGGTTCTAATCAAGGGTCTGATTCTACTCACCCTGAATAACAACATTGGAGTTGCATCATCCAAGCTAAATGAAGTCAGAAGTTACATCATTCAAGCTAAGGAGGGTTAGCTTTGGCTAAGAGGAACCAACATAGGTGCAATCCTCGAAAGTCTCAGCGACTTATCTGGAGAATGTTTGCCAAGTACACCATTAATTAGATGGTAGAGCAATCTTCAATCCCCTAGAAAACTCTCCAGTAGAAGACCCACCATAAGGGTGGTTGTTTTTCTTGAACAGTGACCCTGACTTCTAATCGCCATCACAGAATGAATTTGGCTAGAACATAGATTTTGATGAGGCCAAATATCACTGAAGCTCCAACAGCTGATAGCTCATATGAGCATAGGAGCATTGATTAAGTCTGTGATATGCACCTAGGACCATGAGGACTCTTCGAAGGAAACTCCCCTATACCAGAGGTGAGATTGCAGAAAAAACTTAAGGCCTGTCAGCTGATTGTTCTAAGGAAGAATGATATTGGCCCTTCAACAGACGCCTTCACCACTAAAGTTACCTAAGCTCTGGTGATCGAAGCATGTGACCTGCATGATCCCTATAAGGAAGAGTTCTCCATTCACAGCATGGTCCAGTTCCTAGTACTCCCGAAGCTCCTTCAAGAAAATCACTACGATTTGTCATTTTCGGGGAGTACAATACCGACTGATGGATTCTCTCTCCAAGAGAGTTTCCACCACAAAAGGCACCATGTAGCTTCTGGTCATGCCCCTAACCCTCACGAACACGACCTGAAGAACACCATTCAATATCATTCATGACGTCTGGGTAGTTCCTTTTGCCAAAAGCCGGCATGCCAACCTTCCGCCTTCAAGGCCTTATTAAAGATTCAGACTCAAAAGGAACCTTGGCTGATGAGATGGCAAATAGAGTTTTGACTCATCTTCATTTATCAACAAGTCATCCGATATGAAAGCAAGCAAAATCCAACTAAAAGAGGTTCTATACTGGCAGCCTCATCAACTACAAAATTATCTTTTAAGCAGAGCCAAAGCAAGATCACAAGTGGTTCAACCCCCTTCGAGTATCAAATACCTGCAAATGATATTTTTCATGATAATGTAAAATACATAACTGATAAAATGTTATTCAATATGAATTAACTTTGATCTCGTAGGGATCAAGGCTTCACTATGGCCAAAGACTTAGGCGTCATGTAAGACCTAGGCACCCTAACAAGCCCTTGGTACCTCATCAGAAATAAATCCAAGGCACAACCATTTGGCCGACTTCCATAGTTTTCTCACAGCCTTAAGAGAAGAAAAGCCCTAATCAACTCTCAAGAGTTCTAGGCATATGACTCCTCAGTCGAATTTCAAACCCTTGGTACCTCATCAGGAATAAACCCAAGGCACAACCCTTTGGCCGACTTCCGTAATTTTCTCTCGGCCTTAGGGGAAGGAAAGCCCTAGTCAACTCTCAAGAGTTCTAGGCATTTGACTCCTTAGTTGACTTTTAAGACCTAGGTATTTCTTTAGGGAAAATCCAAGGCATAACGACTCCTCAGTAGAATTTCAAGCCATTGATACATCTTCAGGATAAATCCAATGCACAACGACTTCTCAATCGGATAACAAGCCCTTAGCTCTTTATCAAGGTAAGCCCAAGTCACAACATATGGTCGATTCCTCTGGCTCTCATCGATCATCATGGACAAACCCTTGGTACCTCTTCAGGGTAAATCTAAGGCATAACGACTCCTCAGTCGGATAACAAGCCCTTGGCTCTTTATCAAGGTAAGCTCAAGGAACAACATATGGTTGATTCCCTCTGGCTCTCATCGATAATCATGGACAAGCCCTTGGTACCTATTCAGGGTAAATCAAAGGCACAACGACTCCTCAGTCGGATAACAAGCCCTTGGCTCTTTATCAAGGTAAGCCCAAGGCACAACATATGGTCGATTTCCCCGGCTCTCATCAATCATCATGGATAAGCCCTTGGTACCTATTCAGGATAAATCTAAGGCACAATGACTCCTCAGTCGGATAACAAGCCCTTGTCTCTTTATCAAGGTAAGACCAAAGCACAACATATGGTCGATTCCTCCGACTCTCATTGATCATCATGGACAAGCCCTTGGTACCTTATCAGGAATAAACCTAAGGCACAACCCTTTGGTCGACTTTCACAATTTTCTCTCGGCCTTAGGGGAAAGAAACCCCTAGTCAACTCTCAAGAGTTCTAGGCATTCGACTCCTCAGTCCAATTTTAAGTCCTTGATACCTCTTTAGGGTAAATCCAAGGCACAACGACTCCTCAGTCAAATTTCAAGCCCTTGGTACCTCTTCAGGATAAATCTAAGGCACAACGACTCCTTAATCGTGTTAGACCCTAGAGGGGGGGGGGTGATTAGGATCTTATGCTAATCTAATCTGATTTTATGTTAATTAAAACTAATTAATAAGTTATCCTAGCATGTATGAAATACAACAAGATATATGAGATAGGATAAACAATATGAACAATGTGATATATCCTATATGATAAAAATATGTGCAAGGATATATAAACTAACACAAGGGTGATATAATCAAACTACAAATATGATAGGGCAAAATATACAAGAGTAATAGGCAATTGGCCATATAAGATAAATGCATAAGCAAATGCACCAATGACAAACTCAAACACACTCAAATGATCACGAAGTTCGGACCTTCCGTCCTACGTCTCGGCTCCCCACCCTCGGGGAGAAATCCACTATCACAACCGGGTTTTCTACGCTCACCCGAATAACGTTTACACCTCACAATATCGGTTTTCAACGCTCACCGATCAACGTTCACAAATACTCATAATGTCGGTTTTCAATGTTCACCGATCAACGTCTACACTCCTCTCACTCGGTTTTCTAGCTCACCGAAAACTTTACAATCTCACAAAATAACAAATGATTGTTCTTAAATATGGATGAGAACACAATGAAGCTCACTCTTAATGTTACAACACTCACCAACCCAAATATACTATGCATGCAAATACAATAAGCTCAAGTGGGTGTGTGTAAACAATAAGTGAAATAAAATCTAACTCAAATAGCAAACTAGCAATAATAAGAATACGAAAATCAATAATAAAATTGCTAGAGAAAAAAGTTAGAAAAACTTCTCTATAAACACAAAGAAGAGGATGGAGAAGACTGAGGATGAATCCCTCAATTTGCAATGTAAGCTTTCTCCTTTGTAAACAAAAATCCCAAACTTAAAACAAACTTTAAAACCCTCTTAAACTTGTTTAAAACTCTCTCACATTGTTACTGGTAGAAGAGGGTTTGAGGGGTTTATATAGGAAGAGAAACTAACAACAAAAACCCCAAAGGAAAAGACCAAAAAACCAATAGAATCAAAAATCAGATTCTGTACAAAATGACCGTTGGAGTAAACGGCGGTCGACTGTAGGAATTTTTGAGCAGGCGGTCGACCGTGACGGTCGACCACGAAAGTTTCTGTTTGGCTCCGCAGGTAAAAACAAATGTGCGGTCGACCGTGGTGGTCGATCGTGAATTGATATATTAAAAATACAGGATTTGAAATAGATTTTCTGATTTTAAAATCCTGTTTAAAAATATCAAATAAATTCCAAAAATGTAAAACTTTGGGAAATAATTATAGACATGATAATACACATGCTACAAAAATTAGTTTTTAGAAAGGACCTCTCAAATAAAAAATATTATCATTTTGTAAAATAGTCCAAAACATGAAAGTTGTAAACACATGAGTTTTGACATTTTAGCTTAACCATGTTTTGAAACATTACAAAATAATTTTGTAGACTTAATAAAAGATGTATATAATGATTGTTAAGTCTATAAACTAAGAAAATAATATTTTTACAAATACAATAGAAAATAAAACATATGAGTATGTATATGAAAATATATTTGTTTCATATCTAAGTAGTTAAACCAAATCACAATAATAAATATGAAATATGTAATTTCATATTTATAAACATGAAAATCAAAACTTGTGTTGTATATATATATGACTACATATATATACAAAGAAACCAATAAAATGTGTGTGTGTGTGTGTGTGTGTGTGTATTATATTGAGCTAAAGTATTAAACACACATAATATAAATCTAAACTAGATATACCCAAGCAATCTTGATCTTCAATAAGCTTGACTTGGTACACTTACGGAAGAAGCTTGAACTTGGATCTTGAACTTGAATTGCAAAGGCTTCAACCACTCTTCCACCAACCTCCATTTGATATGATCGTTATGGCGCAATCCATCCAACCTCTAACATATTGTTTGTCTATAATAAATAATAAAATACAAACACTAGACAAATAATATTAGATGTAAATTGTTTGTTAAATCATCATCAAAACAAGAAGGCCAACAATCTCCCCCTTTTTGATGATGACAAATAATTTACACAAAGGATATATGCATGAAAGGAAATGAATATATAAATTATAATTCACATGCATATAAACAAGGAAATGTATACTCACAATGTTTCTCCCCCTTTGACAACATCAAAAAGGGGAACCAAAAGAATTAAGAGAGCAAAAGCTCCCCCTATCAATATGCATGAGTGAGTATAATACAAATATAGGGATTGCTCCCCCTATCAAAATGTCATATAGAATATATGCAATAAAAGATCATGAAAAACATGTGAGCAAGCATAAATAAAAAACATGCTAAACACCACTCACATACAAAAAGATAATGAGAACACATATAAATATGTTAATATGAAAATAGTGTCTCATATCAAAGAACATAAAAAAACATTTATAAAAGTAGATTTATGAAATCAAAAGAAAGAGAACATGAGAATCATGCAAAAAGTTTTCAAATGAAAACAAATGAACCAATGAAATCATAAATCACAAGTAAATCATATAAGAACATAAAACCAAATCATCATTGATTTTCAAAAATCAAGAGAGGCAATTATATCTAGCTCTTGAGCTAGTATCAACCCATATAAATATTTTAGCATCCGATAAACAAGATTTGGGAATAAACACTCAATAAATCCGGAGGGTTATAAACACAAACCTCTCATAAAAAACAAAGTTAATAAAATAAAAACAAAAGAATTTATCAAAAAAAATTGTTTTCATTTACAAGAATTTCAAAGCATTTTTCAAAACCAAGACAAAAGAAAAATAAAAATACTAAAATTCTTGGTTTAAAATCAAATTTGTTTTGGTACCCAAGTATTCTTGGTACCAAAAGGTTTAGGGACATGACCCCTATCATTAAAGCTCAAAGCCCTAGGGTTATGAACCCTCTTGGGCATATGTGATGCACTAACATGGTCAAAGTAATATTTACTCAAATGACCCTTCCAATTATAATTTGTGCAATGAAAGATATCCATTTGTTTTTGTGGACCTTTAGTTTGTGCACGGGAATCATTTGTAAATAAGGATTCTCTTTTAGAAATATTTTGCAAATGTGAAATATTTTGAAACAATGTTGGTCTACTTGAAATATTTTGCGATTTAGAAACTTTTCGCAAATCAAAACAAAACTTACCTAAGTGACCAACTCTACCACAAAAATCACAATGATACATATTAGCATGCTTATGATGAACAATGTGTGCATGTGTGTGTACATGTGATGAAGAAGAAGCCTTATGAGATGCACATGGAGTATTAGCAATCTTAGGTTTGTGTGCATCATAGCAAAATTTAGCAAGATGGCCTTTACGACCGCAAATAGAGCATTTGTAAACTTTGCTTTTAGAAGTGTCAACACGGGACTTTGCACACAAGTCCATAAGTTTCTTATGGTTAATAATGCATGAATTTAGAGTTGAATCTAAAGAGGTAATACGATTTTTAACATCATTCAACTCATCATTAGGCACATATGCATTAACATTAGAAGTAGAACATAAATAGTCATTTATGAAAGAAGCAGTATCATTCTGTATGTTCTCTACTTCTAACATGGCATTATCTTTTTCATGAGATAAGCTAGTTATAGATGTGGTTAATTTTTTATTTTCCAAAATTAACATGTCATTGTTTTCTTTAAGCATGGTATTTTCTTTTGTAATGACATCCAATTTTGACACTAGCTCCTCATGATCGGATTCTAAATTTTCATGCTTGCTTTGTAAATCAATAAAATCTTTATGCATTTTGTTATATGCATGTAATAATTTTTCGTTAGCACAAGCAAGTTCATCACTAGATAAATCATTAGTGGATTCGAACTCGCAAACCTCACTAGGGCTATTGCCTAGTGGCCGTGTGCATGATGCTTCATATGAACTTGAAGCCGGATCCTCCAAAGCTTGTCGGATCGCCTCCAAGTCCCCTTGATGTGCTTCAATAAGTTTCCATAAGTTGTAAGCACTATCAAAATGAATAAATTTGTTAGGCATAGATGAATCATGAGCATTTAGCAAATATTCTAACAAAATATTGTTCATTGTAAACATACGATGATCAATTTTATTCCACATGGATTTCTATGTAGTGGGCACAATATAAGCATCATCTATAATTTCCCATAAATCAAAGTGTTTAGATTGAACAAAAAGTTTAAATCTAACACACCATTGGGCATAGGGGAAATTATCTAATCTAGGAGCAATATTGATAGCATAACCTAAACAAGATGCATCGTTTATATCCATAATGTGTATATGCAAGCAAGATACAAAAATCAAAAATTGGATTAGCACAAAAAGATAACTTGGATATTTAACTCAAGGTAATTAGACCTTAAATCAAAGAGCACCAAACTCTGATACCAACTGTTAGACCCAAGAGGGGGGGGGGGGGGATTAGGGTCTTATGCTAATCTAATCTAAGTTTATGTTAATTAAAACTAATTAATAAGTTATCCTAGCAAGTATGAAATACAACAAGATATATGAGATAGGATAAGCAATATGAACAATATGATATATCCTATATGATAAAAATATGTGCAAGGATATATAAACTAACACAAGGGTGATATAATCAAACTACAAATATGATAGGGTAAAATATACAAGAGTAATAGGCAATTGGCGATATAAGATAAATGCATAAGCAAATGCGCCAATGACAAACTCAAACACACTCAAATGATCACGAAGTTCAGAACTTCAGTCCTACGTCTCCGTTCCCCACTCCCGGGGAGAAATCCACTATCACAACCGGGTTTCTACGCTCACCCGAATAACGTTTATACCTCACAATGTTGGTTTTCAACGTTCACCGATTAACGTTCACAAACACTCACAATGTCGGTTTTCAACGTTCACCGATCAACGTCTACACTCCTATCACTCGGTTTTCTAGCTCACTGAAAACTTTACAATCTCACAAAATAAGAAATGATTGTTCTCAAATATGGATGAGAACATAATGAAGCTCACTCTCAATGTTACAACACTCACCAACCCAAATATACTATGCATGCAAATACAATAAGCTCAAGTGGGTGTGTGTAAACAATGAGTGAAATAAAATCTAACTCAAATAGCAAAGTGGGTGTGTGTAAACAATGAGTGAAATAAAATCTAACTCAAATAGCAAACTAGCAATAATAAGAATACGAAAATCAATAATAAAATTGAAATAGCAAACTAGCAATAATAAGAATACGAAAATCAATAATAAAATTGCTAGAGAAAAGAGTTAGAAAAACTTTTCTATAAACACAAAGAAGAGGATGAAGAAGACTGAGGATGAATCCCTCAATTTGCAACGTAAGCTTTCTCCTTTGTAAACAAAAATCCCAAACTTAAAACAAACTTTAAAACCCTCTTAAACTTGTTTAAAACTCTCTCACATTGTTACTGGTAGAAGAGGGTTTGAGGGGTTTATATAGGAAGAGAAACCAACAGCAAAAACCCCAAAGGAAAAGACCAAAAAACCAACAGAATCGAAAATCAGATTCTGTACAAAATGACCGTTGGAGTAAACGGCGGTCGACCGTGAAATTCTCGTGGTCGACTGCGAGCCATTTTCGAAACTCAGAAAATTTCAGGAACTTTGACGGTTGACCGTGGCGGTCGACCGTGGGAATTTTTGAGCTGACGGTCGACCATGGCGGTCGACCGTGAAATATTCTGTTTGGCTCCGCAGGTAAAAGCAAATGCGCGGTCGACCGTGATGGTCGACCGTGAACTGATATATTGAAAATACAGGATTTGAAATAGATTTTCTGATTTTAAAACCCTGTTTAAAAATATCAAATAAATTCCAAAAAATATAAAACTTTAGGAAATGATTGTATACATGATAATACACATGCTACAAAAATTGGTTTTTAGAAAGGACCTCCCAAATAAAAAATATTATCATTTTACAAAATAGTCCAAAACATGAAAGTTGCAAACACATGAGTTTTAACATTTTAGCTTAACCATGTTTTGAAATATTACAAAATGATTTTGTAGACTTAATAAAAGATGTATATAATGATTGTTAAGTCTATAAGCTGAGAAAACAATATTTTTACAAATACAATAGAAAATGAAACATATGAGTATGTATATGAAAATATATTTGTTTCATATCTAAGTAGTTAAACCAAATCATAATAATAAATATGAAATATATAATTTCATATTTATAAACATGAAAATCAAAACTTGTGTTGTATATATATATGACTACATATATATACAAAGAAACCAATAAAATGTGTGTGTGTGTGTATATTATATTGAGCTAAAGTATTGAACACACATAATATAAATCTAAACTAGATATACCCAAGCAATTTTGATCTTCAATAAGCTGGACTTGGTACACTTGCGGAAGAAACTTGAACTTGGATCTTGAACTTGAATTGCAAAGGCTTCAACCACTCTTCCACCAACCTCTATTTGATATGATCGTTATGGCGCAATCCATCCAACCTCCAACATATTGTTTATCTATAATAAATAACAAAATACAAATACTAGACAAACAATATTAGACGTAAATTATTTGTTAAATCATCATCAAAACAAGAAGGCCAACAAATCGGATAAAAAGCCCTTAGCTCTTTATCAAGGTAAGCCCAAGGCACGACATATGGTCGATTCTTTCGGCTCTCATCGATCATCATGGACAAGCCCTTGGTACCTCTTCAGGGTAAATCCAAGGCATAACGACTCCTCAGTCGGATAACAAGCCCTTGGCTCTTTATCAAAGTAAGCCCAAGGTACAACATATAGTTGATTCCCTCCGACTCTCATCGATCATCATAGACAAGCCCTTGGTACCTCTTCAAGGTAAATCCAAGGCACAATGACTCCTTAGTCGGATAACAAGCCCTTGGCTCTTTATCAAGGTAAGCCCAAGGCACAACATATGGTCGATTCCCCTGGCTCTCATCAATCATCATGGATAAGCCCTTGGTACCTCTTCAGGGTAAATCTAAGGCACAACGACTCCTCAGTCGGATAACACGCCCTTGGTTCTTTATCAAGGTAAGCCCAATGCACAACATATGGTCGATTCCTCCGGCTCTCATCGATCATCATGGATAATCCCTTGGTACCTCATCTGGAATAAAACCAAGGCACAACCCTTTGGCCGACTCCTACAGTTTTCTCTCGGCCTTAGGGGAAGGAAAGCCCTAATCAACTCTCAAGAGTTCTAGGCATTCGACTCCTTAGTCGAATAACAAGCCCTTGGCTCTTTATCGAGGTATGCCCAAGGCACAACCTTATAGTTGACTCTCACAGTCACTACTCGACCATACGGGGATTATGAAGACATAGGCACCTCCGTAAGACCTAGGCACCCAACTTTAGAGTTGTCATTCTGCCAAAAAGGTATTCATAAGCCTGAGGTATGAGTATTAAGTGTAGGGCCAATACTTAGTTGATCTAAAAACTTAAGCAGTCATCTGTCGAGTTTTGGTCAAATGAACGCTCAGCCAAAATAATGCATCAAGTGAACTGGTTGTCATAAGTCCCCAACACGGGTTAACACATTACAACTAACTCACTTCAGCAAACATCTCAAATGAGAACAAAGCTACAAAGCTAAAAGAATATAAACAATGAAGGTAAGCTAAAAAATAAAAACAAAAGTTAATTTTCATTCAATAAGAGTAAACTTCGTTACAAACTTCTCTACAAAAAAAGAGAAGGAAGAGAAACATGCAGGTCATCAAAGCTCTTGACCAGATTCGAGAGTTGGACTTGGCGGACACCTGGTGGTGGCAATTGAAGAAGATACCCTAGGGCCTCTGTAGGCATCGAAAATTGCCTATAGGTATCCACGAACAGCTCAGTGTTAAGAAATGACGATGAACGTCACCATCTGGTTCACATAATCTTGATTGATGTCAGTGAACGCTTGAAGTAAGCCGACGAACTACGTGAAACAACGAAACTTCGGAATGATGAAGATATGAACCGATCGGGAACCTCGTATCGTTCACAAATGGTGAAATACCCTTCGTGTCTCATTTATTCCGTGGATGATTTAATCATTGAAACTTGTAGAACTCCTCGTCAACTTTCCAACGCACTTGGAATCACTCAAATCCGAGTTCGGACGAAGAATTTACGGTGAAAACAATCAAACAGGCATAACGAGCGTCTCAGGCTAAACCGAGACACCCGAGGTGTCTCGGCCAAGGCCGAGACACCCTTGGGTGTCAGGTGTCTCGGCCCTAGTTGAGACACCAGAGGGTGTCTCCAGCACAGATTCGTCCCGTGCCTATAAATACAAGCCCCAGAGCCTCTTTCTTTCAGATCTGGAGTTTTGGGAGAATTGGCGAAGCCCTGCCGGACTAAAGAGTGATCGAGTTCTTCAACGCAAGAGATCGAGAGTCGTCAGATCTGCATCACCCGCATCCGATCCTTAGTATTATCCCGTTGTGATAATTCTAAGAAGAGCAATTATCTCGCTGTTGTCGAGATAAGCGCTTCTGCTTCTAGATTCCTTCGCGGATCGACGAAGTTCTGGACCTGATCTGATTACCAGGTAGTCCATGGATATCAATGTCTCCGTCACCGGTTAAAGACCCACGCAAGCAAGAAACGACGAACGGATCTTGCGTTATTTTCGAAAAGTTGTAATCTTTCATTTTCTTATTCTTTTTATTGAATATCTTGAATTCTTTGTAAGCGATCCAGATTATAATGAATTCGACAATGAAGGCAACTTTCTCCGAAAACAAACTGGCGATCACAGTGGGAGCCAACAGCCTCGCTGCCGAGGCTGTCGTGACGTAACCGGCATTCAAGATCCGGGTGAATAAAGAGATCGAATACGAATTCGATCAACAAAAGTTTGAAGAGTACCTCTCTTCCTCCTCCTCCAGATCCACCTCTCCAAACAGGCGCATGAAGACCTCCTCTTCCAGGAACGCTCGCGGGACCTCAGGGTTGAAGATCCAAGATCCCCTCGCCGCTGCTGCACCCGTGCCCCGTGACGTCCCTGCAGCATCCAAAGAGGTCAAAGCTGCAGATCCGGACCTCCCCTCCGTCGTGAAGGTAACTGCTGAAGGTGCTCCAGCTTTGTCGAAGAGGGCGCACCAAAGACGGCGTCAACGCCTTGCGCGACAATTGGCTAAGGCCGCAGAGTCGATGGACGGGATCCGCTACACGGAGGATCTGAAATCAAGGCAGCACCAAGAACAGTAACGGCGAACCGCCAACCTCTCCTCTAAGGCGGAGACGAACGAATGGGTCCGCGTCAAGAAGACTCGTTCCACTCTCGAAGAGCGAATCAAGAAACACCGCGCATTGCTCGCGCATGCCCGAGTCCTTCTGCAGAAAGCGGAAGAGATGCAGAAAGAAGAGACGGTCAAGAAGCCGCCTAGACATAAGCAGGTTTGGGTGCCAAAGACAAGACCAGCACCTAAGACAAAAGTGGACAAAGTTACCGTCCAACCTACTTAAAATCCAGATCCTGTTTCCCCTGTCCCCGCACCTCCAACAGAGCCAGGTAAGAACGTGGATCCCACAAGATCTAGAGTTCCTTTGAAAGGTCACCTCGGTCCTTTACTGGAAGATCGAGGTAAAGCACTTGTTAAGGATCGATTAGGACCGTTGAAAGGTCCCCAAGCAACAAACCAGACTGGGGGTCGTACCAATCCCCCTAAGAAAGATAACAAAGGGAAAGCCCCTGTTACCGACCGCATTGGATTGCGGGTTGAAGTTCAAGAGCCCGTTAGGTTTTCACGCTCGCAAAAGCGTAAACTTGGACGAGCAACTTTTGAAGACGCCAATAAAGCGTCATATCCCCAGAGGGAAACATATTCGTCTGATGACGATAGTGTTATACTTGGGAAGTCATGCCAACACTCTATGGGTTGCTCCAGTTATCAAACTAACGAGTTGTACTATAGAGCCGGGGGTACGGATAAGTCTCGAAAGAGAAACATTCGAGACACGGATTCTCGTTGTCCGTGTGCCAACATAATCAAGGCAGTGCTATCAGAATGCTGCTGTTCTAAAGCCCCAAGAAAAGTTTCTGTGTTTGAGAGAATCTCCACCAGAACATCCGAGGCCAGACCAAGACACTTCCGTAGAAGGAAACCTACTCTTCAGGAGGATGAATTTCCAGAAGTCTCCGTCAATATGACCGGGAGAGGGAAGTCAACGCGACGCTTTAGTCCAGATCAGTTCACCGAGGTGTCCCAACGTATGACTCGATTGCGATCAGGGACCAGTAGGCGAAAGAACTACCAAAGAATACAGAAGGGACTTCCTTCAGAAGATGAAACTTCGGAGGTTTGCTCGGATGCCTGCTCGGATGCTTGCTCAGCGATGGCTTCCGATGACACCGCTTCAAGTGCAGGACAGCCCTATGAGTCACTTATGATTAGCGCCGAACAGGTGACTAAGTTGATCGAGGACGCTCTGACTGAGCAGAAGGAAAATTTCAAGTTCGAAATGGAAATGGCCATGCAGCAGATGAGAGAAATGCATGACCAGCAGATCGCGACACTGACAACTCATCAAGGAGAGTCTAGTCGTCATAACAATCCGAATCAAAATGATAACGAGCGGGAAGAGGATAATGCCAACATGAACACCCCTCCCGTCAACAACAATAATGGGGGTGGCCCTTTGGATGATAACAACACGAAGGAGGATCACGTTACTTCTCCCCGAAATCACTCGAAAACAGATATGAGTGAGGATAAGAAGATGAGGGACTTGGAGAGCAAAATCAACGCGTTGATGAATGCTCAAGAAGTGAAGAGGTCCGGAATACCATGTCCATACCCAAGGAAATGGGAATCAATTCCATATCCGGCGAAATTCAATTTGATCAATTTCACGCCGTTTGATGGGAAGGGTTCCCCTATCCAGCACTTGATATATTTTAAGTCTCACTTAGGAATAATCTCTGGGAATGAACATTTAATAGTGCGGTCATTCGTTGGCACTCTTCGAGGAGCGGCCTTCAATTGGTATCGCCGTCTTAAGCCAGGGAGTATCAACAGTTGGGATGACATGGAGGACATGTTTTTGACAAACTTTTTCGACGATGACACCGAGATTTCAATCAGCACACTATTTGACGAGAAACAAAAAAATGGTGAGACGGTTGAAAACTTCGTGAAGAGATTCCGAAACAAAGCAATGAACTACAGGGATCCGGTCAGCGAAGACTTTATCCTCAAGACTTATCACAATAATCTTTTATTGGACATCCTCGAAGCTATGGGAATGGCACCACCAAAGACCTGGAAGGACTTAAAAGTGCAAGGAGAACGAGCCGAGCGATTCCTTAAAAGGAAGAAGGCAGAAAGAGGTCAAACGGCAAATAATGCTCCACAACAGAACTTTGTCCCTAAGGGTAAAGGAAAAGCACAAGCGAACGCAGTGGATGCGAACCAGACATTCGAAGTGCAAGCGCAACCGCAACAGCAGCAGCAGAAGACGCCTCAACAATATTCGAAGTGCAAGCGCAACCGCAACAGCAGCAGCAGAAGACGCCTCAACAATCAAGGTGGCAACAACAACCTCAGAAGCAAAAGGGCTCGGAGCCGAAATTCCCGAAGGTTTATTCATTTAAAGAGGATGAAGTTCCCGGTATTTTCAAATACCTTATAGAGAACAACAAAATCAAATTGCCTCCGATCCAGGATCAGGAAGATGCTAAAAGAATTAGTGATCCAAAATACTGCGCATTTCATAGAACGGTGCACCATCCTACCGAGGCGTGCTACGCCCTTAATGATAAGATTCAAGCTCTAATCGACGTTGGGGTCATCACTATGAAGCAACCTAAGGAGAAGAAAGTGGGTGCAAATACGGTATCGATTAGCTTCGGTTCTGTTCCCTTGAATTGGTTCCAGCATGAGCTGGTAATAAATGCAGCAGTGAAGACCGTGAATGATGATCCTCACAAACAGCATCAGCAAGGATTTGTGCCACACACAGCCCCGAATGGTGAGATCCTTTGGGTTCATCTAGATTTGATTGGAGATGAACAATGGACTGGAGCCTCTTCTAAGAAAAGGTCAAAAGGAAAAGGTAAGTCTTGTTATGGAGCTTCTGCTATTCCAGGAGAAGACGATGATGAAATTCCAACCTTCCCATTTTCTGAAGATGAGCAGGAGGCCTTTGCTATTAGGAGCGGGAATGAATATCACTACAAATATCTGGATGCTTCCGAGCAACTGGCTAAGCAGGGGGTAACCAAAGCCGTTCCCTCCAAGACATTAGCAGAACTGGGGATTGTCGCAACTCCCCCAACACCTATAGCCACGGAGAAAGTCCAAAGAGCCTCTACACCAGGAAGCCCAAAACCCGAGGCAGTCTCGGTTCAATCAACCGATTGGAAGAGATAAACCGGGGAGCTCGAGTACTCTGCATCGCTTCGATATCATGGCACAACTAGCTAATATACCGGCTAGAATAATGTTGTATGAATTGCTGCGTCTCTCAAAAGACACGAGAGAAGCATTACAAGAAGCTTTAAGCAATTCTGAAGTTTTTCTGACTAGAATCAAGCCATCTCCGGAAGAACCGGAGCCGTCAGTTCAACACTGTAATCTCGCGGCGCACCATTTTCCCTGCATTTCCTTCACCAAAGAAGACATGCAGATGAAAAACTCAAAGCACGATTAGCCTCTGTATTTCACCGGCCACATTGGCTCTAGCGTTGTCAACCGGATCCAAGTCGATCCGGGTTCCGCTATCAGTATCATGCCATTCTGATTGATGCATAATCTCGGAATACCGGCAAGTAAGCTAGCATCCACGGGCACTATGATCTACGGATTCAACACCAGTGGGTCCAGACCCTTAGGAAATATTCGAATAAAATGTCAGATCGGGGACTTAAAGTCAGAAGTTACCTGCTACGTGATTGACGCGGAAACATCCTATAACTTACTGTTGGGTCGACCCTGGATCCACGGTAATCTTATAGTCCCGTCAACTCTTCACCAATGCCTCAAATATGTGGACACAAATAATAAAGTCAAGACGATGGTCGCGGATAAGCAACCGTTTAAAGGGTTGGAGAACTATTTCACCGATTCCCTTCTATACGGTGCTGAATCCGATACTGAACCATCGGCCCAAGGAACGGATAGCGGGGATGAAGCTGATACTGAAGCTGGGTTTGATTATGATGGTGGTTTTGTACTTAATGATATTGTACCCATTGTAATCAATCTTGACGATGAAGAATCATCGAAAAGTAGTTGTAACTGGCAACTTGCCGAAGAACTATCAATAAACGATGATTTAGAGTACTCGATGTGTCTTGATAATATCACTAAAGAATTGTATGACAACCCTGACTTGTATATGCCACTTCAATCATTTTGCATGACGAAAAAGCAGGTACAAGATCCATGCGGAACGACACTTGTCATCCCTGCAGGGACAGGGGGTGGAAAGGATGTCGTCTACGGTAAAGGAAGAGAATCTTCGATACCCGACCACTTCTTGGAAGAAGAAAATGATGATGATAAACCTACTCCTCACCTATTTAGGTATAATACTAAAGCGCGCAATCTCATGGAAAAGTATGGATATGATTTCACGCTAGGAAAGGGTCTTTGCTTTGGTCGAGGTCCGCGAGTTCCACCTCGAATGGCCTATGTACCAAAAGGAAAACCCGATGATTATTATCGCCACAAAAGAGGTCTAGGTTATGTCTCCTCATCCGACGATGAGTGTTGCTGGCAAGTCATTGATCAAATTGCTAACAAAGCTAGAAACGGATATTCTTCTGACTCTTCGGCTTGGGATTCCGACGCTAGTCTTGGTGAAATGTTCAAAAAGCTAATGTCGAACATGGCTACGGTTGATCCTGCTACAATGGAGGAAGACGATCAAATGCCAACTTGGGAGGACCCTTGGGTTCATCACCTAAACATGCAATACGGCGATAGGTTCGAACAAAGAGAACCTCCCACCGAGGATCAGTTGGCCCAAGTGAATATGGGAAGCGAGGAAAATCCGAAGCCGATATTCATTAGCGATAGCCTCCCGTCGGAAGAGAAAGAAGAGTTAATCTCTCTTATCAGGGAGTACATCGATGTGTTCGCCTGGAATTATGAAGATATGCCAGGACTCGACCCAAATGTAGCAGTGCATCGTCTTAATATTAAGCCGGATGTCAAACCTATTAAACAACAACAAAGACGGTTTCGTCCACAGATGATGAAGGCAATCAAGGCCGAAGTTAAAAAGCTTATTAACTCGGGCTTCATTACGGAAGAGCAACATCCAGAGTGGCTTGCTAATATTGTCCCGGTCCTTAAGAAGAATGGAAAAATCAGGGTTTGTATTGACTTTAGAAACCTCAACGCTGCCTACCCAAAAGATGATTTTCCCCTTCCCATCATAGATGTCATCATCGACAATACGTGCGGGTTCGAGAGGATGTCTTTCATGGATGGGTTTTCTGGTTATAGTCAAATAAAGATGCATCCAGATGATGAAAAGCATACCACGTTTAGAACACCTCTCGGCGTTTTCTGCTACACGGTCATGCCCTTCGGCTTAAAAAATGCAGGTGCCACATATCAGAGAGCCATGTCGAAGATTTTTTAGGAGCATCTCCGAAAGACTGTCGAATGCTACGTGGATGATTTGGTTGTGAAAAGTCGTGATAAGAAAGATCACATTAAAGACTTGAAGACCATGTTCGACTTGATGCGAACCCATCAATTGAAAATGAATCCTACCAAGTCTTTCCTCGGAATGTCCAGTGGTAAATTCCTAGGATTCGTCGTCACCACCAAAGGTATTCACATCGACCCTGATAAAGTAAATGCAATTAATGAATTACAACCTCTGAGAAACCTCAAGGAGCTCAGAGGATTGCAAGGGCTGTTAGCTTATATCCGTCGATTCATCTCGAACCTCTCAGGAAAATGCCAACCATTCTCCAAGCTCACAAAGAAGGGCGTGTCATTCGTATGGGACGACGCTTGTTAAAAGGCATTCGAGAGTATTAAAGAATATCTCTCAAAACCTCCCGTACTCGTCGCATCAAAATCGGGCAAACCGTTCTTGATTTATGTCAAGGCGACGAGCCACTCATTAAGTGCATTACTTACACAACCGTTCTTGATTTATGTCAAGGCGACGAGCCACTCATTAAGTGCATTACTTACACAAGATGACGATAACAGTCATGAGCAGGCGGTATATTATTTAAGCCGAACCATGGTAGGCGCTGAATCTCGATATCCTATGATTGAGAGAGAATGCCTCGCCTTAGTGTTCGCTATTCAGAAGATGTGGCATTACCTGATTGGACAGACCATTTATGTCATCTCTAAAGTTAACCCAGTCCGAGTATTCATGACTCAACCAGCTTTCATGAATTGGCGATTAGCAAAATGGGCCTTACTCTTGTCCCAATACGACTTACATTTTAAACAACAGAAGTCAGTAAAAGGACAGACCATCTGTGATCTCCTGGCAGCTAATCCAACTACGGATACCGCCGAGATATATGACGACCTACCCGATGAAACCCACAAAGTCAACGCAACTTCGCACCAGTAAGTATGGCATTTATACTTCGATGCCGCTTCACGAGCAGCTAATGTAGCGAGTGCTCTTAGAGGTTCTAAGATTTCTTCCAGAGTTGGAGTTGTCTTAGTTTCCCCAGGAAAACACGTGATGCCTCGAGCTTACTCGTTGACCGAACCGTGCTCAAATAATGTAGCCGAATATAATGCATTACTCATAGGGCTCAGTTTCGCCAAAGAACTGGGGGTTGAGTATCTCGAAACCTTCGGTGATTCTCAACTGATAGTTAAACAAGTTCATGAAAAGTACGAGGTCCGAAGTCAGGATTTAATACCATACCATAAGATGGCAGTGGAGATGGCAGAATCATTCAAAGGATTCTTTATTAAACATATTCCACGGTTGCAGAATACCTACGCAGACGCGTTAGTAGCATTAGCCGTATCCCTGGTGCAACCTCCTGAAACAGAACAGTTTGTTACAATAAGGACTCACTAACTCCTAGTGCCGATCTATGATGAAGATGGCGAAGAAGAAGATATTAAGGAAACACACTCAACTCAAGTTGAGTTTGAACCCCGAGATTGGCGTTTCCCCATCATCGATTACGTCTTACATGGAATCTTACCAGAAGACGTGAAGGAAAGACCGAGATTGGCGTTTCCCCATCATCGATTACGTCTTACATGGAATCTTACCAGAAGACGTGAAGGAAAGATATTCAATCCGACGAAGAGCACCGAGATTCTACTATAATACGGAGAATCGAACGCTATATCGCAGGGGGTATGATAGATTGCTAGCACGTTGTTTGTCGACAAAAAAAGCTGAAGAAGTCCTTAAAGAGGCACACGAAGGAGAGTGTGGCGCGCACCAACCCGGCCCCAAGCTTTATGACCGTATCAGAAGAATGAGATATTTTTGGCCTTTCATGATGAGTGATGCAGTCGCGTATGCCCGAAAGTGTCAGGCGTGTCAAGTACATGCGAATTATATGCATCAACCTCCGGAGCATCTGCATCATTCGGTTACGTCGTGGCCGTTTGAGACCTAGGGAATGGATATTGTTGGTCCTATAAATCCCCCGTCAGTTAAAGGTGACCGGTTCATCCTAGCAATTACCGACTACTTCTCCAAATAGGCTGAAGCGGTTCCGCTCAGAGAAGTTAAAACGAGCAACGTCATTGCATTCATCAAGCACCATATCATCTACCGGCATGGTGTCCCAAGACAAATCATACATGACAACGGTCCTCAATTCGTCAGCAATGCATTCATCAGGTTTTGTGAAAAGTTCAAACTTCAGGACATCTCGTCGATAGCTTATAATCCCACAGCGAATGGATTGGCCGAAGCCTTCAATAAGACTATCATAAAGCTTTTGTCAAAACTCGTGAAAACTAATAAACGAGACTGGGATAACAAGCTTGGCGCGGCTCTATGGGCCTATCGTACCATGGTGCACACACCGACGGGAGCGACCCCATATTCACTGGTATATGGATATGAAGCCGTTCTTCCATTGGAGATTCAAATCCCGTCACTTCGAATCGCCCTCGCGACTCAAATGACGACCAAAGAGCAACATCAGAAGTGCCTTGAAGAACTTGAAAGGCTAGATGAGAAGCGTTTAGAAGCTCAACAGCATATCGAATTCTACCAAGCCAGAATCTCTCGAGCTTTCGACAAAAAGGTTCGACAACGGAGTTTCAAAGAAGGGGATTTGGTTTTAGCTGAGAGGCGGCCTATGATCCTTAACTCCAAGAAGAAAGGTAAATTTGAACCCAAATGGGAGGGACCATTCGTAGTAGAGACAGTCTACTCGAGTGGCGCATATCGCCTAGTCACCAAGGACGGCGACCGGCTTATGATGCTGATAAACGGCAAGTTCCTAAAAAAATACTATCCTTAGTATCTTTAGGATAACTAATGTATCAGGAAGTTCCCAGAAGAATATCACATGTGGTATTCTTAGGGATAACCCAGTCACTGTAGAAGTGATGAATAAGAAATCCACATTCGAACTCTGAATGTCGGAATGTTTCTTCTTATTATTGTCAAATTCTCTAACTCTCATGAGTTATTTTTGTGAGACGAGATCCAATCCTTTGACAGGTTAATCTTTCCTCACCAAACCATCCGCTGATCAAATTAATCGACAGTGGATTCACCAAAATTTCTATCCGCCAGTCATTGGTAATTCTCAGACTCAACATGTTAGGTCCTAATCACTTAGCATTAAAGTCCTCTTTTGAGTGATAGTACGAGTTGGCATTTTCATTGCTACCTGTATTCCACTCTCTTTGCTTTCAGGTCAACCCTATAAAAGTTAGAGCTAAAGCCAAATTCCTCTCTCGATTCCTTCCATGAACGAGAGGTCCACTTTCAATTCGAACAATCAAACCTATAAAAGTTAGGATTGTTCCTAATCTCACTTAGTCAAGCCTACAAATAGTTAAGACTAAGACCGAGTCATTCCTTTTTCGATAAACGAAAGTCTGCCTTTGTTCCTTTTTCTACCAAACCTATAAAAGTTAGGGTCGAAATTGGGCTTTCTCCTCAATAAATGAGGGATTCTTTTTGGATCAAATGACCAATCCTATAAAAGTTAGGGTCGTTTGAATCTTTCCGATTCTCGGAGTGGAGATCCCACTCTTAGTTTCATCTCTTCGGATTCTGGGGGTGGAGATCCCACCTTGAGTTTCCTTTCCAAACTGTAGATAAAATATAAAATTCTTCCTCTTCAATACTGGGAGATAGAATATAAAATTCTTCCTCTTTCATTTTCCAGTCCGTCTTTACCCTGAGAAAAGACGTAATTCCCAACTTCCAATTCGTGCACTTTGTGCACGGGGAATTTTATCTCAACTCCTAAATAGAGATAAGCCTACACCTAACACGCATTGCCGGTTTAGTTTTTCAGCGATTGAAAAAGATACCAGAGTTTAATTCTGGGGACTTTTATCCCGAATCCTAAGTAGGGATGAGTCAACGCCTAATACGCGTTGCCGGATGCCACGTTCCCATAAGAAAAGGCGAAGTCTATTTATTCAAAATCATAGTATTAAGTCTAAGAGAAATAATTCTCTTAGCACAACGTTACATGCAGAACGGACTAAAACAATCCGCATGCTAGCCCGATTCAAACGGCAACCGGTAAAGGCATGTCAAACCCGTTGAAAGCTGGGGGTTTGCCAAAAATCCTAAAGTCTATGTCTAACACGCATTACCGTTTTAGTCTTTCGCCGATGGAAAAAGACACCAGGGTCTAAACCTGGGGAATTTTATCCCGAAGCCTAAGAAGGGATAAGTCGTCGTCTAAAACGCGAGGCTGGGTACATTTTCCCTATAAGAAATGGTTAAGTCTATGTATTCAAAATCATAGCATTAAGTCTAAGAGAAGCGATTCTCTTAGCACAACGTTACATGTGAGACGGGTTTTAATAATTCACATGCTAGCCCGATTCAAACGGTAATCGGTAAAGGCATATCAAACCCGTTGATGGCTGGGGGTTTGCTATGTCAATTAAGTTCATAATAAAAAAAAAGAAATATCATAATGAAATCAAATACTGGGTCTCTATCAATAGATCAAGTCAGAGCATACAATAAAAAGCTCATTAGCCCGAAGGCAGTTGGCGGTTAAGAACATGAGATTCTAAATTAGAAAGCCTATCTGCATAACTCTGCTCAAGTTCTACCTGCAGATCAGCTCGGACAGATTCTTCAGAACTGCTCAAGATCTTAACGGCTTCATTCTTCAGCTTCATCAATCTCTCCTGTGTAGATCCTAGCCTCTAGAGTGCCTGTCCACGAGAACTCTCTAATCAAGCCAGTTCTTCTGCAATGATAGCACCAGACTCCTCGGCGTGCTTCAAGGCCTTCTTCAACCTATCCACTTCCTCGCGGTTGGAATCCAAAGAGCTGAGTAACTCGGCTCTATCCATATCCTTCCTCGCCACAGTAGCCATCAGCTGCGCAACGGAATTCTTATGTGACTGAAGCTCGCTGCCGATGGAAGATCTCAGGTCGTGCCACTGTGCCAGCCTATGCTCCATCTGAGAGGACACGAAGGAAGAAGCTCCATTAGCCTTCAATTCCTCTAACTCTCGGATCTCAGACTCCAGAACAGTAAAATCGGCGGTGAAGGAATCGGCCAACTCTGGATACCCTTCTTCTCTGATCATCGTCATGTAGCGAGAAAGGGAACGCCTGAACTGATCGAAACAATACTCTCGATGAAGAAGTTTCTCGATCATGCCGTTAAAAAAGACGGTGAAAAGGCCGAGATCCGTGCGAAAAATGTCTTTGTTGGGATCGGTATCGGCCAAAAGGGCGCGGACACGCTCATATAGAGATGATCGAGATCCTACAAGCAATAGTGTGGGAAGGTAAGAGATTATCGAACATGATAAGAGAATTTAAAAGCAAATTGCAAGCTACCAGTACCAGTAGAGGTCCCCACAGGTTGGAGTCCTACGGCTGGTTCTGTTAGTCTAGTCTCAACAGGCTCCGAGATAACAGCAGAGGTGGTCATTGAGGGTATATCAACCCCTGTAGGCAAATCGGTAGTACCTCCCGGCTGTGGCGGGGAGACACCGCTGTTATGCAAGCTATCGGTCCCAGAAACTGTAGTTGCATCAGTCATAACGGCTGGTCCTATAGTTACACTTCTTTATTAGCCAAATGGAAATTTAGACAAATAAGGAGAATCGGGATGATAGGATCGTCTGCATACCTGTAAGTCCATCATCCTCAGGCACACGGGAAACGCCAGGAGTCATAAGAGTATCAGTCCCGGTGGCTGTTCCTATGATTGCACTCCTCCGTTAATAAAAAAAATCAGACAAATGAAAAGGAGCACGACGTCCTAGATTATATACATACCTGCAAGTCCATCACCCCGGGGTAAACTAGAGATGCCGGGAATCATGAATGAATCAGTCCCAATGACTGGTACTGTAATGATAATTCTTCGTTAGTCAGACAAAAGATCAGGCAAAATGAAGGGAATTAGATATATACCTGTAGATGAATCACTCTCAAAGGATGGTCCTGCGGCTCCTGGTGACCTGTCAGCCAGCATGTCGACTAATAGTCCAATATCGGATCCTGAGAAACTTGGTGCGGAGACATACCCCTGTTCCTCAAGACCTGTATCATGAAAGGCCTCATCCTCAACTGGCCTCTCTAATACGACATCTGCAGAATAATTTAAGTGTTGGATATATACAAGAAAATGGGGAAAGAAGAAAAAGCTCAAAGGTACCTGCAGTAGGAACAGAAGATTCTTTTTCCCCAATATCCATGCTTGGATTCTTCAAGTTATCTGAAAGAAAGCAAAGCACGAAAATAATGAATCCTGAATTCCCTAACTCTTCCAAATGCTACTCGGGTAGGGTATCATCAGATTTAGGTATACCTGAGCATAGAATTATAGGCTCAACACTATTAACCTGCTCAGTATCAATGTTCGTGTCAACATCCATGGGCTCGTCGTGAATGGCATCACACATCTGCTGCATGAAGCTATCCAGATGATCAGAATCAGGGAAGTACAGAATCCTGTGGAAGTTCGCCCTCTTCATAGTTTCCTGGAACATAAAACATGATTACGCTTAATGAATCTCAGAAGGCAAGTCATCTTAAAGCAATAAAGACAATAAGGTATTACCTTCCTCTCCACCGGCGATGCCTCCTAACTCCACTCCATAGGGGCGCCGACCAACATGTGGTTTATGAGCGGTCTTCTTCCGTTTCGGAATACCAACCCTCACAGAACCAACGGGCCGTTCATGCATGAACTTGCTACGCATCTCGACCTGTGCAGGAGCTTTGCCGCTAGGCCGAAATCTCGCATAGTGAGAAGCGAGCGACTCATGCTCATCGACTGTCCTACTTGGGGTGATAAGAGTCATCTTGTTAGGATAAGTGAATAAGACCTTTCGTTCTGGTTTTTGAAAAGCCAATTGAGATCGAGAAAGGATATGATGTTGATGCCAACGAAAGAAGGCCAGGTCAGTTAATTCTGAAAAGAAAAAGTCTGACAAACCTGCGTTAGGTTCTTCCTTGTCAGTATCTATATCCACATACCCCTCCTCAGAAGTCTCGTCCTCATCGTCAGTAGGAAGGAGCTCTTCATCGTCCTCCATCCTATCTTTGCTCGAGAGGGAAGGTTTGGCAGGCTTCTTCCCCTGTTTCTTAGCAAGCTCAGCCTTACGAGCAGCCATCATAGTGACTTGAACCAAGTGCTTAGCCTGCAACTCTGAAAGGCTCCTCACACCTATAAACTCATTGGCAGAAAGGAACCACTTGCAGCTGAGGACAGTAGTCAAGGGCTTGCGCCTAGATGAAGGAAGAGCAAAATGGGCTCCAGTACAGCCCACCATAGTCCATAGCCATGCCTGAACGCCGTCAATAAGCCCTCCCTCAATCTTCAAACCACGGCTTGGATTCCTAACATATAGTTGGTCGTAGCTAAACTGACGAGCGAAACGGCAGGGAAGGTAAGGCTCTATGTGACAATGATTCTTCACCCGAAGAACGAGATACCCAACGCGGATGTTCACCAACCAACGGAAACAACCAACGTCGAGAGAAGTCCGACTAGTTCTGGGTTTCTCCTCATCAATCAGCACATCACCATAGCGACCTGAAAAGCGAGGAAAACACTTGAAGAACTCCCAACTCTTACGAACTTGAAGCTCTCGTTGTACATCATTGAATGTTTTCCCGAGCCATCTACTCCTTTCCAACAGCTGCACGAAAGGAACATGGACATCAACAGTGCTAGGCGCCGACATCAAGTCAGGACGATGAAGAACAAGCCATGCCATCAGGTATGTATACGGAAGCTCGACCTTTACAGAAATAAGCTCGGCCGACGGTTCAGAGCCCACCTACGCAAAACCATCGACCAAATACCTAAGCCCACAATGGATGCCAGCAACCATTGCTGGAAGCAAGGAAAGCTCCCTCCCATACGCTAGCTAGACGGCGGGGAAGAGCACCTCAAGGGGTAAAGCGTCCGAAAACTGATATGGAACGACACACTTCTTCAACCAAAGGGCAAGATAGCCTGCTAGCAGGGTCCTGGGCTTAATGGACTTCTGTGCATGACAAAGGAATGTCCGAAACTTGGTCCCTGCAGGAAAAACTCCCTCAGCACTGGCAATAGTGTAAGAACAAGCCTTAGCCTTCTCCATCAACTCATTAATAGTGGTAGGTGTCAAAACATCTAATTCACGAATGAGCTCGCTGGAATTACCCTCCAAATGCTGGAACAAATAAACAGCAAACTGCTTCAAGCTGATCTGCTTTTTCCTCTTCGCTTAAGTGGTAACCTTAATCAGAGAGGTATGATAATGGCAGTTGAGGTCCCAAAGAGTATCGTACATATCGGGAGTATCCTTCTTCAGCCACTCCAATTGCTGGTTCGAGGGAAAGTACTCCTGGTACGAACAATCCCCTATTGAAAGGCTAGAAACTTGGTACATCTCATGCAAGGCCAGCCCCAACTCTCCACCGCTAGTCAGAAATGTATTACTATCGGGGATATATGTCTCTAACAATGCTAAGAAGTGGCGACAGATAACCGGGAATCCATACATAGTGGCTCGTATAGGTGCGTACAACCCACTGCTCTTCAGATCATTCTCCCAACGTCCCAAGACGTAACTGGTCATACTTGTCCACCATCCCTTGGGTTGCGAGAAAGCCCAACCATAGCATCTAAAATCTGGTGGAGGTAACCTCCTCCCAAGCTTAGCCAGACGATTCTTCATAGTAGGAGCGGCTGCTAATACCTCGCCTGGGGGGGCGGTATCAAGACCCAGAATCCCTGGTCGAAGACCGCGAATATAATAATACCCATTAGAACCGGGAGTCTTATGGTGGGAGGTATATCCACAATGAACTCGATCAGCATAATCGATAAGATGCCAGGACATCTGTCGCTCTACGGCCTATCCCTTTAAATGAGTGAAAGAATGCTAACGAGGAATGGAAGGAATATACAGGAGAGCTCCTTCATCATTATTCAGCCAATGCTCATCAGTAAGAATCAACCTAGCCAGATCCTCAATGTGATCTCCGAACAGAAAACTGAGCTTCTTTAAAGCCTGAGTAGAAGTAGAGTCCGCAGTAAAAGGAGCATCCGTGATCAGCTGGCGTAAGCAATGACGTCCCCCATCTCGTATCAAACGGCAGGATTCATCGGAACGATCTCTATCAAACTGAGGAAGCGGACCAATAGCCTGCCTGATGGAAACCGAAGAGAAAACCTCCCCACTACAACTGGTAGTAGCATGAGGAGAGAGATTGCCCGTGGGGAACTCGACTGCAACAAAACAAGGATAGAGTCAGAAAATTATCCAGGAATTAAATCCATCTCATAAAAACCGAGATAAGATCATCCACGGGGTAATTGGAGAGACGATTTTGAGTGTCTTACACTGGAAGAACGGTATGCATCATCACGTAAATAACGTGGTAACATACACCGACTTACAAGGTATAAGATGATACAAAATCGCCCCAATATACCGGAAGACTTGAATTGGCCAAGCAAAACAAGTCTGAAACCTCGACCCCCGCGAAGGAGGGTGTCGGCCCTTCCCGAATGACCCGCGAAGGGGCCAAACGAGGGTGTAACAGAACCGCGAATTTCCCGAAACCTTGACCCCCGCGAAGGAGGGTGTCGGTCCTTCCCGAATGACCCGCGAAGGGGCCAAACGAGGGTATACTGGAACCATGAATATCCTGAAACCTCGATCCCCACGAAGGAGGATGTCGGTTCTCCCTGAATGACCCGCGAAGGGATCAATCAGGGATACAGAAAATATAGATTCTCACCCCTGAAAGAGGATGTCGCGGGAGAGGAGGCCGAGGGAACCTCTCCCTCGCTATGCTGCGAAAGGGAATGACTCCTATGAAGTCGATGTCGACGCGGAGACATGGAGAATCTGCAATGAAAATCAGCAGGTCAGGTATAATCATAAATCTGAATACCCGAAATTTAAAATGAAAATTAAGAACTTTAACTAAAATCCTATGAATAAATAGGATTTTATAGTTGAGGTCTAATTAAACCTACAAATTTCGTGCATGCAAAACAATGATCATCATATTGCGGTGTAAGCCCTCATGATAAATTTTAGTGAAATACCCAAAATACCCCTCGTGTTCAAGGCTAAATTCTAGTCAAGGAAACGCTCGAATTGGATCATGGTCATCATGTTTGTTCATCTAACACCCCCAATATCCCACAATTTTGGTTAATTTTACAAATAAACCCTTTTGTAAGATTTAGCTAATTTTGCAAATAGACCCCTTCACAAATTTCGGTCTAGTTTCCGCATACCCTTCTCAAAACTTTGGTCATGGGTTTGTGGTCTAAATTTTTGAATTTCAGACCTAAAATTTTAGCCCTTTTACAAATAAACCCCTCTACATTTTTAGGTTGTTTTTGCAAATAAACCCTTCAAACAATGTCGTTTCTTTTGCATAAAACACCTTTCAAATTTTGGGCCAAATATACATGAAATCTCAGTCCCAAATTTCAGCCCACTTTGCATAAAAACCCTCAAATTTCAGTCCACTTTTGCACAAAAGCCCCTCAAATTCGGCCATAGTGTTGATTTTACATAAAACCCCCCAAATCTTTGTATATACACAACCCATCATCAAAGACCCTATCTTTTCATAAAATCCAACCCATAAGAACAAAAAGGTATGATCTTGGCATGTAAATTCATGATATATTCCCATTACAAACATAAAGCTTCAATCTTTCTTGAAAAAGAGGAAAGTTTTAAAGGGAAATTTACCCAAATCAAGAAGCCTCCCTTGAGCTTGAGGATGAAGAAAAACCCTAGCTTTGAGGAGAAAAGAATTTCGGCCAAGGAGGGAACACCAAAAATCCAAATTTTGTCTTGGGTTTAAGGGATTTTAAAGAAGGGAGTTTTAATGGGTTTAGAGTTCTCAAAAGAAGAAAATAATGATGGATGGATAAGAAGTAGAAGAAGAGAGAGTTTGAGAGGGGATATGACTCTTTTTGAAATTTTGGAAAGAGGGGGAAAACAAAAGAGGAAACAAACAAAAAAAAGGAGAGAAAGAGGGGGGGTCTCGGTTTTTGAACCGAGACACCCTAGGGTGTCTCAGCCATGGCCGAGATACCCAAGGGTGTCTCGGCCAAGGTTGAGACACCCTCGGGTGTCTCAGCCCAATTCGACCCCCGGATACCCTTTTCAAGTCCGATTTCACCCATTCCCATCGGTTGTTGGATGTTTAGACGAAACCAATACTAATCAACACCGGACGAGTCGAAACCCTAGGGTCAACACCAGTCAACACGTAACCCTAGGTCAATGCTAGTCAACGCGTTGTGATCAAAATGTTAACATACGACGTTCAAAACCCTAGGGTCAACGCCGGTCAACGCATAACCCTAGGTCAACGTCAGTCAACTCGTTGCGATCAAAAAGTTAACGTGTGACGACCGTAACCCTAGAGCCAACGCCGGTCAACGCGTAACCCTAGGTCAACGCCAGTCAACGCATTGCGATCAAAAAGTTAACGTACGACGTTCGAAACCCTAGGGTCAACACCGGTCAATGCGTAACCCTAGGTCAACGCCAGTCAACGCGTTGCGACTAAAAAGTCAACGTATGACGTTCGAAACCCTAGGATCAACGCCAGTCAACACGTAACCCTAGGTCAACGCCAGTCAACGCGTTGTGATCAAAAAGTCAACGTGTGACGACCGAAACCCTAGGGTCAATGCCGGTCAACGCGTAACCCTAGGTCAACGCCAGTCAACGCATTGCGATCAAAAAGTTAACGTACGACGTTCGAAACCCTAGGGTCAACACCGGTCAATGTGTAACCCTAGGTCAACGCCAGTTAACGCGTTACGACCAAAAAGTCAACGTTCGACGTTCGAATCCCTAAGGTCAACACCGGTCAACGCGTAACCTTAGGTCAACGCCAGTCAACGCATTGCGATTAAAAAGTCAACGTTCGGCGTTCAAAACCCTAAGGTCAACGCCGATCAACGCGTAACCTTAGGTCAACACCAGTCAACGCGTTGCGATCAAAAAGTCAATGTTCGATGTTCAAAACCCTAAGGTCAATGCCGGTCAACGCGTAACCCTAGGTCAACACCAGTCAACACGTTGCGATCAAAAAGTCAACTCAATGACATGAGCCAAACTCAATTCATCAGTTGTAGATTTGAGACTTCAACGACGGCCAGACGATAAACGCAGCGCCGAAAGGATTTCAGCTATTCATCAAAGCATCGAGTAGACTAAAAATCGAAGGAGTCAAGAATCGAAGCTAACTTCAGGTCCTTTACGTCGACTGAAGGCTGGACCAATCACATCCAAAGTATTACAGCCTCTTCTACAAAAGAAACGAGTCTGGAATGCTTTGGAGGGAGTATCTGTAGGCATCAAAAATTGCCTATAGGTCTCCACGAATAGCTCAGTGTTAAGAAATGATGATGAACGTCACCATCTGGTTCACAAAAGCTTGATTGATGTCGGTGAACGCTTGAAGTAAGCCGACGAACTACATGAAACAACGGAACTTCGGAATGATGAAGATATGAACCGATCGGGAACCTCGTATCGTTCACAAACGGTGAAATACCCTTTGTGTCTTATTTATTCCGTGGATGATTTAATCATTGGAACTTGTAGAACTCCTCGTCAGCTTTCCAACGCACTTGGAAACACTCAAATCCGAGTTCGGACGAAGAATTTACGGCGGAAACAATCAAACAGGCATAACGAGCGTCTCAGGCTAAACTGAGACACCCGAGGTGTCTCGGCCCTAGTTGAGACACCAAAGGGTGTCTCCAGCACAGATTCGTCCTGTGCCTATAAATACAAACCCCGGAGCCTCTTTCTTTCAGATCTGGAGTTTTGGGAGAATTGGCGAAGCCCTGCCGGACTGAAGAGTGATCGAGTTCTTCAACGCAAGAGATCGAGAGTCGTCAGATCCTTAGTATTATCCCGTTGTGATAATTCTAAGAAGAGCAATTATCTCGCTGTTGTCGAGATAAGCGCTTCTGCTTCTTGATTCCTTCGCGGATCGACGAAGTTCTGGACCTGATCTGATTGCCAGGTAGTCCACGGATATCAACGTCCCCGTCACCGGCTAAAGACCCACGCAAGCAAGAAACGACGAACGGATCTTGCGTTATTTTTAAAAAGTTGTAATCTTTCATTTTCTTATTCTTTTTATTAAATATATTGAATTCTTTGTAAGCGATCCAGATTATAATGAATTCAACAATAAAGGCAACTTTCTCCGAAAACAGCCTCCAGCAACAGACTCGACCTCATCGTCATTGGCTGATAATCTAACCCGCCTCTAATTTTCTTGACATCTTTCAACAAGTCGAGACAACAAGAGACGCCGAAAGGATAAAAGCGATCTAGAATAGGATGAGAATCATGAGGCACCAAGGCGGTGAAGTAATCAACCCCATCTTTACATGCTAAGGCTACTTCGTCCTTCCCTATAGGGCCATGACGTCAGTCATCAACCACCTTCTTTTTATGCTGCTCTGAATCCAGATGAGTGAGTTGGTCCTCCAATTTATGAACAAGGGTTATGAATGCCTAAATCTTTGATTGTAGCTCTTCAAAGTCCCTCATCGTCTTTTCGAGAGACAGACGACTTGTTCGAGCCTCTGCCTTAGTCGTCATACTACAACGCTTCTCGGACTCGGTCTCCGCCTGTAGATGAACCATCTCCCTTTGAAGGTCCTCGATGGTCCCTACCTGCTTGGAGAACTGGATTCGAAAGCTCTTGAGGAGCTCTTCCTTCTCATCCAGACTCCAGCGCCTACGCTAAGTGTCTTCTTTATGAGTCAATTTGGCCTCCAAGACATTAATTCTCTTCTCTGCTTCTTCATTGGCCGACTTCTCCTTCGCCAGCCCTTCTTAGCATTCCAGGGAATGCTCAAGTCGATTGAACAGGATGTGTCCTAGCGAAGTTGTGATGCCCTATGGTTCATGTTAGACCCTAGAGGGGGGGGGGTGATTAGGGTCTTATGCTAATCTAATCCGGTTTAAATGCTAATTAAAATTAATTAATAAGTTATCCTAGCAAGTATAAAATACAACAAGAATATAAGCTAGGATAAGCAATATGAACAATGAGATATATCCTATATGATAGAAATATATGTAAGGATATATAAACAATAAGATATATCCTAACAAAGAGATATATAGACAATGTGATATATGTAAGGATATGCAAACACAAGGGTAACATAAACAAATGAAATAGTGGATGAAATAAACAATGAGAGAAAGGCTATAAAGATGAACAAATATAAGTGCTAAGCCAAACTCAAACAAGCAATATGATCACGGAGTTCGGACCTTCCGTCCTACGTCTCCACTCCCCACTCCCGGGGAGAAATCCACTATCACAATCGGGTTTTCTACGCTCACCCGAATAACGTTTACACCTCACACTCGGTTTTCTAGCTAACCGAAAACTTTATAATCAACACTCTTGCAATCACACTCTACACCCTCACAAGTGTTGGACCTAGCCGTGTCTCCCTCAAGTGCTCGGTTACAACCTCTCCCTAGGCTCGTCAACCGACACCACTCCTCTTGGGACGATCCCCGACTCTCACCACACACTCCTCTCGGTGTAAAAGTGTATTACAAAGTGAATCTCACAATTAGGCTCAATACAATAATTGATTGTTCTCAACTATAGATTAGAACACAATGTAAGCTCAATCTCACAAATCAGAATCCCACAACCCAATATATAATGTATGAAATGCTACAAGCTCAAATAGGGTGTGTGTGATAAAATGAGTATAAATAAAATCTAACTCAATTAACAAACTAGCAATAAATGATAATATGAAAATAAAAACAAATTGCTAGAGAATAGAGTTAGGAAAACTTCTCTATAAACACAAAGAGATGATGAAGAAGATTGAGGATGAATCCCTCAATTGACAACGTGAGCTTCCTCCTTTGTAAACACAAACCCCAAACTAAATAAACTTTTAATCTCCTTTAAAACTTGTTTAAAACTCTCTTTAAAACTCTTCTTGGATAATTATAGAGCTGGGTATAAGGGGGTATATATAGGAGACCCCAAAACATAAGAAAAACCCAACAAAAGGACAAAAACCCCGAAAAACAAGGAGTCTGGAAAACTAGCCGTTATGCAGTAATAAGTCGACTTGCTACAGTGATAAGTCGAATTATAACTAGCTGTTACAGAAAAATTTTCAGCTTATAAGTTGACTTCAAGTCGACTTAACAGACAGTACAAGTTTTCGGCAGAGTCTGAAATTTTGCGTATCTGGTTTTGTAAAATCAATTAAAAATAGTAAATCAACTCTAAAAATTATAAAATTTTGTGGGAAGTTTCTAAACATGTATATGAACATGTTAGAGAAAGAATTTCTTAAATATCACTTCCTATTTGAGAGAAATAATTTATTTTGTAAACTGGTCGAAAATACATAACTGTGCAACACTTCATAAGTCGACTTGTATAAGTCGACTTACTATAAGTCGACTTGCCTTGCTTTATAAGTCGACTTAGCACAGGAGAAAATGCACTTTCTAGAGGAGTTCATAAGTCGACTTGTCAGGGTTTATAAGTCAAATTATAAACATGCACAGACACTATTCATGCTGAAAATCTGATTTTTAAAGTGCCTTTAAAAATAACAAATAAATTCCAAAAAATATAAAACTTTGGAAAATATTTATAAACATGTTGATGAACATGTTACAAAAGGAATTTTTAGAATTTAACTTATCATTTGTGAAAACTTGTCATATTACAAAAATGTCCAAAACATGTAAACATGAGATACTTGAATTTTGATGTTTTGACATAAACCAAGTTTTGAAACTTTGTAAAAAATTTGTATGGACATATAAAAGATGTTTATGATGTATATATAGTCCAAAACATATTTTTCATAAAAACACCTATATTTACGAAAATCACAAATATATATGTGTGTGTGTATATTTGAGCTTATAGAATTAATACACATTATATAAAACCTAAACTACAAACATTATAAACTATATACCCAAGCTTGATGAAGGTATTCAATGAGATCAACTTGGTACACTTGCGGATGAAGCTTGAACTTGAATCTTCAACTTGAATTTGCATAGCTTCATCGACATTCCGCCAACCTCCTTTGGATATGATCGTTGAAGCTCTATTCCATCCATCCTCCAACCACGTTGTTTGTCTACAATACATAGGAATGCATAGACACTAGACAAACAATATTAGTAGTAAATTATTTGTTAAATATCATCAAAACAAGAAGGCCAACAGTTCACACAAGGCTGCAGTCCCAAGTGAAACGCGAATTGTCAAACCTGCCAAATACCAACCACCATGCTACGACATGTTTCACCATCATAATCATTATCTCTCTAGTAGAAATAATAAATAGGTGATGGTACAGACAAAAAAAATAGAAATAGGTAACACTGGATATACACAGAAGAAGCATAAGAAATATCAAATATGAGCTCAACTGAAATAGAATAGAAATATCTCTGAGTATAAACTGGATCTCAAATACAATGAGTCAAATAAATAAAGTCTCACAAAAGCCCTCAACTCTAAACTAAAATACCAATCTAGAATCTGAAAATAATCAACTACATGTGGAGTTCTGTAATAACTACAAAGTATAATAAGTAGCTAAATGGACAACTAAGAAGTCCCATCAACCTACGATACTCTGTGCGCCGGATCGCTGCCTAAAAGAGGGGAAACAACGAGTGTCAAAGCGCTAGCGAGATTATCACTACCTCTCCCCAAGGAAAGGGGTAGAGTATATAAGAAAATAGAGTCAGTACTTACATATATCAAATCATTTATATAGCTCTCTATGAAAAACAAATCATCAAGGAAACATACTCAAATCTCCAACATAAAGAATAAATACATCATCTCGAATTATATCCGAGTAGCCTTCTCTAATATAAGAGGATGTCAACCAAACCAAAATGAATATAACTGTCGTCCATAACGGGTGTGCCAAAATCTCAAAAGAAATACCCTACTCGTGGGTAATCTATCATGGAAGTAAAACTTACAACTAATCAAATACCTATGTGTGCATCATCTTGTACTATAGCGATACTCTTGTAGTGTTCTTACTCAATCGCTTTGCGGCAATAGGGTTTATCATCTCCCTATTCTGGATACATGTAATAACAATACTATTATAATACTCTTACTCAATCGTTCTGCAGCAAATATGTTTCATCTCCCTATTTCCGAGTACATATAGAACAACACTATTCATATGTGTTTATCAGTTTAACTTGTATCAAAAGTGTGTCAATCTAACATAATCTAAGTATACATGCACAAATCTCGGTGTGCGTGTCCACATCTGAAGTTCACCATTATCCCAGGTGTTCAACAACTCTTAACATTGTAGTCTATCAGCACAAAATCGAGAGAATCGCTCGAAAACCAAATAAAAATCCAAATGAAACATGCACGGCCATCATCAGACTGACGGTCGACCGTAGCGGTCGACCGTGACGGGCTCCAGAGACTACCCAAGTCTCTGTCCTGCATGCGGTCGACTGTGGCAGTCGACCGTGGACACACGCGGTCGACCGTGACCCAGATTTCCAGCTTCTCATATTTAATATGTGTCGTGTTCATGTCATGTTTTTATGATTTAAACATGGTAAAAACTTCATGAATCTTACATACAAACATGTTACAGCAGATAGAAATATCTAAAAATAAAATCAATATATATAATCATGATTTTATGCATTATATTTATATTCAAAACCCTAAAACATGCATAAAAGCTCAAAACTATATATAATCATGATTTTATGCATTATATTTATATTCAAAACCCTAAAACATGCATAAAAGCTCAAAACGATGAATCAATATTTATATTCAAAACCCTAAAACATGCATAAAAGCTCAAAACGATGAATCAAACTTCTTTCTTTTGATTAACCACATTTTAAAATCATCTTGAGATATTAACTGCATCTGTAAAACTCGTTCTCAACCTTTTTAGCATGAAAAGACCTAATATTTATTCATATAATACAAACGAGTTGTCTTTTATTTATAATCTAGTCGTTTAGGCTCTACAAAACATGTTTAAATCTCTTTTAAAATGTTTTGAAAATTGGGAGGGGGATTAGTAGAGATGATACTCGCCTGAGGTTGTCAAAAAACGTTTTAGAAGCAAGGTTGAAAGAGATCTCCACTCCAAAAACCAAAAACCAAGAAAAATCCCGCTCGAAAGCCTCCACACATGGTATTATACTCATATATTATTAAATTATATTTATCATACTAAATATCCATATATCATAATTAATCTCATATTAATATACCATTCAAAAATTATCGGGGTTTTACATTCACTCCCACCCCTAAGAGGATTTCATCCTCGAAATTCCGCAGTCGCATCACAAAGCTTAATAACTAGGAAAACACATTAAGAAGGTGTATTTCATACAAAGAAAACCTTCTGTACATATCTCATAGAATTAGCACAATAATATTTAAGGTTAACAACTTAGAATGCAAACATTCTCAACTAAATCCCTAACTAAACGAAATTGGTACGGATATTTAAGGTTAACAACTTAGAATGCAAACATTCTCAACTAAATCCCTAACTAAACGAAATTGGTACGTCGAGCGAAATAATCCAAACAAGGAAACCTCTCAACTAAATCCCTAACTAAACGAAATTGGTACGTCGAGCGAAATAATCCAAACAAGGAAACCCTCATATATATACCATATGTTTCAAATGATTAAGGATCAGGTGATAATATCCTTATTCTAGTGTTAAAGATAAATATAAGTGTGACTAAACAACATAGATGATGACAACTATCAAAGCATCAACATCATACATGTCCAAACAGGTGCGGGTAATCGCGATGAACATCCTCCTCGCGCTCCCAAGAAATCTCTTCGGCTCCTTGCCGGTTCCACTGAACTTTCACTAATGAAATGACTTTTTTCCTAAGCTTTTTATTCTCTCTATCAAGTATGCATACCGGAATCTCTACGGTAGTCAAGTCATCCTGAATCTTAATCTCTGGTGAATCAATCACTCTCTGCTGCTCATCATCTCGTAGATGCTTCTTAAGCATCGAAATATAAAAAACATCGTGTATACTCGACATCGATGCTGGTAGGTCTAACCTGTAAGAAACAGCTCCAATGCGTTTGATGATCCTGAAAGGACCAACATATCTCGGGGCAAGCTTCCCCGTCTACCAAAATGCTGAACGCCCTTCATCGGTGATACATTTAACATAACTAAGTCTCTGACCTAAAACTCTAAAGGTCGTCTCCGCTGATCTGCATAGCTCTTCTGCCGACTCTGCGCTGTAAGAATGCGTTCTCGAATCAATGCCACCTTCTCTGTGGTCTGTCTAACTAGCTCCGGACCAATCAATAAACTATCCTCGGGTTCTGCCCAACATATGGGTGATCTGCGAGGTCTCCCGTACAAAGCTTCATATGGGTGATCTGCGAGGTCTCCCGTACAAAGCTTCAATTAGTGTGATGTGATCCTCCCAGCTATCCTGAAAATCCATAATGCACGCTCTCAGCATGTCCTCTAAGATCTGATTCACCCTCTCGGTCTGACCATATGTCTGGGAGTGAAAAACACTGCTAAATGACAACTGACTGCCAAAAGCATCCTAAAAACTCTTCCAAAAATGAGATGTGAAGACTGAGCCCCGATCTGATACAATCGTCTTCGGAACTCCATACAATCTAACAACCTCCCGAATGAAGATCCTCGCATACATATCTGCCGTATAAGTCATCCTCACAAGTAAAAAATGTGCGGACTTAGTCAATCTGTCCACTATAATCCAAATAGAATCATTTCCTTTCTTTGATTTAGGCAACCCACAATGAAATCCATGGAAATATCTGCCCACTTCCACTCGAGAATGGGTAAAGGCTGTAGGGTTCCTGCAGGTCTCTGATGTTTTGCCTTGATCTGCTAACATGTAAAACACTTAGCCACATACTTTGAAATCTCTCTGCGCATACCGCTCCACCAGAAATGCCTCTTCAGATCCTTGTACATTTTCGTCATGCCTAGGTGCACTGTATATCTGCTGCGATGAGCTTGATCAAAAAGTTCTCTCTTCAGCTGTGGATTGTTCGGCATAACAATTCTACCCTTCATCCGAAGGCCTCCATCTATCCCTATAGTCCAATCATCTTTGGACTCTTTGGAAATCTCCCCCTTATAGGTTTGAATCCAAGAATCCTCTATCTGAGCTTCGACCACTCTATCTCTCCAAGATGGTTGTACAGATAAAACACCTAGAACACACGGCTCCCGCCAATCCCTGGCCTGAAATCAAAATGGCTGAGGGTATTAAGATCCCGATGTAGTGAACACCTCAAAGCTGCTTGTTCACGACGACGCTTCCTGCTTAATGCATCTGCTACCACATTCACCTTTCCCGGATGGTACTGAATAGCAAATTCATAATCCTTAATAAATTCTATCCATCGGCGCGGCCTCTGATTAAGTTCTTTCTATGAAAAAAGGTATTTTAAAATCTGGTGATCCGTGAATAGCTCAAACTGTACTCCGTATAAGTAATGTCTCCACGCCTTCAGCGCAAATACCACTGCTGCTAGCTCCAAGTCATGCGTGGAGTAGTTCTGCTCATGAGTCCTCAACTGCCTCGAAACATAAGCTACAACTCACTAGGTATGCATCAATACACCTCCAAGACCTAATAAGGATGCATCAGTGTAGACAACAAAAGTCTTATCACTGCTAGGAATGACCAAAACTGGTGCTGAAGTCAACTTAGTCTTCAAAGTCTCAAATACCTTCTGGCACTCTATGCTCCAAACAAACTGTACACCCTTCTTAGTAAGGTGTGTAAGCGGTGTGGCAATCCTTGAGAAGTCCTGAATGAATTTTCTGTAATAACCTGCCAGGCCTAAGAAGCTACGAATCTTGGTAACTGTCTTCGACGGTTCCCAATCAAGTATGGCTTCTACCTTAGCCGGATCTACTACAATGCCCTCCCAGCTGATGACATGGCCCAAAAATCTGACATCTAATAACCAGAATTCACACTTGCTAAATTTAGCATACAATTGGTGCTCTCTCAATACTTGCAATGCTAACCTCAAATGCTGCTCGTGCTCGGCCTCCGACCTCGAATAGATAAGAATATCGTCGATGAAAACTATCACGAACTGGTCCAAATAAGGGTGAAAAACCCGATTCATCAAATCCATAAATACTGTGGATGCATTGGTCAGCCCAAATGGCATGACAAGAAACTCGAAAGACCCATATCGAGTCAAGAAAGCGGTCTTGGGAATATCCATCTCCCGAACTCGTAACTGATGATAATCAGAACGAAGATCTATCTTCGAGAAACACTGTGCTCACTGTAACTGGTCGAACAAGTCATCGATCCTCGATAATGGGTACCTGTTATGGATAGTGATCTTGTTCAACTCGCAATAATCTATACATAATCGCATACTCCCATCCTTCTTCTTCACAAAGGGGACCGGTGCTCCCCACGAAGAATGACTCCGTCGAATGAAGCCCTGAGACAACAACTCATCTATCTGGATCTGTAGCTCCCTTATCTCAGCAGGCTCCATACGGTAAGGAGCTCGGGAAATCAGTGCGGTGCCTGGCTGCAACTCTATGCAAAACTCGACCTCTCTCACTGGAGGTAATCCTGGTATGTCCTGGAAGACATCCTGGTACTCTGAGACTACTCACATCTTACTCAAATCTGTACCCCGATCCTATGATATCACCTCCTCTACGTATGCCTGAAATGACTCCGCAAACTGGTTATCTCTGGAGGTTGCTATCACTAACTCTGATCCATCATATGCTCTCAAACTGACTGTTTTTGCAAAACAGTCGATACTCACATAGTAGGAAGATAGTCAATCCATATCAAGAATCACATCAAATTCAGACATATGCAACACGATTAAATCAATCGCGAACATAGAATCGTCCAAGATGATGATGCATCTCCTACAAACACTTTCTAACAGAGATATCTCTCCTAGCGGTATAGATACAGATAAGGGAAAATCTAATGGCTGAGCTACAAGCTGAAGCCTAACCGTAAAATCATACGTGCTGGAAAGGAATTCACACGGAATGTACCTTCCACCACAGCTCCGCTCGCGCCATGATCGCGAGGAACAACTGCATACACTCTACCGATTGGCTACTCTGCATCACCTGGAGTGAATGGTGTCATATGTCTCTGCTGGATCTCCTAGACCGCTCGAACCTATCCCTCAATCCTCGAGTCTACTGGAGGTGCCTCAATCCTTAGCTGCTAGCCCTGATCGCGTCCCTGAGCGCGGTTCTGTTGATGCTGCTGAGTCCTGCCCTGCTACGGGTGCACTGCGGCACTCTGTTGCTCTGTGTCCAATCTTGTTACAATTGTAACAAGCTCCCTAAAATCAGCACTGCTGTTGCGCTCTCTGGTCCTGCTAATGGCCCTTCTTATGAGGATCCTGCTGATGCGGACCCTTACCCTGCTGATGGGGTCCTCTAGAGCCTCCAAATAGTCTTTTACCTTTTCCTTTCTCTTCGGACTGACCTGATTTACCATTGTCCTTGCCCTTGATGAATATAGTTGTATCTGTCTCCTGAGCCATGGTAGCATCTGCCACCTCCGCACTGACCGAAACCTCCGAGATACTATGTACCGGTGTAACCCTGGACGAAGTCCCATCAGGAACATCTGAGCCTGATGCTCCTCTGTGTGCCACATGCCGGTGAATCTTAGCAATGACATGAACTTACTCTCAAAGTCTATGACAGACATATCCCCCTGCTCTAATCGAGCCAGCTCTAACTCTTTTCCGACTTTCGCTGCAGCCGAAACATACTGCTCATCAAAAAGATATATAAAGATCTCCCACGAAACCGACATCCTCTGCTCTGGGGTGAAACGAAGTAGATACCATCCTCCTGCATCGCTTTTGAGGCTGAAAGCCGCTAGCCTCTACTTCTGTACAGAATTAACATTCAACATATCCAAGATGTTTCTTACATCCTCTTTCCACTTGTGTGTAGCAATAGAATCCGTCGAACCGTGGAACTCGGGTGCTTTCAACTTCTGATACCTCTCTACCAAACAAAGCCAAGCTTCCTGATCAGCAATTCTGTTATCAACTGGGGGTAGTGATGCAACTGCTGGTGTCTTCTCTGGTATCTCCTCCCGAACGGATGACTCCTAAACGGGTACCTCCTCACACACGGAAGTCTCCTGTCAAACCTGGTCTGCTAGCTGCTCCTCAATAGCTGCCAGACAAGCTACCAAGGATGCTATAAGATCCACTAAGTACTGCGGAGCCTGCTGTGGCTCAGGCTCCCTATCATCCTACTCAACTCCCTGAGCACGAGTAACTCGGCGTCCACGACCTCTTCCTGACATCTATAATCCCAAAATAAAGCTTATTACGTAGTAAAAAGGATCTCAAACATGAAGGATATAACATATACCAATAAGTAAATCGTATCACATATATCTCACATCGTGCTTTATTATTCAAAGCAAATAGATCATAGATAAAAAAAATTAGATTTTCCGCGTACATATATAGTACGTCCTCACTCATACTAAGGATTCCTAGCGGACTGTATACATGATCCCTAGGAAACTCTATCCTAACTCCACAATATGACACATGGATAATCCTAAGGATATTGAAACTAGAGCTCTGATACCAACTGTGACGCCCCAGGGTTCACACAAGGCTGTAGTCCCAGGTAAAACCCGGATTGTTAAACCTGCCAAGCACCAACCACCATGCTACGACATATTTCACCATCATAATCACTATCTCTCTAGAGGAAACAATAAATAGGTGAGGGTACAGACAGACAAAAATAAAAATAGGCAATATTGGATATACACAGAAGAATCATGAGAAATATCAAATATGAGCCCAACTGAAATAGAATAGAAATATCTCTAAGTATAAACTGGATCTCAAATACAATGAGTCAAATAAACAAAGTCTCACAAAAGCCCTCAACTCTAAACTAAAATACCAATCTAGAATCTGAAAATAATCAACTACATGTGGAGTTCTGTAATAATTACAAAGTATAATGTTAGACCCTAGAGGGGGGGTGATTAGGGTCTTATGCTAATCTAATCCGATTTAAGTGCCAATTAAAA
>NC_033795.1:42146387-42177021 GCF_001876935.1 Asparagus officinalis
GCTTAGCCGCGACAGCACGTGCTGTCATGGTAACTGAGCAGCGACCCTTGGCTTCAAAGAGCCACGAGTTTGAGCCAAACTCATATTTTGGTCGTGGTACATGTCTTGATTAAACAAGATATGTGTTCATAGTGTCAATCCTCTCAAAGGAGGATGTCGACTCTTCCCGGATGACTCTTAAAGGAGACAAACGAGGTTGTATACACAAAGTTAGCAATTTTAGACAGAGAAAAGTTGAAAAAGATACCTCCAAACGATGTGGTAGCGGCCTCCATCTCCTCTGACTTGGGCTACAGATTTGCCCTTGGGAACTCTGGATCTCTTGGGTGACATAGTGAAAAAGAAGGATTTCTGACCTAGAAAACACAAGAAAGTTAGGGTTTTGGCAAAATCTCAAACAAATAGTTTAAAATACAAAGGAAACTGAAGCTCTAGGAGTGGTTCTTACCAGAGGGTGAAGAAAATCAAGTTTTGATGGTGAGAGAGCCGAAGGAAAAAACTCAGAACTAAGAAAACTCGAAACCCTAGATTATTTTCGAGTGAAATCACCTAAATATGAAGACGAGAGGAGGGGAAGAGCCAAAGGGTGCCTTTTATAGGAAGTTTCGAACTCAGAATGACGGAGAAAAATGACCCAAAAAGGCCCAACGCTTGAGTTATAAGCCCGACTAGCCGCCTCTGTGCATGACAGTCAATGCTGATGAGCAAGCGCGCGGCAGTCTATGCTGACGCGCAAGCACGCGGCAGTCAACGCTGACGCGCAAGCGCGCAACAGTCAACGCTGACGCGCAAAAGATGTCGCGCGCACACGGTGATTCCATGGATATTTGTATACATACATTTCCAATTGTATTTGGAATACATTACTAAAAACTCTGATAAGTATTTGAGTATAAACTGCATCTCCTTGAACCTCCCAACGGGTATATGAGGTTAAACTATTTCCCGAATACTCTAATAAAGTATATGAGTATAAACTATTCCTTCGCCAGCTTTAGTTCAATACTTCGGCAACGGTCAACTGATAAACGTAGAACCGGAAGAATTTTAGCTATTCTACAAAGCACTGAATAGACTAAAAGATGAAGAGGTCAGGAATTGAAGCCATTCACAGACCATGCTACGCAACCTCCTCAACTAAATACTGAAGGGATTGTAAGTAAAGCCTATCTTATCCAAAGTGTCCCAGATTCTTTTATAAAAAAACGAGTCTGAGATACTTTGGAGGGGATATCTGTAGGCGTCAAAAAAAATGCTCATAGATATCCAAATACAACTCAAGACTGAAAAGAGAACAATGTGCATGCATGTGACAAAATACACTGACAGGCGACACGTATAAGCGCGGCAGCCCATGGTGGCACGCGTAAGGCACGACAACCTATGGTGACGCGCATAAGGCGCAGCGGCCTATGGTGACGCGCCAAAGGCACGACAGCAAAGTGTGCCGCGCAAATGGTAAAGTAGCCTCTTATGTAAATTGTTGACAGTTTTTAACATCTCTTGAAGGTCCACATGGCGGCATATCAGAAAGAGAACGTGTGCTGACATGGACAAATAGTTAAACCACGAAAAAGGGGTTAAAGGTCGTGGGAGGATGATTTTAAACATGATGGAACGTGGCTGGAACTATTTCTTTGGCCGCGCCAGTCCACACTGACGCGCCAATAGCCGCGGCAGCGTAGACTGACACGCCCAAGGAGCCTATACTCGATCGGTTATTTTGCCTCCATTGCCACTGTTGTGCACCTCTATCCCTATAAATACTTCCCTAGACATGAAGCAAAGGAGGGAGAACATATTAGAGCAAAGAAGCTTACGCTTGTTAGACCCTAGAGGGGGGGTAATTAGGGTCTTATGCTAATCTAATCCGATTAAATGCCAATTGCAAGAAGCTTACGCTTGTTAGACCCTAAGCGGGAGGTATATAGCTTATGCTAATCTAATCCATAAATCCTAAAATATAAAAACGTGACTTAGCAAGTATAAAATACAACAAGATACGTAAGCTAGGATAAGCAATATGAACAAATGATTATATCCTATCAATGAGATATTACAATATATGAGCAAGGATATATGAACTTAACACAAGGGTAAAATAAACAATCTACACAATGATAGGGTAATATGATGAGCAATACGCAAAGGCTCGATATAAGATATGAAAACAAGAATAAGAACGCCAATGCAATCACAAACAAAACGATATGTTTACGAGGTTCGCGTCCCCACGACCTACGTCCCCCTCCTCCCCTCCTCGAGGAATCTCCATATCACAACCGGTTTCTACGTTCACCCGAATAACGTTTACACCTCACACTCGGTTTTTAGCTAACCGAAAACTTTACAGTCAACACTCTTGCAATCACACTCTACACCCACTAAGTGTTGAACTAGACGTGTCTCCTCAGTGTTAGGAATTACAACCTCTCGTCACCTTACCCCACTCCTCTTTGGACGATCCCCGACTCTCGCCACACACTTCTCTCTTGGTGTACAAGTGTCTTACAAAGTGTAATCCTTCACAATTAAGGCTCAATACAAAGTGTTTGTTCTCTACAATGGATGAGAACGAATTGTAAGAAGTCACTCATTAAGATACACATCTCACAACCCAATTATTACTATGAATGTAAATACAATAAGCTCAATAGGTTGTGTTGAACAAAGAGATAATAAAATCAACTAAACTCAATATCAACACTAGCTTAATAAAAGATAATCAACAATATAAAATATGAAGCTAGATTGAGTTTAGAAAACTTCTCAATAGATCAAGAGTGGAAGGAGAAGAGTTGGATGCTCAAACACCAATAGATGATCTCCTCAGCTCTTGTGGACGTGTATTCAACAAAACCAAAACACTCAAATGCTTAAAAGCTTATAAACACACTTAAACCAAACATAAACCTTGATTAAAACTCTCTTAAACTTGTTTTTAAACTCTCTTGGCTCTACTTGAAAAGACATCAGAATGGGGTATATATACCCACTCAAAGCTCAGCCAAAAATTTCCCAAAACGATAATGACCAAAAAACCCCGCAGCAAACACTCAGAGAAAGAGCGTTAAAAAGCAACGGCTATATTGTCGGGTCGACCGAAATTTTTTGTCGGTCGACCGGAGAGAGCCAAAAAGACACGAAGAAGAGTTCTGGACCTTCGTCGGTCGACCGGGCTGCGGTCGACCATGGAGTTTTTCGGTCGGACCGGACCGGTCGACCGACAGACTCCTCTGTCGTCCCAGTGAGAATATGAACTCAGGTTCGGTCGACGCGGTGCGGTCGACCGAAATCTGACATATTCAAAAACTGTTTTGCTGATTTTAAAACCCTGTTTAAAAATATCAAATAATTTCAACAAAATGTAAAACTTTCGGGAATGATTGTAGACATGATAAAAAAACATGCTACATCGACTGGTTTTGAAAAAGGACCTTCCCAAATGAAAAATATCATCATTTTTACAAAATAGTCCAAAAACATGAAATGTAAACATGTGAATTTTGACATTTTGGCTAAACCAACTTTTGAAACTTTACAAAATGATTTTATAGACTTGAAGAAAGATGTAAACTATTGTTCAGAAGTCTATAAGCAATGAATGTAGTATTTTATCAAAATTACACATATAATGCACTAAAACCTGATTTCATTTAACTAACTAAAATTGATTATTGATGAAATCATATATATGCATATGAGTATGAAACAAAAATATATTCTAATTATATTCAATTGTTTCATAGTAAAACTTGAAAACTATCAAACCAAAACATATATGTATATATATAACTTATATATACAAAAACCAAAACGTGTATGTGTGTATATGATTGAGCTTAAAGTACCAACACACTAAATATAATTCCTAAACTAAATTACCCAGCAATGATCTTGATCTTCAATAAGCTTGACTTGCGTAATCTCGCGGATGAAGCTTGAACTTGCGATCTTTAACTTTGAATAGCAAGGCTTCCCGACATTCCGGCCACCTCTCTTGGAGATATGATCGTTGAAGACGCAATTCCATCCATCCTCCAACTACGTTGTTTGTCTACAAAACATAGGAATGCACAAACACTAGACAAACAACATAGTAATAAATTGTTGTTAAACATCATCAAAACAAGAAGGCCAACAATCTCCCCCTTTTTGCATGATAACAAACAATTTACAAAAAGGAATATATGCATGAAGAAATGACATATACAAGATAATACACATGACTATAAATGATATACTCACAATATTTCTCCCCCTTTGACAACATCAAAAAGGGGACAAAAGGATTAAGAGAGCGAACCTCCCCCTATCATACAGCATAGTGAGAAATTCAAACAGATATAGGGCATTGCTCCCCTATCAAAAAGCCATATTAGAATATATCAATGAAAGTCATGGCAAATACATATAGTGAGCAGGCATACACTGAATACTGCTAAATTTACTTCACATACAATGAAGATAATGAGAACAATAAAATATGTTCAAATGAAAAATAGTGTCTCATTAACACAAAAATAATATAAAAACCATAAAAGGAATGATTTATTGAAACAAAAGAAGGAACATGAGAACCATGAAAAAGTTTTCAAAGTGAAAACAATCACTCAAATAAATCATAATCAAGATTTGAGTCAAAAACAATGTTTGATCAAAAAGAAGGTTTTCTTACATACATTTGATTCAAACCACTCATAGTAGAATACATTATAAAAGCACGAATATATGATCATTAGCACAAACACATTAAATATCCTCATATAAGTGATTATAATGAATTCAAAAGCAACAAAATCAATACACAGTTTTTTGAGAGGAGGCACACAATATATATCAAGCTCTTTGCGAGCTTAGTTCTAACCCATATAATTTTTAGCATCGGGTAAACTTTGATTTTGGAATAAACACCCAATAACCCGGCAGGGTTATAAAATTCACATCTGCTCATCAAAATCAAACTAAAATCATGAAAACAAAAGATTTTTGATAAAAGAAACAATTGTTTTCATAACCAAAGATCTTAAAAACATAATGGGTTCAAAAACCAGGACAAAGAAAAAATAAAAATACTTAAAATTCTTGCGTTTTAAAATCAGATTTTGTTTTGGTACCCAAGTAATTGGTACCAAAAGTTTAGGGACTGACCCTATCATTGAAGCTCAAGCCCTTAGGATTATGCAACCCATCATTTGGGCGCATTTAGTGCATGGTTCCGGTCATAGCAATAATTATGCAAATGACCCATTCGATTACAATAAGTGCAATGAAGAGGATGCATTTGGTTATGTTGACCATGTGGGATCGTGCACGAGAACATTTGCAAATAAAGATAAATTATTGAAGCTTTTGCCAAATGTAAAACATTATCAAAACAAAACTTTCCTAAAGTGGCCAAATCTACCACAACATTACATTTCGTAGAACATGTGCGTCTACTAGAAAATTTGCCATGAGATCTTATTTTTTCAAATCCAAAAGCAATATTTGGCCCAAATGACCAAAACGGACCAACAAATATCACATTAAACACATGAGCATGCTTATGAAGTATTTTTTTTTTCTTTTTTTTTTTTTTTTTTTTTTTTTTTTTTTTTTTTTTTTTTTTTTTTTTTTTTTTTAACATGAATGACAGAGTATGTGCATGTGTATGTGATGAAGAAACTTGATGAGATGCACAATGAGCTTTAGTATCTTATATTTATGTGCTATCACTTAGCAAAATTTAGATAAGTGGCCTTTACCGACCGCAATTTGTGCATTTGTAGACATTGCTATAGCATGTGTGACATGATGATAGGATGTTTAGATGTTTTAGCATGAGGACTTAGCCACATGTTCATAAGCTTATCATGATTAACAAGACATGTTTTAGGGTTGAATCTAAAGATGATATGTGGATCCTTACATGCATTCAACTCATCATTATTGCATACAAAGTATTGTTATTAGATAGTAGAACATATAATTGATTATTTTATAAAGAAGCCGGTATCATTTTGTATGTTCTCTACTTCTAACATGCGATTATTTTTAACATGAGAATAACGCTAGTGATGGATGAGCACGTTTAATTTTCTTAATTTTTCAAATTTAAATATCATTGTTTCTTTAAGCACAATATTTTCTTTTACAATGTATCAAATTCGACAACTAGCTTCTCATGATCGGATTTTTAATTCTACATTGCTTGCTTTTAAGAATCAATTACAAATTATTTTGAATTTTGTATAGGCATGCAAATAATTTTCTCATATGCACAAGCGAGTTCAATTGACTGGATATCATCACCTTTCGGATTCCGAGTTCCGCTTACACACTAGGGCTATTTCGCCTAGTGGGCGCTGTGCATTGATGCATGCTCCACACTCACTTGAAGAACAATCCTCCAAACTACGTGGATTTCCTCCAATGTTACCTTGATATGGCTTCTTATAGAATTTACACATAAATTGTAAGCACTATCAACCATGAACAAATTGTTAGAAAATGATGAGTCAAAGTGCATTAAGCAAATATTTTCTAACAAAAGCTTGTTCATTGAAAATAATTTCTTATCACTGATTGCTCCACTTGGATTTCTCCAATGTGGGCACAATTAAGCACAATCGAATAATTTTTCCATAAGCCAATATTCAGGATTCAACAAATGTTTAAATCTTAGAAAGGCCATTGTGATAGGGAAATTAATGAATCTTTAGGAGCAACATTGGATTTATAGCCTAAAACAAATATATTCATATTCCATGATATATATGTGAAATATGCTAAGCCAAGACAAAAGTAATTTCATAACTAGATTAGCACAATAACGATAACTTGATCTTTAACTCAGGCGGTTAGGTCCTTAAATCAAGAGCACCAAGCTCTGATACAATGTTAGACCCTAGAGGGGAAGGTAATTATGGTCTTATGCTAATCTGAATCCGATTAAATGGCCAATTAAAGTTTATATAATACGTCTATCCTCAGCATGATAAAATACAACAGTTACGGTGAAGCTAGGATAAGCAATATGAACAAATGATTAGTACTCCTATCAATAGAGATTATTTCAAAATATCATGAGCATAGGATATATGAACCTAACCAGGGATAAATTAACATATCTACACAAGTGAATAGGGTAATATGCATGAGCAATACGCACAAAAGGCGATCGATATAAGATATGAAACACAAGATTAAAGAAGCCAATGCAATCACAAACAAAACGATATGTTTACGAGGTTCGGTCCCCACGACCTACGTCCCCGCTCCTCACCTCGGGAGATCTCCACTATCACATACCGGTTTCTAACGTTCACCCGAATAACGTTTACACCTCACACTGCGGTTTTTAGCAACCGAAAACTTTACATGTCAACACTCATCTGCATCACACTCTTACACCCACTAAGTGTTTGAACTAGACGTGTCTCCCTCAGTGTTAGGAATTAACAACTCTCGTCACCTACCCCACTCCTCTTGGGACGATCCCCGGACATCTCGCCAACACTCTCTGCGTGTACAAGTGTTTACAAAGTGTATCCCTCACAATTAAGGCTCATAACAAAGTGTTTGTTCTCTACAATGGATGAGAAGAATTGTAAGCTCACTCTCTAAGATACACAATCTCACAACCCAATTATACTATGAATGTAAATACAATAAGCTCAATAGGTTGTGTGTGAACAAAGAATTAATAAAATCAACTAACTCAATACTCGAACACTAGCCTAATAACAACGATAATCAAACAATATAAATTGCAACTAGTTGAGTTTTAGAAAACTTCTCAATAGATCAATGAGTGGAAGGAGAGAGTTTGGATTCTCAAACACCAATAGATGATCTCCTCAAGCTCTTGTGGACGTGATTCACAAAACCAAAACACTAAATGCTTAAACTTATAAACACACTTAAACCAAACATAAAACCTTCATTAAAACTCTCTTAAACTTGTTTTTAACTCTCTTGCATCTTACTGAAAAGACATATCAGCAATGGGTATATATACCCACTCAAAGCGTCAGCCAAAAATCCCAAAACGAATGACAAAAACCCAGCAAACAGCTCAGAGAAAGAGCCGTTAAAAAGCAACGGCTATATTGTCGGTCAGACCGAAATTTTTGTCGGTCGACCGGCAGAGAAGCAAAGCACGAAGAAGAGTCTGACCTTCGTCGGTCGGACCGGTGCGGTCGACCGAGGAAGTTTTCTCGGTCGACCGGACGGCTCGGACCGACAGACTCTCTGTCGCCCAGTGAGAATATGAACTCAGGCTTGTCGCGTCGACCGTGCGGTTCGACCGAAAATCTGACGATATTGCAAAAACTGTTTGCTGATTTTAAAACCCTGTTTAAAAAAAATATCAAATAAAATTTCCAAAATGTAAAGACTTGGGATGATTGTAGACATGATAATAAAACATGCTACACGACTGGTTATGAAAAAAGGGACTTCCAAATGAAAAATATCATCTTTTACAAATAGTCCACAACATGAAAAATGTAAAACATGTGAATATTTGACATTTTTGGCACTAAACCAACTTTTGAACTTTACAAAAATGATTTTATAGACTTGAAGAAAGATGTAAAACTATTGCTTATTGAAGTCTATAAGGCAATTGAATGGTAGTATTATCAAAAAATACACATATAATGCACTAAAACTGATTTCATTTTAACTAACAAATTTGATATTGATGAAATCATATATATGCATATGAGTATGAAACAAAAATATATTTTCTAATTATATTCACATTGTTTCAATAGTAAACTTTGAAACTATCAAACAAAACATATTGTATATATATAACTATTATATATACACAAACCAAAACGTGTATGTTGTATATGATTGAGCTTAACGAGTACAAACACACATATATAAATTCCTAAACTAAATTTACCCACAGCACATTGATCTTGATCTTCAATAGCTTGAACTTCGGTAATCTCGCGGGATGGAAGCTTGAACTTGGATCTTGAACTTTGAATTACAAGGGCTCACGACATTCGCAACCTCATTTGGATATGATCGTTGAAGCGATTCCATCCACTCCTCCAACTACGTTGTTTGTCTACAAAACATAGGATGCGAGTCTTTATTCCTCAGAACTGGTTCTAGTGATTCCTAGAGATCTAAGCTCTGACTTGATCTTTGGAAGAGTGAACATCTTACGTCGATAAGATATTCGCTTAAAATTCTTACTTCGATAAACGAAGAAAGAATCCCTAAACTACTTCACAATCTGTGATTTGGTGGTCCACGAACCAAAGCATTCCTGGCACAGGCAAAGTCCCACAAAACAGGAGTTGATAAACGATTTCTGTGTTATTTTCCAGAGAGTTGTAATTTTTCTTTTGTTGTGTAAGAGAGGTCTTATGAAAAGGCTAGTTCTTTTGAATTTGTTGTAATCGAGAGAAGATATAATGAATTCCACAATGAAACTAACTTTCGACGAAAACACCTGCAAATTACAACATGTTAGAGGACCAGAGTTAGATTCTTCGATGATTCTTCTAATGATCAAGCCAGTATTTGAGCTTGAGTGGAGAAGAAACCAGTGAACTGATAATTTCTCAGTCTAAGTGTGTAGAAATTGCATACATTTGTGTTGTAGATAGTCCCTCTATTTATAGTAGGTTTAGAGGGGCAATTTTATAATTTTGGATGAGTCCACGTAGACTGCTTAGGGCCTGTTTGGTTATTTCCTAAAAAACCAAAAAATAGAAATGAAAACCAAGAAATCTTAAAAAGTACAATTTCACACATTTACATCCCTAAAACTCACCCACAACATCTAATAAAATATTATTTTTATCCAACAACTCATCAACCACATCTAATAAAATATTATTTTCATCCAACAACTCATCCATCACATCCATCACATCTAATAAAATATTATTTTTATCCATAACATCACTCAACTCATCTCATCTCATATTTAAAAATCACTCACATCTTTCAATAAGATTGCGACAACTCATCTCATCTCATTAACATTTTGTTTTCCTCTCAAAAAGCTAGGAAAATAATTTTCTTAAGTGTAGGTCACATCATCCAATAATATAATGATAACTCATCTTATCTCATCTATTTTATTATTTTTAAGAAATAACCAAACAAAAAAAACAACCTAATACAAGAAATATGTTTCTTATAATTCATTTCCTTATTTTTTCCGCCAACCAAACAACATCAAAACAAGTTTTCTTAAAAAATCACTCACATCATCCTATAATAAGGTGACAACTCATCTCATCTCATCTCCATTTCTTTGATTTCCTTCTTATTTTAGCCAACCAAACAATCCCAAAACCTATTTTTCTTAGAAATAAGTTTACTTTTCTTTGATTTCCCTCTTTTTTTAGGCAAATAAACAGCCCCTTAGTCAACAATTAATTCACAGGTGTCAGTTGTGCCTGGCATGAATCACCCTTGTGATAACAGGTGTCAGTTGTGGGTGGCATGAGTCACCCTTGTGATGACAAGTGTCGACTGTAGGTGGCATGAGTCATGCTTGTGATCAATGCGATAGTGACAGAGGAAGCATGATGCTGATGGAGCCTGATGAGCCATAAAGATTTTTGGTGATGGAGCAATAATAATTTCTAACTGTGCATTTAATATGATGGTGGCCGGCTATTAGTCGAGGGCTTGAGAAAGACTGCCTTTCGACTTGGGCTGCTTATCGAGAAGGGACGACTCGGGCTGCTTGTCGAGAATGAACAACTCGGCCTGGCGAGATGGGATGACTCGGCCTAGCGAGAAGGGATGACTGGGGCTGCCTGTCGAGAAGGGATGACTCCTTGCGAGAAGGGCGAGAAGTACTACCTTTTTAGTCGACCTCAAAAGTTCTCAGCCCGGACTGGAGAGAAGGGACGTCTGTCTCAGCTTGGTGAGAACACTGGTGGAAAACTAGGCATCGTTGACGGGCATTCCCGTCAAGAATGCCTAAATTCCCGTCGGCAATGAATATCCTTGACGGCTTCCCGTCAAGGATAAGCCGTCAGCGATAGTCCCGTCAGTGAAGAACTATCCCTGACGAGGGGCTGTCAGTAATGTATATTACTGACGGCATCAATGTTGACGGCGATCGCCGTCAGTGATAATGAAACATCGCTGACGGGCTTCCCGTCAGAGATGTTTCACATATCGCTGACGGGGATCCTGTCAGTTATAGCTGTTACTGACTGACAGATCGTTCGTCGCCCTGAACACACAAACTCTGACGGGAATCCTGTCAGCGATACGTATCACTGACGGGCGGCCGTCAGCGATGTACTAATATCGCTGACGGAATCCCGAACAAGTAGTATCCGCTGACGGATTCCCGTCAGCGATATACATAATATCTCTGACGCGTTTCCCGTCAGCGAACCTATCCGCATGACGGGATTCACATCAACGATATTATGTACATGACGGGAATCCCGTCAGCGATACCTATCACTGACGGGATTCCCGTCAGCGATAGGTATTAGCAGCTAAAAAAAATTCTGCTGATTATATATTCAGTTCCCTGTACATATCAATTCCCTGTACATACAAATCTCCAAACAACATTTCATACTCATTCCAAAACATCTCAAAATGAATACAATCCAAAATTTCCCAATTAAATCTCTCATCCAATCAATTTTCACAAACATTCGAAATATGTACATTCACTTTTCACGATAAGTTCCAAATCCACAACAATTTCAACAACAAACCATACACACATATCATAAGTTCTAAATCCACAACAAATCATACATGCATATCATAATCTCAACTATAAAGATGTCAACAATATACAAACACGAGTTTAGGATATAACTCACTAAGATAGGTCATCCGCCCTATCCATGTCATCGTCCGCGTTGCCACTGGCGGCTCCATCCCTACGACTCGTGCTCCCAATAGCATCATCTCCACTTTAACAACAAAATAATTTAAATTTAGAATCACTTAATATTGTGTGTAATCATGTTTTACATATATAATAAGTATACCTATCTGCTACTCTCTCTACTACCAGTAAATGCCTTTTGAGTGGCCAAGAAGTTCATAATCTGGCTTTGCACCTGAGTAGGAACCCGCCTTCTACAAGATTTCATTATTTGCCTAGAAACCATCGCAAAAGTAGCAGTAGGCTGGATCACTCGCATAAGCTCCTCTTGAATATCCTCCCATATCTCCTCGGGAATCTGACCATCTAACATATTCATCACAGAGGAAACAAGCTGCATCGCCTGCTGAGTGCAATCCTCCTGCGGCATGTAAGAGGGCCCCGATGGCATAGTCGATGGTGTTGAAATCGGCAGAGGCTGGAATTGTGTAGACACCCTCTGAGCTCCAACTCCCATCCACCTGGTCCTCCCTTTTTGGGAAAGTCCACAAACTAAATGGCTCACATTATAATTCTGCTCTCTAGTCAGGGGCTCCTGGCTTTGTGCAACAACCTCAGAATATGTGTTTTCCAGAGCTTCCTAGAAGAAAAAAAAAATAAATTTAAGAATTGGCCTTTCAAAAATAAAAGATATTTACCTGAACAAGTAAAATAAAAAATGAAATAGTTCCACAACTGAGGAGGGCTAAGTGCTAATAAATAGTTGAAGGGTGTTTTGTGCAACATAAAAGTACATGTGAGATATCCACTTAAGCCACTTTCCAAATGGAATACTTCTGGAAATTTAAATAGGACAATACCTATTTTCAGGATGTAAGCTTTATGCCTCCTACACTTGAGTTTATACCAATTATACCAATGTAAGAGTTTTTTAGCTATTAGAAGGATTTGCTTTGGCTTGTAAGGTGATAGGAAAAGTTTTGTCATCAGCAATTCAAAGGTTTTCGAGAATAAAACCAAGTAGATCAATCATGTTACAGTATGTTATTTCTTATGCATTATTATATCCTAACAAGCAAGCCCCTCATACGAATGGGTCATAGTAACTCGGGGAAGAAATGGAACACTAAGTATAAACTTTTGCTCTGTGTAAATAATAACAACAGCTTTGACCTGGATGTAATGAGTCATCCGTTTTTCTTTAACATTTTTTTTACTTGTATTAGTGTTACATGATGTATTGTTTTTGTGGTTGCTTGCTTGCTTCAGTGCATAATAAGGCATTCCTATAGTATCCTGTAGTATTCTGAGTCAATAAAATTTTGTACACCTTGTAAGTATCTTCATCAGTGCTAGGAAAGATGGAAGCTGAACTTTTAGATCCTACACAGACTATTTCATGGTCATTCTTCAAAATTCAAATACTTAAAACATGATCTATTTCTCGTAAAAGATCTATTTTTCGTGGGAATTGTTTTGGCATTTCAGTTGTTTTGCTTAAACTAAGGCTGACGTATCAACCATCCTTATCTTCTAAACATTGCCATAATGTTAATGTCTTGGTTGGAAACCCTTCATCTCAATACAATGCAACATTAGCTTAGTCTAAATATTATTTGATGTTTAACTAAGATTTGTATTTTCTTGTGTGACTATAAAGTAAATTTCAGCAAGTCTGACCCAAAATTAAGTTGATGAATATTCAGTGCCCATATAAATCCATGGTTTATCTAGCCCATCCCTTGAATCTGAATCATATAGTTTTTTCTACAAAAACACAATACGGAAAACACAATGGTATCCAAACAAAGCCTAGTTTTTTGTAGAGAGTTGTTACTCCTGCATAGGATTTAGATTGGACTGGTACACTACTGTCAAACACAACAACACCAATTTGAATGGGACACTTGATGCCACTCCTTTGATCTCCTATTTCTATCTAATATACCGGTTTATCTTAATTTCTATGCATATTCTCATAAGTTCCTAGACATCTCGTTCTTGCTCATTCTTTGTTCTTTTTTATCTTTACAATGAAAAAAATTAAATAGTATATTACAAGGGTCAGCCTAAGATGATTAAATCAGTGAAACCATGAGTATGGAACAAATGGGTAAAGGAAGGACTTATAAGCATCACACTTTCATCCTTGATGACGATGACAATGATAAAGTGCTGGTTGTTTATGTATGCATCATGCTCCTTAGTAAATCCCTTCCCTTAGTAAATCCCTCCTAATGTGAAGCAAGATAGGCCTACCTACTAAATATCAAACGAACAAATGGAAAATCTACCAGAAACATGAATATTATACTTACCCACAATAAAAACAATCCAATATAATCATCATATTTAAAAGATAAAATAAAATTAAAGTGCATGAAGAAGCTTGCATTACCATAGATGTATGCATGCATCTTCCTTAACACATTCACACATATAATTCATGTATGATAATTAAGATGACCAAAAGAAGAGTGCAAACAATAAATTCCCAACAAAAGAACAGGCTAATAAGAGCTAAGATAATTAGTTAACCTGCATTTTCTTGGCCAATTCTGGCTTTTGTTTCTTATTCTCATCATCATCGTACCCCTTCTAAAATTGAACCATCATTCTCCTGTGCAGTTCTGGTAGCGGGATAAAGGGAGCGTTCTGAGATTTAAAAATATATTTATTAGTTTTATTTATCAAATATTCTAGGAAGCTGAGAGAATATATATAGAAGATTAAAAGACTTTATACCATTGTCCTACAAAATTGATCCTCAATCTGGGCAAATGAAGTAGTCCTCGTATAATGATCATAATCTTTTTTCCATCGATTAAGTTTATTTCTCCGACATTTTTCCTTCAACATGAACAAAGAGAATTTTAGTACAAGCTATAATATACAATGAAATATATCACTAGTTTCAGATAAATAACTTGATGATAATTGACTACTATACATATTTACCTGGTTCTCCTCTTGGCCCCATAATATTATAAGTATAAAAATATCAAGTTATAGTATAAAAATATCGATCCCACGAGGAAGGTGCTTTTAAGAGATTATTAAAAATGGTTCTTATGTTTTGTGCGTGACAATTAGGAATAAAGAATAAGTGTGAATGCGATGAGTAATTATTGTGAATATATGCAAAAGATAATAAATTGAATTTTAGAGGAGAGAAGGAAGAATTAAAGAATAAATGAAATCACAAGGCAAGAAAGATGAATGAATAAAATCAAGAAATAAAACCAAGAATGAAAAGAAAATTTAAGAAAGTTAAGATGGAGGATTCAAAAGAAGTAAGAAATCTAGAATATAATCCACTAACCAATTTCAATTACAAAATATAAACTATTCTCTTTTTATCATATTTCAACTTAGATTTATTAAGCATAGATTATCAAACCATTTAAGGAAAGTGTAACCTATCAAATTATCATCTAAGCTAAAATTACTATTCATGATAAGAACAACAACATGATAATAATCCTAGAATTCATAAGCATAACCTATCAAACCATTTAAGATAAGCATAGATTATCAAATTCTTCTTCTACCGATTAGTTCTCTAGTTGATTATCCTAAACATGAACATTTTAAGTACAAGAGAATAATTCATACAATATAAAAGAAATTAGACTAGTTTCATACAATTCTAAGATTCCTACAAGAATTAAATTCACATCTTAAGAAATAAAAACAAGAAAAAGAACTAATTACAAAAATAAAAAGAAAAGAAAAATCTAAACTATGAACAAGAAATAAATCTAACCACAAAGAATTAAAATCTAAACTACAAAATAAATTACAAAAATTATATACAAGAAAATAAATCTACTCTACAAATTAAAGTGCAAAAAGAAATAAAAAAGACAAGAAAATAAATCTACACTACAAGCATGAATTTAAATCTAACTAATAAGCAATAATAAAGAAATTACTAAAAAGAAATAAAAGAGAAAAGAAATGCAAACCTTCAAATTGCTCTTCATCTCCATCCTCATCATTCAACAAGAGGAGAAAGAACAAATTTAAAGAGGAAAAAATTATTTTTATTCTTCTCTAGCCCAACATAGGAGGCCCAATTGATTTTCAAAAACAAATAAAAATCAGCAGCCCACATCCGGTCCATGGAGAAAATCTGCAGCACAAGTTCGGCCATGAAGAGTTCATTTGTGATTAAAATTCATAGGTGCAGCACCCAAGTCCACATTTCATTTGATTTTGAAAATCCAAAGCCAAGCCTGCAGCAGCTTGTCCAGCCCACTTGATTTGATTTTCGGCCCATTCTTCATTTGATTTTCCAAGTCTCTGGCCCAATGATGAAAGTTCATTTGATTTTGAAGAGCAGCAAGTCCGGTTATCATTCTTTGTGCTGGCTTCATAGAACGAATTTTTTTTGGCTTTTGCTTTAATGTGATGGAGGTTTTTTGGCCTTGCTTCATAGCATTCATTCTCTTTGGGCTTCAATCATTTTTCTCTTTTAAGCTTTTGCTTCATGGGCTTCTAAAATGCTATAAAATAGAGAAGAGAGATTTTGAGGGGTTTTTACATTTAATAATATTTATTTATATTTTCATTCAATTATGTGCAAACTAATCTAACAACAATTATTAATGGTATATTTATTCATGTAAAATAGATAATGAGGATATAAAATTATGTAAATCCCCTAGAAAATCTTTTTCATTATAGCAATACAAAACCAAGTCAAATCTTAGAAATTTAATTAAAAAGTTTTGAAAAGAACATGCCAACTCTTTGTTTTAAATAACTTTCAAGTCTCTTGATCAAAAATTATTTTTCAAGACCATATATACAAAACAACAATATATAAAAACAATTGTTAGTGTTATATATATGTATATTTTTTCCACTCTCTAATTCTTGGTGATTGTTTTCTATTTTAACGGGCTTTCTAAGTGACCATTTAACGAGTTTTGGGCCAATGAATCCCAACCCAATTGGGCTTAGGTCATTAAGTATAGAGATACTCCTTGGGCTTAATTACTCAGTCAACTTAGGCTTTATAAGATAGAATCACCTTGAATTTAAGAGTTTTTTTTGTGCCCATTTTTCGCACTCTTCTTTTAATAGGTTAGTTTTTTTTAATATATATATGTGGAAGTATATATAGTCTTTAAAAAATGTGTAAATCAAGATAACTTGAAAAAAAAAAAAATTCAACTCTAAGTTAAGCATGCAAAAATTTCATTATTTTTAATTAAAAATCTAAGGTAAGACTTAAGTAAAGTATACTAGTTGAAAAATCATTTCTTAAGAATTTTATTTGGAGTTATCATAAAAGGTGAACTTGAATATGTCACTAACTAAGAATTAGAAAATTTAAAATCTATCAATTTGATCAATTATTACTTAACTCTATTAATTTGGCAAGTGAAAATATTTTTATAAAATTTTTTTTTCAACAAAAAGAAAGAAAAATATAACTAAAAAGGTAAAATAAAGAGGAAAATATGTATTTCTCACCCCCACACCTAAATTTTGCATTGTCCTCAATGCAAATTCGCTGAAGCACAAAGTAAAGCAGATAAAATTGAAGAACTTACATTTGTTCGGTTGACAATGATGATAAGGATCTGCAATTACTGTTAGTATGAGGATGAAGAAATCAAATAAGAGGAAAAAAATTGTAAGTAATTTTTTTTTAAAGCCTATGTTAATTATTCAAATTTTGTTATTATTATTATTATTTTTTTTTTTTTAAGAAACAAAAGAATTTTTTTTAAGAAACAAAAGAAAAATTATTTTTTTTACAGATAATGAGGTTCATGAAGAACCAACACCTCTTCCTCTCCGAACGTAAAAAATTCTAAAAATGGTTTTAGACGTTGACCATTTATTTTAAAAATGTTACCATTTTTAGGATTTTCTATCTCGACAGCTCCATGTGAAAAACCTGTTTGACAAAAAATGGACCTGTCCATCTTGATCTTAATTTTCCAGGAAATAGATGTAATTTTGAATTGTACAATAAAACTTTCTGTCCTGAAGAGAAATTTTTTCGCAAAATTGATTTGTCATGAAAAATCTTTGTTTTGTCTTTGTAAATTTTTGAGTTTATGTATGCATCATTTTTAATTTCTTCCAACTCATTTATTTGGAGCAATCTGTTCTTACTTGCCGAGTCTGAATCAAAATTCAACTGTTTTTTCGCCCATATTGCTCGATGTTCCAACTCTACTGGTAGGTGACAAGATTTCCCGAATACCAATCTGTATGGTGACATCCCCAAATTGGCCTTAAAAGCTGTTCTATACGCCCACAGAGCATCACACAATTTTACAGACCATTCTTTTCTGTTATGATTAACTGTATTTTCTAAAAAAAATTTGATCTGCTTGTTTGTGACCTCTACTTGTCCACTGGTTTGGGGGTGATAAGGAGTTGGCAATTTGTGTGTGATTGAATATTTCCTCATCAGAGCCTCAAAAGAACGGTTACAGAAATGTGTACCATTATCACTGATGATCGCTCGAGGTACTCCAAACCGGGCAAAAATGTTCTCTTTCAAAAACTTGACAACGACCTTGTTGTCATTAGTTTTGCAAGCTACCGTCTCAACCCATTTTGACATGTATTCAACAGCTACTAGAATGTAGACATTTCCAAAGGAATTTGGAAATGGTCCCATGAAATTGATACCCCATGTTTTCAGCAAAAGTTGAATTTGTTGTCGAATTCATTATATCTTCGATTAATTACAATAAATTCAAAGTGTTTTCAGCAAAAGTTGAATTTGTTGTCGAATTCATTATATCTTCGATTAATTACAATAAATTCAAAGAAAACAGCCTTTTTATAAGACTCTTTTACACAACAAAAAGAAAACTACAACTCTTGAGAAAATAAACGTAGGATCGTTGTTTGGATCGCTGCTTTCGTGGGTTCTTTGCCTGTGTCGGGAGCGCGTTAGCTCGTGGACCACCGAATCACAAATCGTGAAGAGGGGTTTACTGATTCTTCCTTCGTTATCGAAGTTAGAAATTGAAATGATATCTTATCGAAGTAAGATAGTCGTTCTTCTTGAAATCAAGTCAAAGCCTGAATGTCAAGAGGTTGCTCCAAGAACTTAGATCTCTGCTCTCTCTGCTCTGGAATGCTCTAACAAATGCTCGATCCCCGTTAGAAGTGACCCTAGGGGGGTATTTATAGCCTCAGGGGCCTGCAACTGAAAAAACTAAGCAATCGAAGAAATCAGTACGGCGAGACAGTGTTTGCTGTCTCGCTGGGCGCAGTTCATACTTGTTTTGATTTTTCCAAAACAGTATGAAATCCTTTCTTGTGAATTTTTGAGTGATCTTCTCTATGCTTGGGATATCTATTAGCATTTTTTGACGCCTACAGATACCCCCTCCAAAGTATTCCAGACTCATTCTTTTATAGAGGAGCATGGGATACTTTGGATAACATAGATTTTACTTACGATCCCTTCAATGCTTGGCTGAATAGATCGTGTGGAAGGACTTGTAAATGGCTTCAATGCTTGATCTCTTCTGCTTTTAGTCTATTCAGTTCTTCGTAGAATAGCTAATGTTTTCCCGGCGTCGCGTTTATCACTTGACCGTTGTCGAGATTTTGAATTGAAGTTGGTACTTGCTCTTGCAGGTTCAGCTTTCACCACTGAATTGATATATCCATTAAGAGCTCATCAGGTTATCCTTAAGAATATTCAGATTAATATTCTCCAGAAACTTCCTGTTGAGGGTGGGAATACAGTTTAGACTCGTGTACCCATTGGAGTATTCATCTGCATCGCAATGCGATACAGAGAGGGTTCAGTGTCTCGTTCAGCGAGACAAAATATGCTGTCTCGCTCAGCGAAACAGTGTTTTCTGCCTCGTTCGGCGAGACAGTGTTTGCTGTCTCGCTGAACGAGACAGTGTTTGCTGTCTCGCTGGGCGAGACAGTGTTTGCGTTTTCTGTCTCGCTGAGCGAGACAGTGTTTGCTGTCTCGCTGAGCGAGCCAGCGAGTATAAAACTCGAACTTAGGGTTTTTTAGGGTTTTTTCACGTCGGATTTTGGCGATTTCCAGGTGATTTTTTGGGCGATTTTCGACCAGTTTTCTCCTATTTCTTCTCCTCCTTGTTGACGACTTGGGTGGTGTTCTTGTTTGGGAAGATTGCATTCGGATTTCAAAGGTTTGTTCATCCCTTTTCTCCAAAATTTTGACTTTCTTCAACTGTGACTTTGCATGCACTGTTTCGGTTGCATTTTGTAATATTTTGTCCAATTTCACGTCCAAAACCCTAACTTTCCTCTTGGGTTCCAATATAGCTTGCATTTTCATCATGTCGCCGCGTAGAGCTCGAGGGACCCGAGGCCAACAGACTGTTCCGAGCCCTGATGAGACTGCCCCTGCTGTGATCTCACGTGGAGGTATATCTTTTTCACTCTTTCACGAATTTAAATACTGTATTTCGGCAGTTCCATATGTATATACCTGTATTTGCTTGCAGATCCTCGTTTGTATCCTTTGAGATACCTTCGAGAAGAGCCGGTATCCTCCTTTGAGGGGATCGACGCTTAAAAGTGTTTGTTTTGCTTGGACAAAACACACTTCATGATACACAGGGGCGATTTCATATCATCCCATATGTATAGAAAGATTTTCGTATGCCGTTATAATGCCCGTGCATAGTAACGCATATCTCTTTTATGCATGTGGTAGATATAAGATCGTCGCGCCTGTTATGGGATGGCGATCATATCTTATGGAGTAAGATATATTGCTTTCTCTAAGAAATCGTCACACCTGCTGTGAGATGGCGACTATATCTTATAGAGTAAGATATACCATTTTCTCTAAAATTTTAGGACTACACTTACACAATTTATGTGTATGTTTCTTTTATCAGTCCGATTTCCTTCTACCACATTTACTGCTGATGTGGTTACTGGCCGGAGTAGCGTGACCCACTCTTATTACGAGGGGATCCCGTTAATTGAATCCTCTCCCCAGTTCAGATCTGGCTACAGCGAAAGTGCTAGGGAATTAATCCAGCGAGGTAGTTGTCGTGTTCTACGACGATTAATCACAGATGCGCCCTTGATCTCGGAGCAAGACTCGAATCAATGCATAAGGAAGCCAGATTTCTTATTTGGTGACTCGGTAAAAGATCCGAAGATTGCTTTCTGCCAGCCTGCGCAATGGTTGCACCAGAATGGGTCCTCATTCTTATATCTGCCTTTTATACCTCGGGATCATTCATTACTAAAGTTCAGGAACCTATCGGTTGGACGTGAGATGTTCTGGAGGTTAACTGAAAACCACGAAAAAGATTACCCAGAGAGACTTTTAGATGCTATGGATGGGTCCATTATTCTGGGAACAAATGGTGGTGGACCAGGATGACCCGATATGTGTTAAACCGCTTTGGGCGAGAGTTAGCAGAATTAGGGTTAGATGTCCCGATTCGTGCCACCATGCATGGCCTGCAGAGTAGTGTAGGTCATTTCCTCTGTTTGTTCGAGATCTATAACCCGGACACTAATACATTCTTTACCAAGAACGGGGAACTCGGATTACCACTGCATGAAATGATGCAGGTGTCTGGTTTGCCTATGGGCGATGTTCCCTATCAAGAGTTCTTTCCAACTAGCAATCAGCTGAACAAGATGAAAGATAGCTCAACTGTGACTCATGATACTTTATGGGAATTGACTTGCCATTATCATATAGCCATGGCCGAGATGGAGCCCAAAGCCAGAAAGAAATCTCCTCAGGTCAGCTTAAAACAATTCGCTGACTACCTCTTCAAGAACCTGGATGTCCGTTCGGCAGATGTGTGCGGATTGTCTCCTTTGAGTACGGATGAAATTAACCGTCTGTTAGAGAAAACCAACGCGCAATCTTATACTTCGCGCTCAGAAGATGGATTTTTGCACGGCACTAAGTTCCGCTCTTATCTGTGGCAAGCTGGTGTTCCGATTAGCCCTACTGCTCTGCTGGCGGGTTTTCTAGCCTTATGGTTAAAGAGATGTGTAGTTCCTCATCAGTCCGCAGATGCGATGCCAATGGAAGTGTTGTATCCGGCCGTCCAGCTAGTTACAGGTCGCAAATTATCTTTGCTTCCCGCTATGGTGGCCGATATTCATAGTGGATTACGGCAATTAATCTCCGTGTTTACTCAGGAGAAAAAGAAACCCTCTGCCAGTCTGTCCGTTCCGAAGCTGGAGCTACCTTATACTTATCTGATGACCTGGTTAGTACTTCATCGACCAGATTTAATGGAAGCTCCTGAGACGGCAAATTCTAGCATTCCTTTGTTGCAGAGTCTCGAGAATTGCAAATGGATCAGGCATCGAGAACCCGACATAACGAGGCAGTTTAAAATTCACAAGTGTTGGGAATTCTTCCCCTGCTTCCCTCAATTCTCCGGTACCTACAATACTACTTTAGTAGATGCTGAAGACCCAAGGCAGAATCGCACTATCTTGGATGTCGGGTGCTTCAGATGGTTGATGAATATTCGACCTGGATATCTGTTCTTCAGAGTAAGGGATGTTTGCCACATTGAACCCTATCTCCCATGTCGATTCGCCCGTCAATTCGGGTATGATCAGATATATGTCGGCAATCCAAACCGCCACCTTAGCTTTCGAGGTGGACTTATCGATGGTGCGAGGGCTTGGTTCTGGAGCATTGCTGGCTGCACAAATGTTGAATTTGATCTTCCTTTAGAGGCGCCGCCCCTAAGGATGACCTTTCTCTTCTGCAAATGGCTGATAGCCACCAATATTGCCACTCGACGTAGAAGGATATCAGACTCGGAGGAAGAAATAGCTCCCCGGCAAGCAACAGAACCGACCCGTGAAGCTGTGATGTCGCCTCGAGGAAAAGAGGCTGCTGAATCATCAAGGAAAGGAAAGGAACCGGCTCTCCCAGTTGATAGTGAAGAGGAGTTTGATAGTGAAGCAACCGAAACTTCAGAAGGGGAAGGTGAGAATGAATCAAGTTCTGAGGAAGTATCTGGCCTTCCCGATTCATTCTTTGATAGAGGACTTGTAAGGCCTTCTGTCGCTCCGACCCAACCACAAGCTGCTCCAAAAAAACGTAAGGAAAGAGTCGTCATGGAACATCCTAACCGGATGACGGTAGAAGTTCTTAGTTGCGACGAAGAGCTACCTAGGTGGCTCGGTGGCCGAGCCACTTGTGGCCGGCCACCCTGTGCCCAAGGCACAGTGAGGGTAGCCTATAAATAGGCCACCCCCTTGTTCATTTGAGAAGGTTGGATTTTGGAGGAGGCGAAGCCCTGCAGGATTGGAGACTCAGATCTAAAAAAGATCTCAACTTTGGGACATCAAGGACTTGCTCATCCAGATCTGGTGCTCGGCGATCATCAACGTCAAATAAGGCAGGTGTTCGAGAGGATCGGATCTCAGATCTACGTTGCTACACTCCGGATCTAAGCTTGGTCTTAGATCCCGAGGTTTGGACGATTGTTTCCTTGGTGAAACAATCCTCCCCGGCTATTATTTCCTTGGTGAAATAATACCCGTTGTACTGCGTAGATCCGACCGGATCTAGATCGTGCGGTGGTCCACGGCAAACAACCCCGGTGCAGGCAAAGAACCCACAAAGCGAGCGACCGCAAAACAGGAGCTCGCGATTCGTTCGACAAACAAGGAAACAAAGTTGTAATTTTCATTTCTTTTTAATTTGATTTTCGTTGTAACCGGATCTTATAAAAAGACCGGATCTTTGTAATCGATAGACTATTACAAGAGTGTACAATGGAATCATTAATGAAGAAAGCGACAATTTTTCCCGCGAACAACCATCTTTAACATTTTTTTAATCCCACCTTTACCTGCTCATATGTTTGTAATATTATACATCTTGTGATTTTCAGCCTAAAAAATAAGCAAAATAACTGTTTTACCCCTCAGTAAGAAACATGCTTTGCACGTGTCCTAATTAATTATAAACTTTAAGGGTATTTCCTAACCCAACTTTCCAAATCTTAGCCCAACTCACAAACCCTAAATCCTAATCCCCAAACCCTAACCTCATCTCCCTTTATTCCTGCTCCTTCCTTCCAATCCAAGAAGGGCCCCCCCACCCAAAAAAAAGCGCTAACATCGACTGCCCCCGTCAATCTTTCCTCCAGCATCTCACATTTTTTTTTGTGTACTAATTTTAAACTGCAATGATTTTGTGGTCTATGACAAAACATGAAAGACTTGAGGAACTAAAATTGGAAAAAAAATTATTTTTACAATTAATTGGACACACATGCTTTGCATGTGTTTGAGGTGAGGGTATTTTTGTCATTTCACGTTTGTTTAAGCTATTATAAATTTATCAAATAATTAAGATTATAGCATGCAGATAAATCCGAATAAAATAAATAAGAGATTAGAAATTCAGGCCTGACGGGAGCAGTCGTGTATTCACTGTCCTAGAAGATTGAGAACCCGCCTATCGCCCTGCGAGAGTGCAGAGCTTCAGCTCAGATGAAGAAAGTTACCCATAAAATAAAACTAAGATATGAAAATAATATATGTAGGGGAGAGAATAAAAACAAGAGAAACTTCTTGTTATTTTTTCTTTTCATTTTGAGCTCAACATATGGATATATATATAGGGTTGGAAAAGACGTTACAAAACCCGTAATTAATTCTGTAACGTTCGTCATAAATTTTGTAACGTTCCCCATAATTATATAGCCGTTACACATATTTTTAATTGCTAATTAAACATGTTTTAATTATAAAATTTTATTACTATTCATGAAGGTAAAATTGTCTTTTGTTAAAAAAAATATCTAACAGTCCCCCCAAAAGGCAATATTGACTGAAGACTCAGAAATCAATAAATAAATCAATAAATCACAAAAAAATAGGTTGGGCAACCTTTCGTATCGTGAATTCGGGAGAGGTAGCTTCCGGCTTTGAACCTTTCCTTAGTAAGTTCATCGCCACCTGAGGGACATAATGGACTAGGCCTTGAATTAGGCCCCTTTAATCAGGTATTGATGAAAACACACACAATACACTTCATCTATTGAGCAAAGCGGGTTGAGCGTTAAAGGCCATGCTCACAATAAACCGACTCATGAGAGTTTCTAGGGGTTAGCCCAGCCCCCCTAACCGCGGCCATCACGGTTCCTCTCACGTAGGTAAGTCCTCAAAGGGTACTACAGCTGTTTATTTAATACCCCCCATAATACACACGTTGGACTTATTAAGAGTAAAACTCAGCCTAGCCAGCTGTATCATAAGAGCATCGTCATCATAGAGAAGGGGTAGTAGCAAATGCTACATAATGATATATAAATATATCTAGGTCGATACTCCACACGAGTGTCACTAGTCCAGCTTGTTTCTACCACATTGAACTGACATTGGGACTACGTCTCCAAATAAGGATTGGGTTGCCGCTGTCAGTGACCTCATCTATGGGCTTAACCCCATCTCCCTCGATGAATCCAGAACCACACTCCTGGATAATCCCTTAGTCAAAGGGTCATCAAGATTATTTTCACAGACTTTACAAAGTCTAGAATCATAACTTTGTCTAGCAGGCGTTGTATTTATTTATCAAGTTCTTATTTGTAATTAGTCTATCATATTGTTTGAAATTAACATTAGGTCATGATCTATGATCATAAAAGATCATAGTCTATGTCTGAAGAGATTGACCTTAATATCTGAACATGTCAAACTAATGTGGAACTAAAAATTCTGCAGTTATGCATATGCACATACATGAATGAAATTAATAATAGATACATGCAGAGCATAATAGGATTTCGTATCTTAAAATATATTTCACTACATATGCATAAATTTTTTTAAAAATTTCTATTATAAGAGGTTGAAAATTTGGTTGCCTTAAAAGAGACCATCCAAATTTAAATTGGTTGCCTTCAAAAGAGACTATCCAAATTTAAATTTGTTGCCTTCAAAAGAGATCATCCAAATTTAAATTGGTTGTCTATAAAGGAGACCTTCCAAATTTATGTTGTCATTTTCTAGTACCATCTCTTATACAAATAATAATAATAATAATATTTGTACATACGTGCTTTAAATTTTTTCAAGTGCATTCTTGCATAAAACATTATAATTAATCATGTAACAAATGCAAGTTATCTAAAAAGACATATGAGCATTTATTGCAATATTCATCAAAATGCAATAAAAGTGATGAACTTTACATTTGAAGATTTGAAATATAATCCACCATATAAAATAGAATTTTAAAAGATGCACCTCTTTGATTTGGTTCGCTTATATATTGATCATTTATCATTAGGCAATATATGATGCAAGAAGCGTAATTAAATAAATGCATATGAATTTTCACATAATTCCGGTCCTCTTATTCCAAAAACTCCTAAAGTGAAAAGATTAAAGTTTTACCCGGGTAGTTAGCCAGGCAAGGATAGTAATAGAGGTTGATCAAAGATCAATTAAGTACCTCGTTCCTTACAGAGCGCGTTACACAACTCCTAAATCTTGCCTTAGACACCAACTAATCCAAGAAAACTTGAATCGGTTCACTTAATGAGTTTTTGTTCCTTAACAGTATATAGAAACTTTAAATCATTTCCTGCAATCATTTAAATTGCCTAGCAATTATACTGCAAACATATGTTGGCTAAGGCCGAGGAGGGGTTTACTTATTGATGTTCGAACCTCATGATTTTCATGTCTTGAGAGTAAAAACATATCTGCTGCAGACAACTGCCACAGAAGTTGCTGAACAAATTTGCATTTACTTTTACCACCTTCTGTACTAAGCTTATTAGATGCATAAATACACTAAAGTATGGAATTATTAATAGAAGGCACCATATTATTAATAGCTTAAAGAAATAAAAGTATTAAACCATGAACAAATCCAGATATTTCAAAGCATCTATTTTGTTTTCTTTATTCTTGTCAAAACCATGCATATGAGACTTTCAAACATAAATAAGTATTAAAAGCTCAAATTATTCAAATGCGAGCATATTCACTAGCACAAGGGAATAAGGGTAGGTTTTAGATGATTCTAACAAATATAAACTAGGTTTTTAGAAACCAATAAATGTTCTTTGATATTCGTAACTTACAATAATTATTGATTATAAAACAACTATAAGACAAATATAATTAATTGTTAAATTAAATTAATAGAAATATTTAGCTACAATTTTTTAATTATTAATTTTTTTATTAAAAAAAATAACCAAAACTGTTTACATGAACAATAACTTTTAAATAAAATGAACAGTACCGTTTTCAAAATAAATGAACAGTAATAGTTACATTTTGTGAGCAGTAACGATTTTTTTGGCAATTAACTAAATGTAATAAAAGCAATAATTAACTAATCAATAATTAACAGTTAAAAATTCTCGGACATCACAGTATAAAATATAAAAAAATGCTACAGACACACCTCCGGCCACACCACCAGTCACAACCCTCACCTGCTACAGTGCAGGGGGCCCCACTTGAAATTTTTTAAAAAAATTTCAAGTGGGGCCCCCTGCACTGTAGCAGGTGAGGGGGTGAAAAATATAAGCAAAGGTAATATGTCAAAGACTCTACCACTAGTCAAAGCTGTGAACTTTAAACCTTATAAAAACTAGAGCACAAGCTGCTTCAACTTTAAACTTTGAAGTCTTCGGGATCTTTCATCCCTTGTGAAATTATTAAAATGGCCTTGCTTCTTTCTCTCATTAAACCTGTGATTTTGATGCGCTTTGCAATTCTGACCATGTGAACAGTAATTGCAAATTGCACGTAAAATTGAGTGAACAGTGACTGAAAACTTATTTTAATTCGGATTTAATACTTAAGTGCTATAAACTCAATCTTCTAGATTGTTATAAATTTATCAAATAATTAAGATTATAGCATGCAGATAAATCCGAATAAAATAAATAAGAGATTAGAAATTCAGGCCTAACGGGAGCAGTCGTGTATTCACTGCCCTAGAAGATTGAGAAACCGCCTATCGCCCTGGCGCAGATGGTTCTCTCCCTCCTAGCGGTAAAAGCCCCCGGAAACGGCCGGCCTCTGCACTCGGGCGAGAGTGCAGAGCTTCAGCTCAGATGAAGGAAGTTGCCCATAAAATAAAACTAAGATGTAGATGAAAATAATATGTAGGGGGAGAAGAAAAACAAGAGAAAACTTGTTGTATAATTTTTCTTATCATTTTGGGCTCAATATATATATAGGGTTGGAAAAGACGTTACCAAACCCGTAATTAATTCCGTAACGTTCGTCATAAATTTTGTAACGTTCCCCATAATTATATAGCCGTTACAAATATTTTTAATTGCTAATTAAACATGTTTTAATTATAAAATTTTATTACTATTCATGAAGGTAAAATTGTCTTTTGTTAACAAAATATCTAACATAAGCTAAAAACTGTATTAGGTGTGACATTACGAACATGTTAGTAACTAGATGTAGAATTGATTAAAAAAACTTTAAAGGCCGAAAGTAGCAATTTGAGTATAAGTAAATATGGTTTTGATGTAAAAACCCTATATAGTATTAGTATTTTAGTGTACAAGATGGGCACATGACATGCAAACATAGAAGAGAACATTATAGTTTAATTTCAAGAAAACATATGGTTTGTTAGGTTCTTTTACGGTGATATTTTCAATTACGAAGGCATTTCCGTGGTTTTTTTTTTTCCATAAGCGAAGTCATTATGTAGATTTTTGTGAATCTTTTAAATTTTCAAAATGTCAGAGCATTTTTCAAAAATTCTGAAATGGCACACGAATGTCAAAAAAGGGACTTTTTATATAAATTTATAATTTTCCAACTATTGCGTCACCTGCACTTTTCACTTCTAAATTGATATATTATAATTATAAAAATTAAAAAGAGTAGAGAGAGGATTAAAAGTGTATTTGTGTTTAAATTGGAGATGTAGAGATTATGGATCTCATTAGAATTATTCGTTTTAGGGGCATTTCTTACAGTTATATCCGTAGGAATAATATGAGGGGCTGGTACTGAAACATACTGTGTCAAATATTAATTGGAAAAGCTAAAATTCTTTGTTGAGTAGCAAATGGGGCCAGTGTTGGATTTTATTGATTGGGGGCTCTTTTGTAATTAACCCATACTTCTGTGGGCCAGATGGTTGGTAGCATGAATGATCACATGACTCACATTTGGCAATTGCAGGTGTAGGAACTAGTTTATAATTTTCATTAAAAGAGTTTTTTTTTCCATGAGCTCATAATTTATTTAACATTGGTAAAGTTTTATTTCTTTTTTAGAAGTAGAAATCATGTCATGTCGAATTGGATACGAAAAGTCTATTCTCCTATTTTTTATGTATATAAATGCAAGATTTCCTAGTCAAATTTTTCTCATACTTTTAGCGACTTTATTTAGGAGATGATGTAAAACTACACTATATTATGATATGATTAAATTTGATAATCATTTTTCCTTTTAAAGAGAGAGTACTAGAAAAATTTATACTTCTCAAAAATGCCTTTCATCTTTTATGAAATTAACCAATTCATACTGTTGTTAATGGACATAGAATTCGGTTACTCAAACGCCTCAAACTTGTGTTTTTTCCCCTCGTCATTCCATCAGTTATGATTCAGATCCATCAACGCCTCCCCACTCTCTCTGCCTTCATCAATTGGCAATCATCAATTTACAAATATGGTTATTATTGTCCTCGTCATCTTAGATGCAACCTCAACTCAAATTTTCAGAAAAATTCCACACCTTCTCTGACATTATCTCCTAAAATCTCAGACTTTAGGACATCGGGAAGTAAACAAATTTAGGGAGTTGATTATCAAAGAAAAAAAATCGGGTATGATTTCAGCAGAATTTTAACTTTAATTTTGATTTTGAAATTTCTTTCTCTATCCCCTCTCTTTTCTGAATTCTTAGATTTCTTCGATATCATTACCTGTTGTCACACATTTTTACTTGCTAAAAATAGTTGAAGCCACGCGTACAAGTAGTTTGTTGTTATGTCTCAAATATTAGTAATACCCCATTTGCATGGTTAATTATAATCGCATCCTTCGAAATGCATTTTTACTTGCTATCAATGTCATAGATGAAATAGGGCAAGGATGTATTCTCTGTATATTAGAACAGTTGTTTACCTGAGCAGTCAACTTCTTAATGGTTACTCAAGAAGTATGTGAAAAATGTCTTGTGTTTAATGAGTTTCATCACATATCACCTTGTAAAATATTTTTTAACATATGTGTATAATATTATTACCAGTTTATATCATGCTGTGAACTCAAGGTCATTTTCCTATGTGCAGTAATTGTTTCAAGTTAACTTCAAAAACTGGAAGGCCAAAAAAAACTTAATTTCACGACTTTATACGCATTAAGGTATTGGCGTTGACCTTTTACAATGGCCATTTAATACAATCGAGATGTCATAGAAGGCTATTATCACCAATGAAAGTGTTGAAGCTATAATTTAGTAAGCTTCGTATAATCTTATAGCTTAATTGTAGATAGAACACCTGTTCTCACTAGTGGAAAACAAGGCATCCTTGACAGGCAATCCTGTCAAGGATACCTAAATCCCCGTCGGTGATAATTATCCTTGACGGTTCGCCGTCAGGGATACCCCGTCAGCGATAGTCCCGTCAGGGAAGAATTATCCCTGACGGGGTGCCGTCAGTAATGTTTATTACTGATGGCATGTTGTTGCTGGCGAATGCCGTCAGTGATAATGTCACATCATTGACGGTACTCCCGTCAGTGATGTTTGTAACATCGCTGACGGGTAGCCCGTCAGCGATAAATATCGCTGACGGCATGCCGTCAG
>NC_033795.1:42177031-42183688 GCF_001876935.1 Asparagus officinalis
ACGGGTAGCCCGTCAGCGATGTATATTATCAGCTAATTTTTTTTTTTGCAGATTGCAATCAGTTGCTTGTACATATCAATTCCATGTACATACAAATATGCAAACGACGACATTTCTTGCACATTCCAAAACATCTCGAAATATATACAATCTCAATTTCACAAACATCTCACATCCATTCAATTTTCACAAACATTCAAAATATATACAATCCAAATTTCACAAACATCTCGCATCCAATCAATTTTCACACATTCGAAATAAGTACAACCAAATTTACATCCATTCAATTTTCACAATAAGTTCTAAATCCACAAAAATTTCCACAGCAAATCATATAAGTATATCATAATCTCCATTATAAAGATGTCCAATATACAAACACGAGTTTAGGATATAACTCACTAAGATAGGTCATCCGCCCTATCCATGTCATCGTCTGTGTTGCACTGGAGGCTCCATCCCAACGACTCGTGCTCCCAATAGCATCATCTCCACTCTAACAACAAAATAATTTAAATTTAGAATCACATAATATTGTGTGTAATCATGTTTTACATATATAAAAAGTATACATGTCTGCTACTATCTCCACTACCAGTAAATGCCTTTTGAGAGGCCAAAAAGTTTATAATCTGGCTTTGCACCCAAGTAGGAACCCGTCTTCTACATGATTTCATTATTTGCCTGGAAACCATCGCAAAAGTAGCAGTAGGGTGGATCACTCGAATAAGTTCCTCTTGAATATCCTCCCACATCTCCTTGGGAATCTGACCTTCTAAAGTATTCATCACGGAGGAGACAAGCCGCATCGCCTGCTGAGTGCAATCCTCCTGCGGCATGTAAGAGGGCCCCGAGGGCATAGTCGATGGTGTTGAAATCGGCGGCGACTGGAATGGTGTAGACACCCTCTGAGCTCCAACTCTCATCCACCTGGTCCTCCTCTTTTTGGGAAGTCCACAAACTAAATGGCTCACATTATAATTCTGCTCTCTAGTCAGGGGCTCCTGGCTCTGTGTAACAACCTCAGCATATGTGTTCTCCAGAGCTTCCTAAAAGACAAAAAAAAAAAAATGAATTTAAGAATTGGCATTTCAAAAATAAAAGATATATTTTCCTCAGCATATGTGCAACAACCTCAGCATGTGCGTGTAATTGCCTGAGAATTAATAGAAAATAAAAAAAACACTTGATAAAATAACAGAGTACTTATATGTGTCTCCTCATGTAAAAAAAACTTGTTACTAATATTTGAAGTATATCGCTTGCGGGGAGACACATCAATCCTAGTTTACTCTTATTTATAATTACTTACGGTACAAACAGATGAGATTGTGTTGTATGTCCAATTTTGATAGTGATTTGGTAAATAATTTTTCTTTAGAATGTTACTTGCGATCTTAGTGACTCAGTCTATTGTCATTATCTCGGAGTAGAAAATTAGTAAATTGCTCTCTAAACAATAAAAATTAAGTTGACAAAATGTCGTATTTATTAATACAGTGGAAGTTTGTTGTATCGAGATCTAAACAATAAAAATTAAGTTGACAAAATGTCGTATTTATTAATACAGTGGAAGTTTGTTGTATCGAGATCTAAAAAGGTCACATGAAACTAATAAAATGTCGTATTTATTAATACAGTGGAAGTTTGTTGTATCGAGATCTAAAAAGGTCACATGAAACTAATGGCTTTAAATGGAAGAAAACCACAACTACGATTGGAAAATTAGTTAGAATACTATTGTAAATGAATGAGACTCCCTGCCTAATTCCTCTGTCCGAGTCCATAAGATCCTAATGGCTTTAAATAAGTTTGCATACATTAAAACCTATCAATATCCAATTTTCAACTGAAAAATCAAACAAGGACCAAAAATTACCGCTTGGATCTCCTGCACTGCAATCCAACAAAAAGTAAGACTCACTTCGACCTCCTGCACTGCAATCCAAGAAATCAAATCTCAAATTAGAAAAAACAACAAAACCTAAAATCGCAACAAAAAAATTATAAAAATTTTGAAAAAATCAAAGGAATCATACGCGACTCAAGAGGAGATGAGAGAGCTCAGGCGACCCCTCTGTTCGAGTCGGCGCTCAGTGAGCTTGGGGCCACGGGCGGTGGAGTCGAAGAGGGGGAGGGGAAGGTGATGGCGCGGGCAAGGCCGGCCGTGAGGGTGAGGTGATCGCCGGCGGCAAGTAGCTGAGCTGAGAGAGGGGAAGTCGAGGGCGCGCGGTGGCGAGGAAAACTTAGGGTTTTTCTGTGGTAAAAATTACGGGCCGATAAGTTATATATCTCACATCCCTGACGGGAAACCCGTCAGCGATGTTTAAAACCCGTCAGCGATGTTTTCATCGCTGACGGTAGCGAAGAAACGCTGACGGCAACATCGCTGATGGTATTTCCCGTCAGCGGTGTAAACAACGATAACGGTAATTTCCCGTCAGCGATGTTGCCGTCAGCGAAAGCTCTATTTCCACTAGTGTCTATAGCTAATTGTGAATAGACCCCATGTAGTTTCATTTGTGTGGATAGAAGTTCTCGCTCGGGTTATATCCTGAATTAACAATATAGTCTTCTATCATTTTGCTGCATTCATAAAATCTGAGATAGTCAAGATCATTAGAGATCTGATTGATTTTAATTTATTATGTGTTTATCCTTTCTAAGCCATATTCAAAAGTGTTGTTCAGACTGATCATTTATTCTTACATTCACGACAATGTAATTTTGTGTACCTTCCCATTTTATAGAATCGTGTTTGTGCAATTACCAATTTCTCAGTCCGCACACGATCCACCAAAAAATTGATAAGACTTTTAGACATACATGACTATGATCAAGGGTGATATATAGGTACAATTTTTTTTTTTCTTTCATTTATGTTGTAGTCAACTGATAGTTTTGAAGTACCTAAAAAATGCAGGTTAATTAATAAGTTGTTCCAAATAAGAAATCTTTAGAGTTACCACTTCATATCATACAATTCACTGTAAAAGGAATAAGACTTCATGGTTGTCCAACTTATATCAATCTCAAGAACGGACCAAAAGACAAATTATGAGAGAACTACGTGAATATCATACTAAACAAATATTGCAGTCCAAATTTGCACTTTTAATTTTCCATTTGTTTGAGTTTATGTTTTGTAACGTTGCGGGCTTGTTTCTAGGTTTGTGCACTTGTAAACAAGATTATTAAATGATGATTGATGTCTCTTGCTTATCAATAGAATGTCTAGATTGTTTATCAATAGAGATCCTTTGCACTTAATTCTTTGTAGCATACAATTTTAAGTTCATTTTTCAAGCTTATCAAATATGATGAAGTTATATTCATGTTGTGTGAAAACAAATAAAGGTTATTTATTCACTTTGGTACCCTAAAGTTTACCCTTTTTATTACTTTGGTACCCCAATGTATTTTTAACACTTTAATACCTCAAAATTTTTTAACGCCTCTATTTATTATGATATTGAAGTCTTCAAGGGATGTAAAATCATTCAGTTTGCGGAAGTCAAATTAGAAAAAACAACAAAACCTAAAATCGCAACAAAAAAATTATAAAAATTTTGAAAAAATCAAAGGAATCATACGCGACTCAAGAGGAGATGAGAGAGCTCAGGCGACCCCTCTGTTCGAGTCGGCGCTCAGTGAGCTTGGGGCCACGGGCGGTGGAGTCGAAGAGGGGGAGGGGAAGGTGATGGCGCGGGCAAGGCCGGCCGTGAGGGTGAGGTGATCGCCGGCGGCAAGTAGCTGAGCTGAGAGAGGGGAAGTCGAGGGCGCGCGGTGGCGAGGAAAACTTAGGGTTTTTCTGTGGTAAAAATTACGGGCCGATAAGTTATATATCTCACATCCCTGACGGGAAACCCGTCAGCGATGTTTAAACCCCGTCAGCGATGTTTTCATCGCTGACGGTAGCGAAGAAACGCTGACGGCAACATCGCTGATGGTATTTCCCGTCAGCGGTGTAAACAACGATAACGGTAATTTCCCGTCAGCGATGTTGCCGTCAGCGAAAGCTCTATTTCCACTAGTGTCTATAGCTAATTGTGAATAGACCCCATGTAGTTTCATTTGTGTGGATAGAAGTTCTCGCTCGGGTTATATCCTGAATTAACAATATAGTCTTCTATCATTTTGCTGCATTCATAAAATCTGAGATAGTCAAGATCATTAGAGATCTGATTGATTTTAATTTATTATGTGTTTATCCTTTCTAAGCCATATTCAAAAGTGTTGTTCAGACTGATCATTTATTCTTACATTCACGACAATGTAATTTTGTGTACCTTCCCATTTTATAGAATCGTGTTTGTGCAATTACCAATTTCTCAGTCCGCACACGATCCACCAAAAAATTGATAAGACTTTTAGACATACATGACTATGATCAAGGGTGATATATAGGTACAATTTTTTTTTTTCTTTCATTTATGTTGTAGTCAACTGATAGTTTTGAAGTACCTAAAAAATGCAGGTTAATTAATAAGTTGTTCCAAATAAGAAATCTTTAGAGTTACCACTTCATATCATACAATTCACTGTAAAAGGAATAAGACTTCATGGTTGTCCAACTTATATCAATCTCAAGAACGGACCAAAAGACAAATTATGAGAGAACTACGTGAATATCATACTAAACAAATATTGCAGTCCAAATTTGCACTTTTAATTTTCCATTTGTTTGAGTTTATGTTTTGTAACGTTGCGGGCTTGTTTCTAGGTTTGTGCACTTGTAAACAAGATTATTAAATGATGATTGATGTCTCTTGCTTATCAATAGAATGTCTAGATTGTTTATCAATAGAGATCCTTTGCACTTAATTCTTTGTAGCATACAATTTTAAGTTCATTTTTCAAGCTTATCAAATATGATGAAGTTATATTCATGTTGTGTGAAAACAAATAAAGGTTATTTATTCACTTTGGTACCCTAAAGTTTACCCTTTTTATTACTTTGGTACCCCAATGTATTTTTAACACTTTAATACCTCAAAATTTTTTAACGCCTCTATTTATTATGATATTGAAGTCTTCAAGGGATGTAAAATCATTCAGTTTGCGGAAGAATTTTATATATGGGTTTCCCTCCAATATATCCATTAACTTTTTAGTTGTAATGCACTCATGATTGAATTATCAATCTTTCAGAATTGACCTATCTTTCTTTGCTTTTATACTTATGTGATTTTTGTTGCTTGTCTGCTTAGGATTGTTATGCTTCACATTGAGATAGTTGATTATACACATTCATTATTTGCCTCACCAAATGTCTAAATATCATCATCTTATATCATTGCATGACTTGATTCTGGTTGTAGCCTGAATAATACTTGTTTTCAATAATTATTTATTATAATAATGTATATCATTGACGAATAAATAATGTGTTATTCTTGAGTTTGGCACTGTTATACCTTGTTCGTATCCGAAGTTCTATTTTCCTATAAATTTCTTGCTACCCCTAGTTTTTTTTTTGAATTTAATTCATTATATGTTATGGTCTACATAAATACTGTGAATTCATTTATTACTTTGACCACTCCTAATAGAGATGCATCTCTATTCGATGAGCCAAGGTCTACATAAATGTCTAAATATCCTCCAAACTGCTGAGCCCACTTATGAGAACAAGAAAGGACCAGAAATTTTTGTGTATGAGTTTCCTTCTAATATATCCATCAATCTTTTAGTTGTAGCTACACTCTCGTTTGAATTATTAACCTTTCAGAATTGACATATCTTTCTTTACTTTTATACTTGTATGACTATGAGGCGAAAGGGCAATAGTCAACATATTATATTATCATTGATAATTGTCGATGCTTATTCAAAACTAAAGTGATACATCTGTAACCACTTTAACATATGTTTAAATTATAATATGACATCAATTTAAGTTATTAAAATTATTTATATACTATACATATGCTATGAAATACAACTGATGATATATAAGTGTTGTTGATGTCAGTTATCAAACAGGGGGTTATCTGAGAGTTTATGGAGTGGTTAGGGTCCTCTAACTTCTTCTGATGAATGGTTCTAGGCCTTGCTATTCTTCCCTGCACATGAAAGAACTTGTATGAGGGCAGAGTAAGGTTCTCTGGTTGTTCCTCCGACGATCAAGTCAGTAGATAATCTTAAGTGGGGAAATATAGAACTATCTCTTAGTTATCTCAAAGAAAACCAGAGAGAGTTACCTCATACAGTCCCGCCCCTTTTATGGTGGGTCTGAGGGGCAAGAAGGTAACTTGGGCCGAGTCCAGCTAGGGAGCTAAGTCGACAGACACATGCTACGTGTCGGCTGCTGAAGGAGGCAAGTTACTTGGTCATTTATCATGGGAATGACAGCAGGTGCTTAGTGTTGACTGGGTCCGATGAGTCATAAAGGCTATAGGGGCTAGAGTAATAATGATGTCAGGGTGTAGGCTATAAAAATTACCTTTAGATCAAGGAGGTCAAACCTCGCCTGATTGACCTGGCCTGCCAAGTGTTTAGAGCTCGCCTTCATTCAGAAGGCCAAGCTAAGCTCGCCTGCGTTGAAGAGATATTGGCTCTCACACGAAGTCAAGCTCACCTGCACTCAAGAGGCCAAGCAAAGCTTGCCAACACGCTTTGATCGCCTGCACGAGCCAAAGTTCACCAGTATGG
>NC_033795.1:42183698-42316444 GCF_001876935.1 Asparagus officinalis
CGAGTCAAGCTCGCCTGTTTGTTTAACTCGCTAACACGAGCCAAGCTTGCCTGTTTGCTTGACTTGCCAGCATAAGTCAAGCTCGCCTACTTTCAAGAGGTCAAGCCAAGCTCGCCTGTTTGTTTGGTTCGCCTACACGAGCCAAACCTCGCCTGTTTGTTTGGCTCACCCATACGTGCCAAACCTCATCTGTTTGTTTGGCTCACCTGCACGAGCCGAGCCTCGCTTGATTGCTTGACTTGCTAGCACAAGTCAAGCTCACCTATTCATTTGGCTCGCCTACATGAGTCAAGCTTCGCCTGTTCGCCAAGCTTGCCAGTAAGCTCGCCTGAGCGTTCAAACAGCTCTCAAGCTTGCCCGCAAGCCTGTCAGCCTCGCCTAAATAGTGCAAGTGGCTGCTTGCTTATAGGAGTGGGCTCACGCAAGCCTGTCAGCCTCGCCTAAATAGTGCAAGTGGCTGCTTGCTTATAGGAGTGGGCTCACCCACGTTCCACGTCCTGGGTGATGAGGCATAACTCCCATCACCCCTATAGTGGTCACAGCCCACAGCTAGGGAAGGGCATGATGCTCCACACCTATTAGTGGTCACATCCCACAAGTTAATGGGGGAACCATGCTTTCCCTTGCCTATTTAAAGACCCTCTTTGCCAATGTGAAAGGGGGTTGGGCAGGCTGGTCTTGCGTCTTGCATCTTGGGCTGAAGTCTGAAGTCTTAGGTCTTGAGTATTGTCTTTCTCTTGGCTGGTGTTTAGGCTCTTCAAAGAGAGACTTCCATTAGTTGGCTTGGTTGAGCTTTCTTGGCTATGAGCTTGGATTATTAAAGTAGATTCAATCTGAACTCTCAGATTTAAGACTCATTAGCTCTCTGCAAACTCTTGCATTGTATCCCTCTCTAAGCTTTCGACCTTGATACTCATCAAGCTCGGGTATACTCAAACTCAATCACACAGGAGCTTCTACTGTGTACTGAAGCTCAACCGCAATTTTGATCGAATCGTCTAAGGGAAGCAAACTTGATGCAAGCATTCGAGGGAGACGTCCTATCTCTACCAAAGAACCCATGTTAAACAAGAAGAGCATTCTCTTTGCTTCTGTTATAATTTTTGATTTCTTGATTTGTAATAAGCCATTCTTATTAATACAAATCCCCTCGGTAAAGGGCCAAGAAACACCACCTTTTGACTCGGTTATGCGAGATGTCTGCCAAACTATGGGCCAAGTCGAGTTGTTTGTGGAATCAAATTATGGGTTGGCCGAGTAGTACTGCATTTTGATTCATTTATACGAGATGTCAGCCAACCAAGTCAGCCATGCTGAGGCAGAGGTTATCTTAGTCCTGAATTAGTCTGGTTATGTATAGTGTAAGACACGTGTCTACTGCTATGCGGAGATTAATATTTAGTAATTTTAGGGGTATAACAGTTGGCCCCTTTCACTTGGAGTCGACCTAGGCCGAGTTCTAGTGAAATGAGACTGTGGATTTACTGAGTCATGAGGTGCATTAATAAGCGGTGTCTAAAAAGTTCCTTGGATATAACGTGGCTTACATCAGAGGATATCTCTTGACTGTCATCGCCTGGCCTTTCGTGCCTGATAGTGGGTTATTTCAGGTAGGCATGCCTTGCCTCAATTTTGAAGAGGCCATTTTGAATTTCGGAGTTAATATCAGCCGTTGGCTTGAAACTGATCCGGTCATTAGGATGTTAGCATCTGTTGATCTAGTTGTCTATAAGTACAGTTGCTGTGAGGAGAGAATTGTTTGTTTCTTAAAATCTTTGAATCTTAACTGATAAAGAGAACTCTGCTCCTTTTGCTTCTTTCGGTGGTCTTGTAAGGATATTTTGATGGCATCTTTTGCTCTTAACTTTCGTCAGGGTTAGTTGGAAATGTTCCACCCGAAGGTGATGCTGCCACAATAAAGGTCGTTATAGAAGAAATTCGATATCCCTCAGTCTTATAAGCTAACGACACCAACGAAGTCGCATGCAATTTTTTACCATGATGCGAGTCGGGCTCTGCTATACATAAAACATCTGGAGTGTGGTTTGTGCCTACCCCTACATCCCTTCCTTCACAGTGTCTTTACAGCTTTAGGAGTTTCACTAATGCAGATGAAACCAAGTTCTATCGCGATTATAGGTTTATGGTCATTTGTCATTGGTTAGGGGTCAAACTGACCCTAAATGTGCTCACTCATCTGGTCAGTGTTATGGTGCACCAGCGCAAGGCCTACTTCCACTTTTAGGTGGTAGGGAGATTCAAGATTATTGCCAACCCTCTCGAGTTTAACAAGGACTGGAAGGAGAAGTTAGTCTGGGTCTCGAGGGACGACTCAAACTTGGGATGTTAGAATTAGCCCGAGATCCTGAGGGAGGCTTTAACAGCGGGGCCTCTATCGAGTTCTGGGAGGCTAGCGCTAGAGAGAATCAAAGTGTATACCGGCTTTCGCAAGATGGAAGACTTACTCGACAATTCTGTTTTGTGGGTGGTTGGCATTTCTTCTGTGCCGCCTACGCCTAAAGAAGATGAGAGGGTGGCCAAGCTGACTCTGGGCTCAAAGGAAGCTATCGAGGCATTTGCTGCCGAACTTACTCGAGCCCAGGAAGAGCTTCCAGCAAGGCTAGTGAAATGTCCTTGTCAGGATCTGGCCCCTAAGGAGGCTGAAGTGGCTCATGTTCAGACGGTTGATGTGGCTGCTGAGTTGGCGGGGCTACCCCTTATGGACTATCAGGCCAAGAAGAGGAGGAAGCTGAGGAAGGTTAACAGTCAAGGGATTCGAAGGACAGTCAAGGTGAAGACCAAAGTCATCTATGTTGATGATGGGTCCCTAGTACAAAAAGAATGGGTCGACCTTCAAAGGGTTGAGGCTGAGGCTCTACGGATAGGTGACATTTCATTGGAGACATGGGGTGAAAAGGCTCCAGATGCCCTCGCCAAGTTGACCCACCACCAAGGGAATGAGCTGGCTACCGAGGGGTTGTCTCCCCCCGAAGAGTATCTATGGTTGTATCCTTATCGTGTCGATGAGATCGACTCTAAGACATGGGATAGATTGAGGATGTTGCTGATTGGATCTCCTAAAGTTGGCCTCTATTATGAGAAGGAGCCGGCTCTAGGGAATAGATACCAGCCCACTCGTCACCTTGATGCGAGGGCATCAGTGCTGGAGTGTCAGGTCACTCAATCGAAGGCGATAGAGCAATTGTGGCTTCCCCGCAATGAAGAGATCTTAGTGGAAGTCCTAGATGTCGGCCTACACCTAACCTTTGGGAGTTATTTGGTCCATGGGGCTCTTGTAGAGCATGAGATATTTAGTCAAATGGAACAAGTTTGAGCATCTTATCTTAAGCTTCAGGAGGAGTCGACCACTCAGAAGGCTGACCTGGAAAATGCTCTTCAATCGTTGTTGACCAAGGAGAATTAATTAGTCGACTGGCTTAGGGAAATGAAGGTTCGGGAGAGCATGATTGATAGCTTGAGGACCTCGGATAGCTAAAAATAAGCCGAGATTGATAAGCTCAAGTGCGAACTCCACGAGCGAAACAAGAGGATAAAATTCTTATATGAGGAGGTATTGTGAGGGAGGCGAGAGGTTGATTGTGCTATGGAGTAGTTTGAGTCCTACCGCCACTCTGCCCAGCGCTTGAGGGTTGAGCTGGAAGAGGAGCGGTTGGCTCACAAGAAACTCCAAGAGGAGAGTGCTCAGCGCGAGTCATCCCTACTTGAGGCTCAAAGTCGTATCGTTCATCTGAATTCTGAGTCTCATTGATCAAAATCATCAAGGGATATCGCTATAGTGTCCTCAGAATGGTGGAGGTGACGATAGATTGCAAATCTAGGCATGACTATCTCTTGGCGCAGCTTCTGACCGAATTGTAGAGTGGACCCCGACCATTTTCACTATCCTCCAAAGATTGCTAACTGTTTGGATACACTCTTAGAGATAAAGAAACACAGTGGGGGATTAGATCTTGATAGTAGTGGTGCTAGGGATGAACTCGATGATGAAGCCGACAAGGGCTTTGCCGAGGAAACTGGGGGGAGGGGGGTAAATGTAGGCTCGACTAAGGAAGCTAGTGAGGATTTGTCCAAATATATCTAAGCAAGTTCTTCAGGGAAGAAGGTGAGTGAGGGGGATGAGTTAGATGTCCAGTTGGCTCATTCGCCACCACTAGCTAATGTTTCTTTACATCTGACTCCTGGTAGGGGCGTGGATACCTCCTAGTTTCCTGGTTTAGTCTCTTAGGTCTTGTGTATCCTCATATTATATTTTATTTGTAAATCAAGTTGTAATCTTTTCAAAAGATATAAATAAAGATATTTTTATCACATGTTCTTTTGCGTTGAAATTTTTGCTTTCGAGCTTTATGAATCAAGACGAGTTGATTTTTAAAATGAACTATTGAGTTAATAAGAAGAAAGTTGAGCTCCATCATCTATGTTTTTAGGCATTTGTAATAGGAGTCAACTCAATTGTCAAATTCCAAGCATGCATAGGCTTGGAGGAATTCATTTGAATAGGCATAGAGAAAGGTGTCGTACATCCATGATGACTTGAATTGACAAAGGTAATTATTCCATTCATTTGGGTTGCTCTTAATTGGGGTCGACTAATAGCGCATTTTTAGTTGGCTATGCAAGTTGTCAGCTAGTTGGTTGCACGTGATGGCTAGGCCCCAGCAGAGATTTGTACCGTTACCCATTAGTGAACTCCAAGAAGCATTTATGGGGAAAGCTAGGAGTTGCTGTTGGAGAGACCTTTTGACGTTATCGAGGGTTATATGTCACTGTCGCTTCACTTATCACACAAAGCGACATGTTGAGAAAAGGGGTAGTGCTTCATTTCTTGTGAGGCCTATTCAAATTTTGAGATTGATCTCATCCGTCCGCTTTGAGCTGAGTCGATTATCCTGATCTCGACACATGTTCTCTTCAGGGCTTATATATCTCTTAGTTGTGAATGATATTTTTTCTACAACTTTAGACTTATCTTCTTCTTAATTTTCCCTTTCTCGGTCTAGTTCACATTAAATACCTAGATCTACAATGGCCTCCAACGCTCCTACTACCGGACACAATGAGATGGGGATTGATCTTCTTCGCGCTTTGCACTCAAAACTTTGCACAATGGAGCTCAAAGATTACTACGATCATTTTGATCTCCCCAAGGCCTTCACTTTGTTAGCGCCAGAGATGGCAGAGTTGGTGTATCACCACGGTGGTAATATGTTGCATATGTATTTGAAGCACTTAGAGTGCAGGCTCCAGCTACCCCTCCACCCCTTCATCCACCAAACTTGCAAGGCTCTGGGGGTATCTCTAGTATAGATCGCACCCAACTCTATAGCCACCTTGGTTGGATTTATGGTGATATGTCACCGAGTCAATGTTGATTCGAGCTTGTATCTGTTTGGCTACTTTGTCAGTGTCAAGACCACGAAGGAGGGACACTACTTCTTGTAGAACATGAGCAACTCCAAGCTTATGTTGGACATCCCTAATTCGAACAAGGATTGGAAGGAGAAGTTTATGTGAGTCTTTGGAGTTGACCCCGGCTTGTCCTATTCAACGTGGACTGAGATCAGGAAGGATGTGCTAAAGCCCAGCCTGCTCTTGGCTGAGGAGGGGAAAAAACAGGAGAAGATCTGGAACTATGTTGGGTCTCTAGAGATTAGTAATCTCTTTGAGACAGCTTCTCTCCTTGTGGTCGATATATCTAGGGTTCCTCCTATTGAAGTCGATACCATTCAAGCATCAACCTTAGCTCTGTCCCTGAACCCCTCAAAGAAGAACCCATTGAAGAATTTGAAGGGGGAGGATTCAGCTACCGTGAAGCGGGGTTTGGCTATGAGGCCTTAAAAGTGGTTAAATGGGGAGCTGGACCCTGAAGAGCTGAAAATAGTGGCATGAAAGGCTGTCGAATTCATAGCTCAGTTGACAGGTTCGAGTGCTATTGCTTAGGTTGAGAGGTCTAAGAAGAGGAGGAGGAGGATGAGCAGAGGCTGAGAGCCTCAAAGGATAGTCAACTCGGGTCGAGTTGACTTGGCCGAAGTAGCGAAGGTTGATGTTTCAGCTTCGAGACCCAAGGAAGGCCCACCTTCAGACATCCCTCTCTCCAAGCTAGCCAAGGTAATTATCTTGGATGAGGCTCTATTCGTTCGACCAGCATACAAAGAAGAAGTAGCTCCACCCGCTTTGCCAGCAGGGGGAGAAGAGATGGCCGTGCCTGCTGAGGTCGAGAGCCGAGAAGAGGAGTCAATGGCCCTGGCCTCTTTGCCTGAGCCTACCCATAGGCCCAACACGGAGCTTGTAAAGGCATCGAGTATGACCATCGAGGAGATAGCTCAGCCCTAGGCAGCTGATGAGCAACTGAGGGCTGATGCTACTTTAGTCCCAGGCGGTGACTCCTGATAGCCTTTCCGCCATTGCATCAGCGAGCTTGACCCCCAGGTATAGGGGGAAGCTTAGAGATACACTAATGGGCATGTCAAGAGAAGGATTCATTCATAGAGAGGATCTTTTTGAGGATGATAAGTTCATCCCCAAGAAACCCCTCGATAAGGAGAGCTCAGTCTTAGAGTCTCGTATGGCTCACTCTCGAGCGTTAGAGCAATTCTCCCTTCCTAGGGATGATGAGATCCTAGGGGTGATGCCTAACGTTAACCTTCATCAAGCCCTTAAGGGCTATTTGCTTCGGAGGGCTCTAATCAAACAAGAGCTATTCTCTCGACTCGACTATGTGCAAAGACTTCCTGCTATTTTTAAAAAGGCGTTGGAGGACGAGAGAATGGCTAAGAAGGCGGATGAGAGGAAAGTTGCTATTTTGGAGGCTGACCAGGAGATTTGGAGCCGTAGAAGGCAAATGGTGTTGGTAATTGGAGATGAGGGAAAGCATGATTCACATGCTTCTGGGGCATCGCACCAAACAATCAACCACCATTGCTAAGCTGAAGGAGGAGATTGGCCATTACCAGTACAAGATCATCAAGCGGGATAACCAAATCAATTATCTAGCTGGGTGAGAAGTGTGCAAGGATAGATGCTTAGGAATGTGCTCGATCTGATCGCATGGCTGTCGAGAATCTAAAGCTTAATCTCGAGGAGGAGCAGTCAGCCCATAACGCATCTCTGGATGCCATCCAATCTCTAGAAGCTCACCTCACTTTTTTAGAGTCAGAGACTTATAGGGCAGAGATAGTGGAAAAATACTACTCCGGTCCTCTGGGTAAAGTGGAAGTGTCATTAGCATGCAAGGCGGGTTTCGACTATCTTTTGGCTTTACTCCCTCCTTAGTCTCAACCAACCCTAGACCATATTTATTACCCCTCCTGTATCTCTAACTGTCTTGATATTTTAAAGGACACAGAGATGAGGGGAGGGGGAGTAATGTTAGATGTAGGGAATGGGGACGAAGGAGACGAGTCAGAAGACGACTAAGGTGAGACTGCTCCTACTACCATTCAGTTAACTCTGCTCTCAAGTTGAGTATTGCTCTCTCAAGTCTGACTCCCGACCAAGCCAAGTTCCATGAGGGTCTGTTGTATCTTTTGTTTGTAAATGCAAATACAAATGATGATGTAAATTCCATGAGATATGAATGAAAATTAATTGTTCGCCCTTCCCATTTGCATATGCTTGTGTGTTATCTTGTTCATGTGTATTTCTTTATAGTTTTGCTTCATTAAGGAGATTGGTTGTTTGAAATGAGTTGGCTCTTTGAGTTGAGGCTATTCTGGTACAAGCAGGGCGTGTTGTGATTTGATCTCGTACTCCACTTAGTGGTGATAGAGCACCTTAGTTTACTCAAGTAATTGATATCAAGGTCTTTGGAGTCAAAGCCAATTGAGAGGTTGGCGTACTTTGGTTTTTTCCCGATAGGGCACTAAGGTCTTTTGTCGATGGCGTGCCTTAGTTTTACTCGTGCGATACCAAGTTCTTTTTAAGTTGAAGCCGATCAATAGGTTAGTTTGCCTTAGTTTTATCCTGATAGGGAACCAAGGGTTTTTGTCAATGGCGTGCCTTGGTTTTACTCGTGTGGTACCATGGTTTTTTAGTTGACTAAATAAGATGTGCCTTGGTTTTATCTAGATAGGGCACCAAAGTCTTAGGTAGAGCACATTGGGCTTAGGTGGGTGCCATTGTCTTTATGTCAGAGTCAACCAAGTTGATAATGTGCCTTGGTTTTACCATGAAAAGGTACGAAGGTCATTTGGTACGTGCCTTAGGCTTAGGTAGATGTCAAGATCTTTCTGTCGGAGTCGATCGAGTTGATGATGTGCCTTGGTTTTATCCCTGGAGGGTACCAAGGTCTTTGGTTGCGAGTCGACTTGACTGGGCCTCATGCCTTGGGTTTATTCTTAATGACACCAAGATCTTAGGGTATGTGCCTTGGACTTAAGTTGGTGCCAAGGTCTTAGGGTATATGCCTTGGACTTAAGTTGGTGCCAAGGTCTTAAAATGAGTCGACTATGTTGTAGTGACTAGGCCTTGCATTCCTGTGAAAAGTTTTAATACGGCTAGAATGTAATAAAATAGTATTAAAACTCAAAAGGATTTTATATCATAGGGAACAAGTAAAAAACAAAATTTATTGAAAATATTTCTTGAGGTGCTCTATGTTCCAAGGATGTTGCAAGATCCTTTCATCGAAGCTCCTCAATCGATAAGTTCCTGGGCGCATTTCTTCGATGATTGTATAAGGTCCTTCCTAATTGGTAGCTAACTTGTTATGCCTAGTAACCTTGTCGAAAGTAGCTTTTGAAGGACAAGATCACCAATGTTGAATCTTTGGGGTCGAACCTTGCTATTGTAGTGTCAAGTAATGCATTGTTGATTGATGACTAGGGACTGGAGAGATTGTTCCTGAACTTCATCAATGAGATCAAGCCTGATTCATAGTCCTTCAGAATTGAGATTTTTATCAAAATGTTGCAGTTGGATTGTAGGCATGCAAACTTCAACTAGGGTGACCACTTCGTCTCCATATGCTAGTTTGAATGGAGTTTCGCTCGTTGAGTTCTTATGAGTCGTGTGGTAAGACCACAAGATTGAAGGCAATTCTTTGACCTAATTTCCAACCGCCTTGTCCACCTTCATCCTTAGGGCTTAGAGAATGTATTTGTTAGTGGCTTCTGTGAGCCCATTACATTTCGGATAGGTGACTGAGGTGAACTTGAGGTGGATGTTCCATTCTTCACAAAAGCTTCTTAAGCCTCCACTATCGAACTAAGTGATGTTGTCTATGATGAAGGAGAGGGGAACTCCAAATCGACAGACAATGGATCTTCACACAAAATTTATGATGTTTCTCTCACTAATTTTGGCCAAAAGCTCGGTCTTAATCCACTTGGTGAAGTAGTTGATTGCAATAATTAGTAACTTCTACAGCCCAAAGGCTATCGAGAGAGGGTCCAATATATCTAATCCTCATTGAGCAAACAGAATTGGACTTAGGGTGAAGGTGAGCTTTGTGGTTGCAGCTCTAGGGTTGCTCAAGAGAAATTGGCATTTCTGGCATAAAGAAATGAGTCTCTTAGACTAGGTTAAGATGGTGGGCCAATAATATCCTTATCAAATGACCTTCTGGGCGAGAGTTCTGGCCCTTGGATGATTCCTGCAAGTCCCCTCATGGATCTCTCTAAGAACATAGCTAGCCTCTGCTAGCCAAAGACATCGGAGATAAGGCCCCACACCATTGCTGGAGTATGACATTCGGTAAAGTTGATTATCAAGTAAGAGATATCGGCGAGCATTCCTTTGTAAACTCCTAGCTTCAATGGTATTCACTGGTGAGGTCTCTCCTTCAGATACCGGATGATTGGATCCATCCAATAGGGTTCCATTGAAGTCTTGGTCTGCATGACCAATGAAGGAGTCTCCATGATGCTTGGATGCTTGAGGGTATCCGTGTATATGGGTCCTGCTTGGCTTACTAAACCGGTCGACCCGAGTTTGGACAAAGTGCCCACCTGAGCATTAATAGCACGGGGGACTTGGGAGATTTTGAAATCTATTTAGTAGCTCCTTGACCGCCTTCAAATACAGGACCATTCTTGAGCCTTTGACCGCATATTCACCATTTACCTAGTGTACAACAAGTTAGGAGTTGGCTAGAATGGAGGCGCTCGGCCTTTGTCGCCAAGGCGACTCGAAGACCTGCTAAAAGTACTTCATAGTCGGCCTCATTGTTTGAGGCTGAGAAATCAAAAGCGATGGAGTGTTCCTACATCGACCCATCTAGACTATATAGGACCACTCCCGCTCCACTGCCAGCTTTACCAGAGGACCAGTCCACCTTCATTAACCACCAAGAGGAGAACTCTAGAGAATCGTACTCAAGGGTGCGATGTGTCTGATAGGCAGATACCTTGACTGCTTAAGAGGTGGAAGACTTTGGCTGGGATGGTGATAATAGTGCAGATGGTTCGTCAAGTGGGGAGGTTGATTCAATGAGGAAGTCAGCCAAGGCATGGGCTTTGATCGTTGTTCTTAGTTCGAACTGTACGTCATACTCACTAAGTTCGACCGACTAGGCGACCATCCTTCCGAAAGTGGTAGGGCTGCCAAGTGCCTTCTTCAAAGGCATACTTGTCCGCACAATAAAGTCTCCTAGCCAAAGCGATGAGGATGAAGGAAGCTTTCTCAATAAGAGGATAGTTGAGCCCGACTACCTTCAAGATCCTACTAACATAGTACACCGATTTCTGAATACCCTTTTCCTCTTGAACCAAGACAGAACTCATGACTTCGGGGGATATGGCCAAATAAAGGTACTTGATTTCCCCTTCTCTGGATTGGCTTAACAGGGGCTTGGTACTAAGATACTGTAGATACAAAAAAAAGAACAAGCCCTATAAATGAAACTTAATGTGAGGATGATAATACCTCATAAAATTCAAAACTAATGTGAGGGATATTACCTCATACAAATCCTAATCAATGTGAGGTATAGTACCTCATATAAATGAAAATTAAGTTGAGGATGACAGCACCTCATGTAAATTTGAAAGTCATGTGATCATAAGCCTTAGCTATAAAATCTAACTCGAGGATGCCCACCCTCATACGAACCTTATTTCAACTTAAAGGGATAAGGGATCTCCATTTACACTTATTTTAGAAATATGAAAGATAAGCATATAGGCACTTGAGAAATGAAAAGCAAAGAAGATGTTCGTTATGATAAATGAACGCAACAATCTTGATAAGAAAGTTTCGATGAAGAAGTTACAATAACTCCCCCACCAATCCATTTTAAACACCTGGCGATAACTTCCCCTTGGTTTTTGATATAAATTGAGACCTCATTTGCCATTCAAAAGGGGAGGAACAAAAAAAAGGAACGACAGAAAAGATACAGAGAGATTGAAAAGAAGGAGAGACTTAGAATTTGAAACAACAACAAGGTCCTCTGCATTTTTATTTTTGAAAGGGAGGAAGGCTCCAGAATATTGTCTAGAGACCCAAGATCCCATATTCTTTCTCTTTAGTTTTGTAATACATTAGAAAGACAATAAAATCAATATCTTTCTGCATTTAATTTCTAACGTCTATTTAATTCTTTGTTTTCTACTAATCTGGGGTTTCTTTTAATAAGAGTAATTAACAGAAAGAAATAAATTTCTGGAAGCATACACCTCTTAAATTTTTTTTTACAAACAAAGTGATACTAATATCTAAGGAGTAAATATTTAGAGATTGCTCTACTCTTCTTGAGATTAGTGTTACGACTTGGTCAAGAAGAGATTAGCCTACTCAAATATTATTACTTCTTTGATGGATACTAGTACCACTTTGGATTTTTTTTACAAACCATACACGTCGGGCACTCCGACGCTAACAAAAATTTTGGCGATCATAGTGGGAGCATGCTTTTCCCCTCATCTTTTAGAAAGCAAATATTAGATGACATCTTATGCATAAAGCATTAAAAAAATTCTGTGCACAAAGCACTAAAATATTATTTCTGCATTCATTGTTCGCAGGTAAAATGACAAGTCATGCGAGCAACTCAAATGTTAATGGCACAACTCAAAACTTTGTTTCCGTGCAAATTGGTGCATTGTGGGTGCTGGTCCATGTGGAGATGGCTACAGCGAAAAACATTCCGTGATCAACACCACACCCTGTCCATAACTTGAATATTCTATTCATCCAATGCATGCTGACGCGAACAATAATGGCTTTACTCCTGTGGTAACTAAGGCTATGAAGAAAAGGATGAGGAAATCACCCTCAGTCCAAGTTCATGTCTCTGATACTCAAAAGATTAATGCAAACAGGAGGAACACCCCCGGTATTATTATCCGTGAGGATCCTAAAGATGTCCTTAACAATGAGGAAAAACCGCCCACCTTTCATGTTTGAAAGGGTAAGGGAGTAATGGAAGAAAACATGGATTCATCTTCAGTTGAAATGAGGCACTATGTTGTTCAAAGACGTTTCCCTCATATTGGATGTTCGAGAGATATGGAGGCATTTGGAGCAAATTCTTATGATAAAGAATTCTCTCCTCTTCAATTGCCCAAACCTCAACAACCAAAAGGACCTATCAAGAAGAAAAGTTTTTTTTAGAACATCAAGTAGGATAATGCCTGCCCCAGTGCAACAAGTTCAAGTTAATGACCCCTCAAGGGAGACGTCAGAGCAATATTATACAAGCCCCTCTGCTATTCTCCTGGGCAAGCCTAAAGTGAGGGATCACCAAAATAATGCTCCTCGTTCTTGGCACTATTAATTCTATTCGGGTAAACTAATGAGCTATGAATCTAAATATGATTCAACCTTATCTTCTCGGAGCAATATGTTGGAGTCAAATGAAGATTACTTGTAATTAAGACAATCTCCTCGATATCATTCTGCTGAACCAACTGATTATGAGACTGGAGGACGATACTTCTTCGGACATCATATGCAACGTGTTATACCTCAAAAAAAATGAAAGGGAAGACACTCCTGTTTATAAATATTATGAAAGCACCCACCATCAGCATCGGTATTATCAACAACCAACCCATTACTACGAACTAGCACGATTGACGCCTAGGGAGTATTAACTGCTTTTACAAGATAGGGCAGGTCATGTTCTTTCCTCTGAAGATAGAAGGCGAGTTCGTTGGTTACGTAAGCACTTATGTGAAACCAACACGGTGCTTGATTTGAATAGTCCTCACCCTAGTCATGTCATGAATGTCATGCATGTTAGTGTGACTGATGATGAAGATATGTATTTTAAAAGGAGGCGTACTATTGTACCAAAACATCAACCTATGATGAGAAGTTAGTCTAGGTCACAATCTGTATCTCTTGAAGTTAAAAATAATGACAATGAATCATCCGCTTCTTCTTATTCTAGTTCTCACTCTAATGATACCATTGGTAGTGTAGAAAAAGAATATGAACCTAATTTATTAGGCACAGAACAAGTTTTGACAACTGATAAAATGTCCCTTGATGATAAATTAATACAACTTCAAAGAGAGCTCCAACAGAAAGAAGAAGAAATTGCTCAACTTAGAGCACAAACCTTTGCGAGTCCTTCCACTTCAACAAATAATACTTTAGATGTTCAACATCACCCAATTGTAGTTTCACTTGATACAGTACAAAGACTCATCACTGAAGGGGTCAGGGCATAGTTAATGCAAAATCAGTATGCAATGAGACCGGGGTATACAAAACCTTATCCTACTGAGATTGACATGATTCCCTTCCCTGTAAATTATCGACAACCTCAATTCACCAAATTCAATGGAAATGGTTTGCCACATGAGCACATCACTCACTTTCTAGCAGCATGTGAAACCGCTCATAATGGGGCTCTCCTGTTAAGACAGTTTGTTCAAACACTTTCAGGCCCTGTATTCACTTGGTATAGTAAACTTCTTCCTGGATCAATAAGAAATTAGGAGCAGATACAAGAAGCCTTCTTACAACGCTTCTATAATACTCAAAGGACTGTGTGCATCACTGAATTAACTCAGACAGAACAAGCCCATAATGAGATCGAGGGCATCTGATTTTATTAACAGATGGAGAAATTTGAGTCTCCATTGTTCTCAGCCAATCACAGAACTAGAGGCTGTAAGGATGTGCATGAACAATCTTCGACCAGAAATGGCTGTTCATCTTCAACGTGTGCGGCCTATGACTTTTGAAGAGTTGGCATCTAAGTCAACTGATATAGAAAATTATCTCAATCAGTTGAATCGTCGCTCAGACAAAGGGCACCATAAATTTTTTGAACATGGACTAGACAAAGGAAAGAGAGATCACACCCATGATAAGAATAAGCATGTGATGGAGACATCTGTGGCAACACAATATACAAAAGTTCGACCAAATGAGTCCAATGTCCAGTCGAAGAATTTAAAGTTTAATGGTGTTGGGAAGCCAAAAAGTTTGAAAGATAGACTTGAAAGGGAGTATTCTTTTCCCAAAGAAGTGGCTGAGGATTTCTTTAAGGGATTAACCGAGATGAAGCTGGTACAATTGCCTGAACCTTGCCAAGTAAATGAAAATAATATGAGGCACGATGATGGATGATATTGTAAGTATCATCGCATGTCAGGACACACCTTAGAAGAATGTTTTGTTTTTAAAGATAAACTTCAAGATATGATTGATGATGGAACCATTAATCCTGCATTACTTAAAAATTTTAAGAAAGGAGGACAATCCGCCAATATGGTGTCTATTAGTCAAGTAGATGAAAAGGCTTTGCCTAAGTGCATAGACGCTTTAACATTATCGTCATATCAGTACCTTATGTACCACCATCATATCACCCTATGGAAGATTCATTATTACCAGTGACTCCCTCAAAGGTGCCACGTCATGTAATCCATATAAAAGAGTTGTAGTCCCCTTCAACTCCACCGACTATAATGGAGAGGAAAAATAGGACTCCAACACCATTTCCTATCCTCACATGCTCAGTAAAACAATCTCCATCATCCCACATAAAGAAGCGTATATTTGTTGAGGATATAGAATCTAGTAGGGCAATGCTGATTTTAATACCAAGACAAGACTCAGCCTTACCAGAAATCCCGTTGCCTACAATAGATGACGATGATTCGATGTCAGAACCTGAGCAACTCTATACCAATCAAGGCAGGCCTTACGTCAGCAAGAAACAAAAAAAAGGAGACATGCATTTAAAGAAAGGGTTAAAGCTACAAAGAGCAACCCTATACCAACGGGGGCAGCTCGACCTCCTCCTTCCAAAAAGAAAAGAACTCCTAAATATAAAATACTTCGTAAAGTGATGCCAAAGGAGGAAATTGAAGGATTCATTGCAAGGATTTCTCGTGAACTTTACATTAATAAGCCTCAAGTGGTGGATAATAATACCCCTTGGGCAAATGATTTACATTGCAATACTGTTGGAGTTGTGGAAGGAGATGATGGACCATTGTGCTTCCCAGAAGAAACTCCTGAGGTTAATACTACTACTCGTTCTGGATTTCAGACAAAAGAGATCCGTCCTCCTCCTGTTGAGTATATAATGCCTCGCAAGGAAAAATCTCAACCTCTTGATAATGTAACTCTAAATGTGGTAGGTCCTTCTGAGACTGTCAAATACAATGTACTTGCACATCTAAAGAAAATACCATCACTTCTTAGTGTGTATGATGCTTTGTGTTTGTCTTCTGATTTGCGAAAGGCATTTGTTACCGCAATCTAATTTCCTGATGACTATAGGGTAGAAGTAGCTGATGTGGATATAAATCCACTCGAAGTCTTAAATATTGAATTCATTGATGAAGAACTTTTGTTGGGCTCAAAGCTTCATAATCGACCTTTGTTAGTCACGGGTGATTTAGAAGACAAGTCAATTAATCGAATCATATTGGATTGTGGGTCTGCTATAAATTTAATCCCTTTAAGGACGTTGACAAGGCTGGGATATACTATAAGAAATCTTACAAGAAGCAACATCGTCATCTAGGGATTTAATCAAACAGGGCAACAAGCTTTAGGGACTATGCGTTTGACCTTGAGATTTTCAAGGATGGATTTCTACTCCTCTCTTTCATGTGATTGATGCATTCACATCTTACAATGCATTATTAGGACGTCCTTGGTTGCATGAATACGGTGTGATATGCTCCTCCTTGCATCAGTGCTTCAAGTATAAAACACCCGAGGGAGAAATTAGAAGAATATTTGTAGATACACAACCTTTTACAAGTGCAAAAGCCTTCTATACTGATGCAAAATTTTACTTCAAGGATGTTATTACCAAGGAGATCAAAGGAACCAATTTCAGAGCTAACAGAGTTAACCCTAAAGAAGAAATTGCTCATGATGGAGTAAATCCAAAGAAAGTTATATATCGCTACATACCTCGAGAACAAAGGAAAGATGGAGACCCTGTCTTTCAAACACTTGAGTATGAAGTCTTGAATTCTAACCAAGGTAAAGAGCTTAGTGGTTAAAAGAAAAATTCTATGGCCTTTGTACCAGCTTCTTCTATAGGTTATAAAGATTTAATATATTGTCTTCCTATTTTTTATGACCAGAAAGCCCTTAATATGATAAAAAAATGGGTTATGGTATAAAGTTAATTTTAGATTTGATTAACGAAGAAGGTTCTCTTGCACCTTTTGACAAAATGCTCAGTCCAAAACAAAGAGATGCTCTTTACCATGGCAAAAGACTATCATCTATGAAGAAAGGTTTAGGATATGAAGTATGCATGACATCATCTCAAGAACTTGTGGACTTGCAGCCAGCCCCATCCCAATTGGAAGAAGGAGAACAAGCTACAACAGATGAATTAGAGGAAATTAATCTTGGCACTAGTGATGACCCTCGTCCCATATTTATCAGTGCCCATATGTGTAAGGATGAAAATGATGAATACAAACATTTCTTATCCAAGAACAAGGACATCTTTTCTTGGAGTTACAAGGAGATGCCTGGGCTTGATCCGAATGTAGCAGTACATTGCTTAGCCATTTTAAGTGATATTACACCCATTAAGCAACAACAACATCGTTTTCATCCAGAAATATTACCTCAAATAATAGCTGAGATTGATAAACTTCTTGCTGCTGACTTTATCCGAGAAGTCAAATATCCTACATGGTTGGCTAATATAGTCCCCGTTAAAAAGAAAAATGGACAAACCCGTGTTTGTATCGATTTTCATGATTTAAATAAGGCTTGTCCAAAAGATGATTTTCCTCTTCCTATCTCTGAATTATTGATAGATTCTACTACAGGTCATGAAATATTATCATTCATGGATGGTTATTTGGGGTACAATCAAATTTGTATGGCATCAGAAGATGAAGAGTTTACTGCTTTTAGGACACCAAAATGTATCTTTTGTTATAAAGTAATACATTTTGGACTAAAAAAGGCCGGTGCGACATACCAACGTGCTATGACAGAGATTTGTACTGATCTTCTCCATGATAAGGTAGAGTGTTATGTTGATGACACTGTGATAAAAACAAAGCATAGAAATGAAAATTTATAAGATCTTTCTTTGGTTTTTGAATGCTTAAGAAAACATCAATTAAAGATGAACCCGACAAAATGTGCATTCGGTGTCTCATCAGGAAAATTTTGGGTTAGTCGTTCGTAAAGATGGAATTGAGATTGATCTAGTAAAGAAAAAAGCTAGCATTGAGATGCCACAACCACAAAACCTACATGAGCTGAAAAGTCTTCAAGGGCGACTTGCGTACATTCGACGTTTCATTGCTAATTTAGCCGGCAGGTGCCAATCATTTACAAAACTAATAAAAAAGACGTTTCTTTTGAATGGGATAATGCATGTCAAAATGCTTTTGAAAGTATAAAAAATTATTTGACGTGCCCACCTGTGCTAGGAGTCCCCATTAAAGGGCGACTTCTAATATTATATATTGCTACATTACCCATGTCTTTAGGGGCGTTATTGGCCCAAGTTAATGATAAGGGAAAGGAAGTTGCTTTGTATTATCTGAGCCGTATGATGCTGGGGGCAGAATAGAACTATCTGGGTATGGAAAAAATATGTTTGGCCTTAGCTTTTGCAGCCCAAAAACTTAGACATTATATGTTAGAGCATACTATTCACTTGGTATCTCGGGCAGATCCTCTCAAATATATTCAAACTTAGACATTATATGTTAGAGCATACTATTCACTTGGTATCTCGGGCAGATCCTCTCAAATATATTCTTGGAAAATTAGTTTTATCAGAGCATACTATTCACTTGGTATCTCGGGCAGATCCTCTCAAATATATTCTTGGAAAATTAGTTTTATCAGATCGCTTAGCAAAATAGGCAATGTTTTTGACTCAATTTGATATTGTCTATGTACCTCAAAAGGCTATTAAAGGGCAAGCTTTAACAGATTTTCTAGCCGCTCATGCTTTATCAGGAGAAAAAGAGATTGAAGATGATCTTCCCGATGATGAAGTTATGACTACCTTCATAGCTCCTTCATGGGTCATGTATTTTGATGGAGCCAGTTGAGGAACGAGGGCAGGAGCTGGAGTTGTATTTGTTACTTCTAAAGAAGAATCTCTACCATACTCTTTTACATTAACTTCAGCATCATCTAATAATGAAGCTGAGTATGAGGCTCTTATCATTGGTCCCGAATTAGCATTAGACTTACATCTTGATCCATTGGTAGTCTATGGTGATTCACAACTTGTTATACATCAACTGAATGGAAAATATGCTGTCAAAAAGAAGGAATTGATCCCATATTTTCTAAAGGCCCAGGAGTTGATCCATCAATTTCAAAAAATTCAAATTGAACTTGTCCCCCGATCTTATAATCATAGAGTGGATGCTCTAGCAAGCCTTGCGGCTTCATTGGTTATTTCTCCAAACACTACCCTCCAAATAAATGTTGAAACAAGGCGGATACTATCATCGATACTTAAAGAGTCACCACCAGAGACATTAACATCCTCGGCTATTTCGGCTTACATTAAAGAGAAAACAGATTGGCGAAGACCCTTACTGAATTATCTCAACCATGGAATTCTTCCTGCAGATAATCAACAGAGACAACAAATAAAGAAGTGTGATATATATTATACGTGCATTGAGGGGGTCCTCTTTAGGCGATCTTTTGATGGTATGCTTCTTCGATGTTTATCTGAAAATGAAGCTATGAATGCTTTGAAAGAAGTACATGCTGGGGTATGTGGAGATCATCAATCGGGACAAAGGCTTTACCATCAACTTAAACATCTAGGATATTACTGGCCTGCAATGGCTCGAGATGCAATGTAATTTGCTAAGATATGCCATGTTTGTCAAATTCATGCAGATTTTATATATCAACCCCCAGAACCACTCCATACAACTAATGTATCTTAGCCTTTTGATGCATGGGGGATGGACATCGTAGGCCCTACTTATCCTCCATCATCCAAAGGACATAGTTATATCTTGGCTACAACTGACTATTTTTCTAAGTGGGCAGAAGCTATCCCTCTAAAAGAGACACGAGGTGTAGATGTGGTTAATTTTGTTCGTACTCATTAAATATATCGATTTGGCATACCAGCTAGAATTATATCTAACAATGGAACTCTATTAAAAAATTAGGATATGCAGAGACTTTGTGCAAAATTTCATATTAAACATTACTTTTCATCGGCCTATAGTACAGCAGCCAATGGTCAAGCTGAGGCATTCAATAAGACATTATATAAATTATTGAAGAAAGTGGTCTCCCATAATAAACGAGAATGGCATGAGCGGCTTATGGAGAGTTTATGGGCATATCGTACTACTATTCGAATACCTATAGGCTCAACACTTTATGCATTGGTCTTCGGAGGTGAGGCCGTACTACCACTTGAAGTGCAGATCCTATCTTATAGAGTTGTAATCCATGAAGGACTTTTAGAGGATGAAGCACTAAAGGCTTGACTAGAAGAATTGGTTTAAAGGATAAGCGCTTAAGAGCAAAACAAAATTTGGAGATATATCAAGCTCGTATTTCATGAGCTTTTGATAAAAAAAAGTTCATCATAGAATCTTCAAGATTGGCGATTTAGTATTGCCTGTTGTTCGTTCTATGATTATCACAAGGCGAACAAAAAGTAAATTTGAGCCAAAATAGTGAGGCCCTTTCATAGTACAAGAGGTTTACTCAAACGGGACCTATAAAGTAATTTCACCTGATGGAGAGTACTCTCCTCCCCAAATAAATACAAAATTTCTAAAATGATATTATGCCTAAAGAGGCATAACACTCCAAACTTTTACGAGTATAAACTGTAAGACACTCCAAACTTTTACGAGTATAAACTGTAAGACACTCCTGCTTTTAAGAGTATAAACTGAAAGAAACTCTAAGCTCTAAGAGTATAAACTATGAGTAAAGCTATCAGGTTGGCATGGTCTACACAAGGTTAAAAAAACTATTCTCTTTCTACATTAAAAAAAAATATATATATATATATACATTTTCTGACCCTCCTTTGTTATTTCAGTGATAACTTTTTATAGAAAACATCAATTCAAGTAAAGTAATGTTTGTACAAAATTAGACTCAAAATATGATCTATCATTTCAGACGAGAGGTCATTTGGAGCCTTTTGGACAAAATTATGGCCAAAACAAATGCAAACTTATGTGCAGTCTAGAGCAGGCTGAAAATACAGATTGAAATCAATGCTCTTGCATCATCTCATTTTAGAAGAAAAAAAAGTCTTCAACAGCCTCCAAACTCTAAGAGGATAAACTATGAGAAAGTTTGATGCCATACAAGCCTTCAACAGCCTCCAAACTCTAAGAGGATAAACTATGAGAAAGTTTGATGCCATACAAGCTTGTCCATCCAAGTTCATTGAAAAAAAATTCTCTTGTGTATTCAATGATGACTTTATTTTTCTTGAGAGATGGTTGTAACAATTCTAAGTATGAAATATTTAAATATCTATTTGCTATGAAATAAAATGTCTAATCTCCAATATAATAAATGAAGTTTATTTTGAAAAAATTCATCTCTTAAAAGACATTACATAGGCTAGAAGAGTTTTAAAGTCGGTTGAACATGCTCCGTACTCAACCTTGAGATGTTGTATATTAGGAGAACTTTGTTGTGCCCCATGAAGTGATTGCTTGAAATTTTCTTGTTTGTCCAAAGCCTTCTTCAAACGTACTTCCGTTATGTCAATTGCTTTTAATTCAGTTTCAGCCAACTCAATCTTCTTTTCTAGATTCTGAACCTTTTTCCTCAACTTTACAATCTTTTGATTCAGATCATCCATGCATGATTGATTATGATTAAGAGCAACTTTATGAGCAATCAATGACTACTCTACATAAGAGATAGGATTTTCTAATGATTTTAAAAATTCTAGAGAAGATGCCCCGTCAATATGTTCAGACTTAGAAATCAGCTCCTGTTGGATCGCATGATACTTTGTGGTAACTACAATAATCTTCTCAAATGCTTTCCTTAACTTACCATCTGCGTTACCAAGGGCTCCACACAATGCATTTTTGTTCTCTATTAGTTTGATAAAGCCTTCAAAGTCTTGCTCTAAAAGGGCCAAAGGTTTATGTTCACAAATTTCTTTCACAAAAAAGGGTAGTAGTACATCTGCAACCAAGCTCAAAGAAGGGTCAACCGGTCCTTCATCACCTATATCATCACTATCATCAATTATGGGTGTTGGGGGGGGGGGGGCTCATCAGATTGTTTTTTATCAACCTTCCATAAAGGGACAAGAATAGAGCAGTCTTGACATTGTAATTCTAAGATCTCGTCTTTGCTCTTAATATGATAAATCCCATGCATGAGAGGCTGAACTTTAGCAGATGAAGATACAATACATAGAACTTGATCTTTGCATTCTTCAAAAAAGACTTGAATAGCTTGCTCAACTGAACTAAAACTTCCACTCGTCTCGCTGATCATTTGGGGAACAACAATAATTTGGTCCTGTTGTATGGAAGTATTTTGTTTCGATATATCTTCATGGCTTGAAAGGTTATCATTTGTTTTAGGCCGAGTCTCATCTTCATCAGAAGAGTTACCAGAAGAAGCAGGTTCCCTATAATCTTTAAAATTATCAAGGTTCTTGGCAGAGGATGCATTTTTATCATGTACCTATAAAAATCATGAGTACACATTAAAAAAAAGTCATATGTACAAACTATCACGAAAATACAAGTACCTTGTGTAGTGATGGAGACCTTTGAGGTGCAACTGAAGCGGGTAAAGTATGATCATCATCACCTTCTAAATTTACAATCATGTCATTAGCACGGACACTTTTATTTCTCACTAGTGAAATGGAAGTAGCTTTCAATACTAGATCAGAAGTAATTCGTTGCTTTTTCTTAGGATCGTCAACAAAAGAGCATTTTCGCTTGACGATTTGGGTAGACTCTGCTAAATCCTGTGATGATGATGATGACAAAAAAAAGTGAGCTTTGACATATATCAAAAGTATTAATTTAAAATTTAATTATATCGCATTTTCCTCAAAGCAAAGGGTATATAACTTCTTTACTTCTTCAGCAAAGAAGTTATGATATCCCTCTTGATATCAAATAACATAACTATTAAGGGTATTCCCCATGCGACCATCAGAAGGAATGATGAAATGCTTGTCGGTCCCTAATAAAAAAAAATCTCCAATAGTAGTACATCATGCGTAAGGATGTTTCAATACGTGTGCATGACAAACTAGGATCAGGAACTCCTTGATCATAACCAAATTGACGGGCAAACATATGAGGATTATATGGTTAAGTAAAGAGCCTCTTTCCCATCCTAAGAGGAAGGATACCTTGGCGAATTGAAAGAAAAATTAAAAAAATGAGAACTTGATATCTTTTGCTTCGATATATCCATAAGGGAAATGAGGTTGGAAGAATGTGAAAGTGGATAAGGTCTCCATTTAAGTTTCTCATCATCTCCTTCATGTAAAAAGTTCCTAGCCTCTTTAGTGGAATAAGGGGACTTTGAAGTTTCTACTCCTGAAATTTGCATCAATAATAGAGTATCTGATCTATGATTTGAAGAAAGAAACTACCTTTCAATGTCATCTTCAGGTAGCCGGACATAAAAATTCGGAAAATATTGGGAAATCCATCCAACCAGATAATGAACTGGCCAATTGCATGATACTGCCAAGTGATCTATAACCCAATAGTTAATTTCTCGATAAAGAGTGCAGAGCGCCGGAACAGCCAAGGAATAAGATTTTCTACTATCAGCCATTCTTGCAGCCACAATGAACACATCGGATCTGATATAGGTTAAGTCATAAGGAACTACAAATTTGTATAACTATAAGGTGAGAAAAGCTACAAGTGGTGTGTTCTTCCCAAAAGTTTGAATACTATCAAAAGACTTGCTCTTATAAGGTGAGAAAAGCTACAAGTGGTGTGTTCTTCCCAAAAGTTTGAATACTATCAAAAGACTTGCTCTTATGTTTTCCTTTAGACTTGACTTTATGATGTTGCCCATGAAAGAAAAATTCCATCCACATTTCAAAAGAAACATTGTCTACAGGACTAATACCTCTAGGATATTGATAACAATTCAATAGTGCTTTGAGGGGTTGCCCATGCTTTACTTCAGGATCTTCAAGCTCTTCATTTGTGGGTACATATTCATTATATACTTGTCCCTGAATAGGAAGACCCACAATCCTCTATATATCTAGCAAACTGATAGAAATGTCTCCCTATTTTATAGCAAATACATTACGATCTTTATCCCAACACTCTAAGAAAGATTACAGAAGCTGAAAGTCAATATGATAAACTCTAAGAGATGAAAGTATAGCGTCGTAGATGTTAAGACATTCTAAAGCATCAGTGTATTTTTGCAATATATATAGGCACCCGTTAATATATCCATTAATCATGAGAGGTTTATTTTCTCTTACATTCCCCCATCCTTTAATTCGAGCGATAAGTTCGATTACAAAACATGTCAATGAGCCTGAGGGAAAAGTCTCTGTACAAGGATTGAAAGTCTCCTTATAAGGATTGAGAGTGAGAGTAGAAGCGGAGGCAGTATGAATAACTTTTATAAATTGTCCCCATCTAAAATGTGCAATCATAGCCCGAGTTGAGTTATTAAGATCTTCAGATAATTCATGTGCTTTCTGATAATTCATAATGGTCGAAGAGGCACATGTCATTGGAGCATGTCTTTCTAACTTTAAACCGATGGGTTCATCTTCATAAAAATGAGAAGTCATAGGGGAATCATTAATAACCAAAGATTTATGGGACTCGGCTTCTTCAACTAGTTGGCTACCCCCAATAGAAATACTAGTTGAATGAGACATCTGAAAAAAAATTATACATTAAATAAAATTATATTTAATAGCTATAAAAATGAATTAAGCATAAATTGTTTTAATTTAATAAGGATGATGAGAATAGAATCTTAAAATAAGTTTAGATGTTAAGGCTAAGTTCATCTATTTTGCATTAAGGAACAAGGCCTTAGGATTTCCTAAAATTTATTTTCTGCATCATGGCTCATGCCTCAAAAAATTTTATTCTCGAAGCATGAAGCTTTTGAGATGCATGCTCCTCCGTTCTGGAATTTGACTTCCGTACTTGACCCCCATATCATCTTGAGAATAAACTTTTGAAACAGAGGAGAACATCCTAAAGTTTTTGAACTTATTTTATGAATGAAGGCTAAGTTCATCTATTTTGCATTAAGGAACAAGGCCTTAGGGTTTCCTAAAATTTAGTTTCTGCATCATGGCTCACGCCTCAAAAATTTTCTCAAAGCATGAAGCTTTCGAAATGCATAGTCCTCCGTTCTGGAATTTGACTTCCGTACTTGAACCCCATGTCATCTTGAGAATGAACTTTTAAAACAGAGGAGAGCATCCTAAAGTTTCTAAACTTATTTTATGAATGAATGCTAAGTTCATCTATTTTACATTAAGGAACAAGGCCTTAGGGTTTGCTAAAATTTAGTTTCGGCATCATGGCTCATGCCTCAAAAATTTTATTCTCGAAGCATGAAGCTTTCGAGATGCATGATCCTCCGTTATGGAATTTGACTTCCGTACTTGAACCCCATGACATCTTGAGAATAAACTTTTAAAACAAAGGAGAGCAGCCTAAAGTTTCTGAACTTATTTTATGAATAAAGGCTAAGTTCATCTATTTTGCATTAAGGAACAAGGCCTTAAATTTTTTCTAAAATTTATTTTTTGCATCATGGCTCATGCCTTAAAATTTTTATTCTCGAAGCATGAAGCTTTTGAGATGCATGGTCCTCCGTTCTGGAATTTAACTTTCGTACTTAAACCCCATGTCATCTTGAGAATAAACTTTTGAAATAGAGGAGAGCAGCCTAAAGATTCTGAAGTTATTTTATGAATGAATGCTAAGTTTATCTATTTTGTATTAAGGAACAAAGCCTTAGGGTTTCCTAAAACATATTTTCTGTATCATAGCCCATGTCTCAAAAAAAATTCTCGAAGCATGAACCTTTCGAGGTGCATGGTCCTCCGTTCTGAAATTTGACTTCCATACTTTGAACCCCATCGCACCTTGAGAATAAACTTTTGAAACAAAGGAGAGAAACCTAATGGTTTTGAATTTATTTTATGAATTAAGGCTACATTCATCTATTTTGCATTGAGGAGTAAGGCCTTAGGGTTTCCTAAAATATATTTTCTATATCATGGTCCATGTCTCAAAAAAAAATTTATTCTTAAAGCATGAAGCTTTCGAGGTGCTTTGTCCTCTGTTCTGGAATTTAACCTCCGTACTTAAACCCCATGTCATCTTGAGAATAAAGTTTTGAAACAAAGGGTAAGCCTTTGATTTCTAAAACTTATTTTAAATTGACATCCAGGCGCAACCCTACCACAAAAAAATGATACAGAAAATATGTGGTGGGGCTGCCAAGTGCCTTCTTCAAAGGCATACTTGTCTGCACAATAAAGTCTCCTAGCCAAAGCGATGAGGATGAAGGAAGCTTTCTCATTAAGAGGATAGTTGAGCCCGACTACCTTCAAAATCCTACTAACATAGTACATCGATTTCTGAATACCCTTTTCCTCTTGAACCAAGACAGAACTCATGACTTCGGGGGATATGGCCAAATAAAGGTACATGATTTCCCCTTCTCTGGATTGGCTTAACAGGGGCTTGGTACTAAGATACTGTAGATACAAAAAAAAAATTATATGAACAAGCCCTATAAATGAAACTTAATGTGAGGATGATAATACCTCATAAAATTCAAAACTAATGTGAGGAATATTACCTCATACAAATCCTAATCAATGTGAGGTGTAGTACCTCGTATAAATGAAAATTAAGTTGAGGATGACAACACCTCATGTAAATTTGAAAGTCATGTGATTATAAGCCGTAGCTATAAAATCTAACTCGAGGATGCTCACCCTCATACAAACCTTATTTTAACTTAAAGGGATAAGAGCTCTCTATTTACACTTATTTTAGAAACATGAAAGATAAGCAGATATGCACTTAAGAAATAAAAAGCAAAAAAGATATTTGTTATGATAAATGAACACAACAATCTTGATAAGGAAGTTTCGATGAGGAAGTTACAATAACTCCCCCACCAATCCATTTTAAACACCTGGCGATAACTTCCCCTTGGTTTTTGATATAAATTGAGACATCATTTGCCATTCGAAAGGGCAGGAACAAAAAAAAGGAACGTCAGAAAAGATACAGAGAGATTGAAAAGAAGGAGAGACTTAGAATTTAAAATAACAACAAGGTCCTCTGCATTTTTATTTTTGAAAGGGAGGAGGGCTTCAGAATATTGTCTGGAGACCCAAGATCTCATCTTCTTTCTCTTCAGTTTTGTAATACATTAGAAAGACAATAAAATCAATATCTTTCTGCATTTAATTTCTAACGTCTATTTAATTCTTTGTTTTCTACTAATCTGGGGTTTCTTTTAATAAGAGTAATTAACAGAAAGAAATAAATTTCTGGAATCATACACCTCTTAAATTTTTTTACAAACAAAGTGATACTAATATCTAAGGAGTAAATATTTAGAGATTGCTCTACTCTTCTTGAGATTGGTGTTACGGCTTGGTCAAGAAGAGATTAGTCTACTCAAATATTATTGCTTCTTTGATGGATACTAGCACCACTTTGGATTTTTTTTTACAAACTATACATGTCGGGCACTCTGACGCTTACAGATACCTCCTGAGGTCTTGAAAGGCCTTGCTGCATTCGTGGGTCTAGTTCTTGCCTTCCTTTAACTCCTTGCTTCCTCTCAGAGTTTTGAAGAAGGGGAAGCTCCTTTCAACAGATTTTGAGAGAAAGTGGCCCAATGCATATGTCTTCCCATTCAGTCTCTGGACAGCCTTCAGTGTGTAGGGTTCGGGTAGCTGCTCCATGGCGGTTATTTTCTTGGGATTGATGTCAATGCCTCTTTGGGTGATCATGAACCCATGGAATTTGCCTGACTGAATCCCAAAAGCGCACTTGACTGGATTAAGCTTCATGTTATACTGTCGGAGAATGGAGAAGGTCTCTCCAAGATCTGATATGTCGGACGAGGCTTGCTTTGATTTCACTAGGATGTCGTCCACAAAGGCTTCCACGTTGCAGCCGAGTTGAGGCTTTAAAATTTTGTTGACCAGCCTTTGGTAGGTGGTGCCTACATTCTTGAGACCGAAAGGCATCATTTTGTAGCAATAGGTACATTGATCTGTAATGAATGAGGTTTTCTCTTGATCATGTTTTGCCATGAGGATCTGGTTGCAACCTGAGAAAGTATCTATGAAAAAGCTCAATAGTTCATGACTCACGCTCTCATCGACTAGCTAATCGATTCGAGGGAGGGGGTAACTATCCTTTGGGCATGCCTTGTTGAGATCAGTGAAGTCTACATACATCCTCCCCTTGTTAAGGGTCTTCTTCACCAATACCACATTGGACAGCCACTCTGGGTATTAGACCTCTCAAATGAAACCGGGTCTAAGGAGTTGGTTCACATCATCTGCAACTACTTTCTATCTCTCTGTGCTTAGATATCTCTTCTTTTATCGAACCAGCTTAGTGTATCGTCGACTGAGAGTTCATGGCTCATCACCTCAGGAGGGAATCCCTGACATGTCTTTAGGCCCTCAAGCAAATACATCAGTGTTTGCTAGTAGGAATGCAATCAAAGCTCCTGTTGAGGCTCAATGAGGTCGGATTTGATCTTGACCTTTTTGGTCGATAGGTATTGTATGGAGCTCTTCGATGGGAGTCATCCTCTCTCGCTCTAATAATTTATCCATCTGAAGGCATGTCTTCTTAATGAGCAAGGTCTTAGTACTCTTTTTCCCTTCATCGGGAGAAGGTAGTAGGATCTGGCCTCCTTCTCATTGCTTCTGGCAAATTTGATACTATCAGGAGTTAAAAACTTCACCATCTGGTGATAGGTAGAAAGGACTGCCTGTAAATTGTTGAGGGCAGTCCTTTTCAGGATAACATTGTATGCTGACTTAAGGTCCATTACTAGAAACTGATTCTGAACAGTGGACTGGTGAGGGTACTCACTAACCGTTAGGGGAAGAGTGATCATCCCTTTCGATAAAAGTGAATGCCTCATGAATCCAATGAGTGGACATCGACAAGGTTGTAGTTGGGACTTATTGATACCCATCTCGTTGAAGGCATCAATGAATAGGATGTCCGTAGAACTTCCCGTACTTATTGATACCCATCTCGTTGAAGGCATCAATGAATAGGATGTCCGTAGAACTTCCCATATTGACCAAAATCCTTCTAACCTAAAAATAATTGATTCTGGCAGAGATGATTATGGGGTTGTCGTGAGGTGTCTCAATGCCTCACAAATCTGAGTGGCTGAAAGAGACGAGTTGATCGGCATTCGGCTTCTTGTCACACACATTGACTTGCAACGCTCGCCTAGTATACTTCTTACGAGCATTGTTGGATTGTCCTCCAACAATGGGCCCACCACTGATAGTGTTAATGACCCCTCTATTGTTAGGTTCGGTCGATCGAACATCTAGTGGTGGCTGGGGACGAGGTGACTAGGAACGAGACCTCCTGTTGGCTTCTCCCAAATCAAGCCCTCTCCTGTCTCGTTGGGAGACTAGCCTCTTCAAATATCCTCTTTGACCAAGTCTTCAATATCTCTCTAAAGGATTCGATGATCATTGATAAGATGGTTGTGATCTTGATGATACTGAAAGTATTGTCTGGAGTTTCGAGACTGAGGATTCGACTTCATGCAAGAGGGGATAGTTGAGATGTCCCTCCTTTTGGACCATGTAGAGGGCTTCTATGAGAGAAGTGTTGAGGGCTGTGAGGATCGACTTCTGGAAGGGTTCTTTCTTTCGATGCCTCCTGTCGACCCGGTTTGAACTATGGTCAGTTCTATAGGTATCCCTTGCTATGTCTTTTCTCGGCAGGGGGCGGTCCCCTCCTGCCGACCCAAAAGCTAGTATTGCTTTAGCTTCTCCTGGTGTTGTGTTGGGTTCTCTGGTTATTCCTCCAACGATCAAGTTAGTAGATGACCTTGAGTGGTGAAATATAGAATTATCTCTTAGTTATCTCAAAGAAAACCAGAGAGAGTTACCTCATGAAGTGTCACTCCTTTTATAGTGGGTCTGAGGGGAAAGAATATAACTTGGGCCGTGTCCAGCTGGTAGCTGAGTTGGCAAACACGTGCTACGTGAAGGTTGCTAAAGGAGGTGAGCTACTCGGTCATTTATCATGGGAATGACAACAGGATCTTGGTGCCGACTGGGTCCGATGAGTCATAAAGGCTATGGGGACTAGAGTAATAATGATGTTGTCAGGGCAGTTAATGCGAGAGTAGTTGGCTGGTGAGGGGTTTGAGGAAACTATTGTCTTGTTGACTCCTCGGGTCCAGGGGTCGAGAAACACCACCTTTTAACTTGGTTACGCGAGATGTCAGCCAAACAGCAGGCCGAGTCAAGTCGCTTGTGGAATCAATTGGTTCGACCGAGTCAAGTCGCTTGTGGAATCAATTGGTTCGACCGAGTCAAGTCGCTTGTGGAATCAATTGAGAGGTTGACCGAGTAGTACCGTCTTTTGACTCGGTTATGCTAGATGTCGGCCAACCGAGTTAGCCGTACTGAGGCGGAGGTTATCTTGGTCTTGAATTAGTTTGGTTAGGTATAGTGTAAGACACGCGTCGACTTCTATGTGAAGATTAATATTTAGTAATTTTAGGGGTATAACAAGTGATATACTATGGTATTAAAGTGCTAATTAGACTAAATTTTTTCTAAGCAAATTGCATATAATTTTAAAACTTAGTTGAATTGGCCAAAATAAATAATTAGCATTAGTTGATAAAAATATTTAAAAACATATAATTGATAGAAAACTATACAATGTAATGCCATAGCATTAACTCATAAACTTAACAAACATACCTTACGTCCTCCGTCAATTATCTTAGTCTTCTTATGATGCAATTTTTATTACCATGCTACTTTATTAAAATATTGCAAATTTTGCAATAAATAAATTCCTACTAACATTTAATTATAGGTTCAAATGAAAATTAGTGTATCAATTATTTGTGAGATATAATATCAATAACATTGGTAGGGAAAAAATACAATGTGTTATATTTGGAGAAACTATTGAGATATTTAAGCACATATATAACTAGACTATTTACATACCAAATGGAGAAGTCAAACAAATAAATTCATTTTACGGAAATGTACATGAGTCAATTAAGTTGGCATTGACCAAGGATATCTCTATCAAAGAATCAACAACTAAGTTCCCGTTTGAGAACATATTGAACAATTTTACCCAATCAAAGAAGCAATTTCTATGGAGGATATAAGAAAAATTAGTAAGTATTTGTAAAAAAAAAATTCATAATTTAGTTTTTAAATAAAAAATGTATAGTAAACTTGTTACAAATTTAGCTACAGATATTCTTGTATAGCAACAAGCGTCAAGCCTTTGATCAACTATGTCACAAGTTATAATAAGGCAGACACGAGGAGGGACATCATTATAATAGATGAAGAGTATACACATGATATATGACGCCCCTGTTTCACACATGACTACAGTTCAAGCTGAACCCAGAGATGTCAAACCTGCCATGCACCCACACCGTGCAATAACATGTTTCACTAATCATAATAATATCCTCTAGCAGAATTAAATATAAGTATAGGTACAAAATAGGTAAAGTAAAGAAATAAAAACAATAGACATGATATAGAAAGAGATATCTCATAAATAAAAATCATGTGTCAACTGAAATACATCTGATATCTGGAATAATAAAAATGTCTCAACAAGAATCAATTGAAAATCGTGCTAAGGCACACTACCTTTACAATATGAAAATAAAATTCTAATACCTAAATGAGAACATAAAACTATAGTGGAGTCTCAAGTACTAAAATACACGACGACGACTATGCTAGAACTCCGTCATCCTAGGACTCTCCGAAACTCTGAGCTGCCTGAAAGGAAATTTAAAATAAAAAGAACAACAATAAGAGTGTCAGAGCGTTATAGCAAGATCATCTCCATCTGCCCCCAAGGAAAGGGCTGCTAGATGAAGTGAAGGCTCTATCTATTAAGCATAGTATACCTAGACTATTTTTCTCGTATCTAATAAAATTAATATTTAGACACCTATAATGCGAGATGTAGTACGCCGAACGAAATAATCCAAACAATAAAACCCTCTTGTATATACCATATGCCTCAAATTATAGATACCTAAACATTAACACCAAGCTAGAGATAAACAATCCAAATAAAATCAATAATTAGAAACCCACAATACGAGACAACACGAGACTAGTACGTTGAGCGAAATAAACCAAACAAGGAAACCCTCATGTATATACCATATGCCTCAAATTATAGATACCTAAACATTAATGCCAAACTAGAGATAAACAATCTAAATAAAATCAATAATTAGAAACCCACAACACGAGACTAGTACGTCGAGCGAAATAATCCAAAAAAGGAAACCCTCATATATATACCATATGTCTTAAATTGTGAATCGGTAATCATTGATCCCAACCTAAGAATAAATTAAAGCAATACATAAAGTAAAGATATTCATAATATCGTATTTATAATATCTTCCAGTATCACTAGAAGATAAGATAAATATCAGCATATAATCCCATGTACTTTCAAGAGCAAAGTACCTCAGTCATATATCTCAGCAATGAGTTATATATATAATTGACATCAGCCAAAGACTTAGGCCATCAATAATTGTCTCAATGCAAACCCTTGCAAGATTTTGATTCATCGTATTATCATGCGGGGCAGACTACCCGGTCGGTATCCTAAACAGTGTACATGGCTCATTAGTCTTATCGCTTCTCAGTGTGGGACAACCTACCATATAGGTATCCTAAAAATATGACTCAGAAGCCTCATCACATCCTAATGCGGATGGACTGCTTGATTAAACATCCTGAACCTAGCTCAATGGCCAGTACGCATGGAATATTGACGCAATACCCCACGTAGTACTGAACTAAGCTCATCAATGATACCCAAGCATGTGTGTAACTGTGTAATCAACTCTATCTCAAATATAATCAGGTCAAAACTAGTCATAATCCCCTTCGGGATACCTAAGTGTGTACTATAACACTATTCGTGTGTATTCATGACTGTATGTGTATTATCATGCGGCTCGAACCCCGCAATCATTAATAAAAAATGTAAGAAATAACAAGAAGCAGTATGACTAGTCGACTAATACCATTATTAGTCGACTAATCACTCTGTAGGGGAGCAAAATTGATTTCTCTGAAGGGAGAAGATTTGTATTGATAAGAATGGCTTATTACAAATCAAGAAATCAAAATTATAACAGAAGCAAAGAGAATGTTCTTCTTGTTTAACATGGGTTCTTCGGTAGTGATAGGACGTCTCCCTCGAATACTTACGCCGAGTTTGCTTCTCTTTGATGATCCGATCAAAATTACGGTTGAGCATCAGTACACAGTAGAAGCTCTTGTGTGATTGAGTTTTATTATGACCGAGCTTGATGAGTATCAAGGACGAAAGCTTAAAGAGGGCTACAATGCAAGAATTTGCAGAGAGCTAATGAGTCTCAAATTTAAGAGTTCAGATTAAGTCTACTTCAACAATCCAAGCTTATGGCCAAGAAAGCTCGACCAAGCAAACCAATGGAAGTCTCTATTTGAAGAGGTTAAACACCAGCCAAGAGGAAGACCTAAGACCTAAGACGAAAGACCCCTTTCACGTTAGCAAATGAGGTCTTTAAATAGACAAGGGAAAGCATGGTTCCCCCTTAGCTTGTGGGATGTGACCACTAATAGGTGAGGAGTACCATACCCTCCCCTAGATGTGGGATGTGACCACTATAGGGGTGATGGGAGTTATGCCTCATCACCCAGGATATAGGACATGGGTGGGCTCACTCCCACAAGCAAACAACCGCTTGCACTGTTCAGGCAAGGCTGACATGCTTGCGGTCAAGCTTGGATGCTATTGAATACTCAGGTGAGCTTGTAGGCGAGCTTTACTATAGGCGAGGTCGGCTGACGGACCCCTTAAGCATTTTGGTGAGCTTAATCCTGTCTAATGATCTCAGCTCGTGTGGGCGAACCTCCTGCAGGTGAGCTTGACTCATGCTAGCGAGTCAACCAAACAGGCGAGCTTGACTCGTACTGGCGAGTCAAACAAATAGGCAAGCTCGACTCATGCTGGCGAGTCAAACAAACAGGCGAGCTTGACTCATGCTGGCGAGTCAAGCCATACTGGCGAACTTTGGCTCGTACAGGCAAGCAAAGCGTGTTGGTGAGCCAAGCTTGCAGATGAGCTCTGCTTAGCCTCTCGAATGCAGGCAAGCTTGACTGGGGCTAGCAAGTCAAGTTCGCAGGCGAGCTTTGCTTGTTTTGAGCATGCATGCGAACTCAAACAGGCGATTTGAGCTCTTTTGTGTAAAGAAAATTTTGATTACCTACAAAACCCCCTTCAAAGTTTTCAGACCCAAACCAGGTTACATGTGGTCTGGAACACTTTGAATGAAGAGGATCACTGTTCATTGGTTTGGGTGAATTTGAGCCCCTTGGTTGAGTTGAGCTCTTCAGGCGAGCTCGATGAAGTGTAGGCGAGCTCGAGTCTTTAGGTGAGTCCAAACCGTTGGCAGGCGAACTCCAAATGTGCGGGCGAGCTTTAAATGTCGTCAGGTGAGCTTCGTGCTTGTAGACGAACTGGATGGCTGCAGGCGAGCCCAAGTTGGTGGCTGGTGAGCCACGTGTCTGTGGTTGATTTCTTGCGCTTGCTAGCTAAGGGGTGTGCCTCGTCTTCACGTGCTCAATCTGAGCCGTTGGTTTGGTAGCGTTCTTGACCTTAACCGTTGATTTGATGAGAGATCATGGCAGTTACATCGAACTACTTCATTTTGGCTATTCATTTTGCAATTCCAAACGTCCCTCCGTGCTTGTGGTCATTCGATTCGAACTGCCGAATCGAATCATTGCAGGCAATCTGAGCCGCTCGTTTCGATTGAGCTGGCGAATCTCGGCCGTTGAGATTTGCCTATATGAAGCACTCGTCTCCCTCATAAGGAGGTTACTATGCTATCGAAATTTCCCACTCAAGCTTTCAAAAAAAAACCAAAACCCTTTTCTTCGAACCCCAACCTCGGAATGACACCTAAGAATATGCTCGTTTCAAAGGGGAAGAGGACAGCTTCCTCTTCTGCCGCCCTTGGCACCACCGCTATAGTTACAGCCACCTCTGGCATGACCCAGACTCATGATGGTTAGTTTAAGAACTGTGGGATTGAAATGAACTCCTGAACGAACAAGACTGTAAAGATGAATAGTGTTTGTTTATGTTTTGTGGTGAACTTCGTCGACTCCGGTGAAGTTTGTTGGACCCTAGAGGGGGGGGGGGGGGTTAGGGTCTTATGCTAATGTAATCCGATTTTATGCTAATTAAAACTATTAACAAGTTATCCTAGCAAGAATGAAATACAACAAGATATGTGAAATAGGATAAGCAATATGAACAATAAGATATATCCTAACAAAGAGATATATGTAATTTATGTGCAAGGATATATAAACAACACAAGGGTAAATAATCTAAACTAGATAGTAGACAAACTAAATAGTGAGACAATGGCGAAATGAGCAATGAGCACAAATAAGAATAAACGCTAAGGCACACACATGCAAATGATCACGTAGTTCGGACCTTCCGTCCTACGTCTCTGATCCCCACTCCCGGGGATAAATCCATTATCACAATCCGGTTTGGAAGCCGGAACTTCTACACACTCAGTTTTTTAGCTAACCGAAAACTCTACAACTCACACTCTTGCAAACCCACTCTACACCCTCACAAGTATTGGACCTAGCCGTGTCTCCCTCAAGTGCTCAGTTACAACCTCTCCCTAGGTTCGTCAACTGACGCCACTCCTCTTGGGACTATCCCCGACTCTCACCACACACTCCTCTCGGTGTACAAGTGTATTACAAAGTGATCTCACGATTAAGCACAATACAAAGAATGATTGTTCTCTAATATGGATGAGAACACAATAAAAGCTCACACTCAATTGTTACAACTCTCACCAACCCAAATATACTATGTATGAAAATACAATAAGCTCAAGTGGGTGTGTGTGTAAACAATGAGTAAAATCAAATCTAACTCAAATAGCAAACTAGCAATAATAAGAATATGAAAATCAATAATAAAATTGCTAGAGAAAAGAGTTAGAAAACTTCTCTATAAACACAAAGAGAGGATGAGAAGATATTAAAGATGAAATCCTCAACAGATGATGCAAACTCCTCTTTGTAATAGCAAACCCCAAAAACAAACTAAACAAACTTAAACTCTTTTAAAACTTGTTTTAAAACCCTCTCATTTTGTTACTAAGAACTGAGGTATAAGGGGGTATTTATAGAAACCCCAAAGCCAAGAGAAAGCCAAGAAAAGACCAAAAAACCAACTAAGCAACGGCTCTGGAAACTAGCCGTTAGAACAGATTTGACTGTTCGACGGTTGACCGCGAGCAACAAAAAAACAAACTACGGCTCTGGACAAGCGACGGTCGACCGCGGCGGTCGATCGTGGAAAAATTTGAGCTGACGATCGACCATGACGGTCGACCGTGAGAGTCTCTGCTGCCTACTCAGAAAAGAACACAAGCGCGGTCGATCGTGGCGGTCGACCGTGAACTGATATATGAAAATGAAGTTCTGAAAACTATTTTTTTGATTTTAAAACACTGTTTAAAAATATCAAATAAATTCAAAAAAATGTAAAACTTTAGGGAATGATTGTAGACATGATAATAAACATGCTATAATAACTGGTTTCCAAAAAGGACTTCCCAAATGAAAAATATCATCATTTTACAAAATAGGCCAAAACATGAAAATGTAAACATGTGAATTTTGATATTTTGGCTAAACCATGTTTTGAAACTTTGCACAATGATTATGTAGACTTAATAAAATATGTATATGATTATTGTTAAGTCCAAAAACTAAGAATACAATATTTTTACAAATACAATAGAAAATGAAACATATGAGTATGTATATAAAAATATATTTGTTTCATATCTAAGTAGTTAAACCAAATCACAATAATAAATATGAAATATAAAATATGTAATTGCATATTTATAAACATAAAAACCAAAATTTATGTTGTATATATATATGACTACATATATATACAAGGAAACCAATAAAATGTGTGTGTATATGATATTGAGCTTAGAGTATCTAACACACATAATATAAAACCTAAACTAAGTTACCCAAGCTAGATCTTGATCTTCAATAAGCTCGACTTGGTACACTCGTGGATGAAGCTTGAACTTGATCTTTAACTTTGAATTGTAAGGCTTCACTTCACTATTCCGCCAACCTTCATTGGATATGATCGTTGAAGCTCTATTCCATCCATCCTCTAACATGTTGTTTGCCTAGAATAAATACGAAAACACAAACACTAGACAAACAACATTAGATGTAAATTGTTTGCAAAATCACCATCAAAACAAGAAGGCAAACAATCTCCCTCTTTTTGATGATGACGAACAATTTACAAAAAGGAATATATGCATGAAGGAAATGAGCATATACAAGATAATACACAAGCATATAAACAAGGAATTGTATACTCACAATATTTCTCCCCCTTTGACAACATCAAAAAGGGGACAAAAGAATTAAGAGAGCGAAAGCTCCCCCTACAAATAAGCATGGGTGAGTATAACACATAGAAAGATATAGGGATTGCTCCCCCTATCAAAATGCCTCATGAATGTATGAAATGAATGCTAAGGCATACATATGTGAGCAAGCATAGATGGAAAATATGCTAAACACTTCTCACATACGAAAAAGATAATGAGAACATATATAAATATATCAAAGTAAAAAATAGTGTCACATATCAAAGAACATAAACACGATTTGTAGAGGTAGATTTATGAAATCAAGAGAAGAGAAATATGAGAATCATGCAAAAAGTTTTCAAATGAAAACAAGTCAGCCAAAAGAAATCATAAATCAAAGTTTAAATCCAAAAACGTAGAATCAAATCATCATTGATTCAAAAATCAAGAGAGGCAACTATATCTAGCTCTTGAACTAGTATCAACCCATATAAACATTTTAGCACCCGGTAAACAAGATTTGGGAATTAAACACCCAATAAATCCGGAGGCTTATATGAACACAAACCTCTTATCAAAATCAAAACAAATAATCATGAAAACAAAAGAGTTTGACCAATAAAAGGAATTGTTTTCATAAAAGTTTAAAATACATTTTTCAAAACCAAGAAAAGAAAAATAAAAGTACTAAAATTCTTAGCTTAAAATTTATTTTGGCACCCAAGTATTCTTGGTGCCGGTTTGTTTAGGGACATGACCCCTATCATTAAAGCTCAAAGCCCTAGGGTTATGAACCCTCTTGGGCATATGTGGTGCACAGGATCGGTCATAGCAATAATCACTCAAATGACCCTTCCGATTGCAATATGTACAATGGAAAGGAAGCATGTGCTTATGTTGACCATTAAAAGGTGCACGTGGAACATTTGCAAACAAAGGTAAATTATTTGAAGCTTTTTGCAAATGTAAAACATTATCAAAACAAAACTTTCCTAAGTGGCCAAATCTACCACAAACATTACATTTATAAACATGTGGTCTACTAGAAATATTTGGCAAATTAGACTTATTTTTCAAATCAAAACAATATTTGGTCAAATGACCAAAACGACCACAAAGATCACACTTGAACACACTAGCATGCTTATGATGAACTTTGTGAGAATGAGCATGTGAATGTGTAAGTGTACAAAATGAAGAAGCTACATGAGATGCATAAGGAGCATTAGCATTCTTATGGTTGTGTGCATCATAGCAAAATTTAGATAAATGACCTTTTCGGCCGCAGATAAAGCATTTGTAAACTTTGCTATATATGTGTGCATAATGAGTGGATGATGACTTAGACTTGGCACACATATCCATAAGCCTCTTATGATTATCAAAGCATATTTTCAAAGTTGAATCTAAAGATGAAATGCGCTTATTCATAAGATTCAAATCTTTATTTTTAGGCACATATGCATTTTAAGAAGTAGAACATAAATAGTCATTTATAAAGGAAGCAGTATCATTTTGTATGTTCTCTACTTCTACCATGACATTATTTTTGTCATGAGTCAAGTTAGCAATATCCAATTTCAAATTTTTATTTTCCAAATTTAACATATCATTGTTTTCTTGAAGAGCAATACTTTCTTGAGAAATGATATCAAATTTGGAAGCTAACTTCTCATGATCGGATTTTAAATCTTCATGCTTGCTTTTTAAATCAATAAAATCATTTTGCAATTTGTTAAAGGCATGCAATAATTTTTTACTAGCACAAGCACGTTCATCATTAGGTAAATCATTAATAGATTTGAACTCGCAAACCTCATTAGGGCTATCACCTAGTGCTCGTGTGCATGAAGCTCCTTTAGAACTTGAAGCGGGATTCTCCAAAGCTTGTCGGATCGCCTCCAAGTCTCCTATGTGTGCTTCAATAAATTTTCATAAGGTGTAAGCACTATCAAAATGAACAAACTTGTTAGACAAAGATGAATCAAATGTATTATGTAAGAATTCCAACAAGAGCTTGTTCATAATAAATAATCTTTTATCATTTTTATTCCACTTGGATTTCTCCAATGTGGGCACAATATAAGCACAATCAATGATTTTTCATAAATCAATATTTTTAGATTGAACAAATATTTTGAATCTAAAGCACCATTGAGCATAGGAGAAAACATTGAATTTATGAGCAACACTAGAATCATAGCCTAAATAAGATGCATCATTCATATCCATAATATGTGTATATATGTGCAAGTAAGATACAAATAAAATCAAAAATTGGATTAGCACAAAAAAATAACTTGGATCTTTAACTCCAGGCGATTAGACCTTAAATCAAAGAGCACCAAGCTCTGATACCAATTGTTGTACCCTAGAAGGGGGGGTGATTAGGGTCTTATGCTAATCTAATCCGATTTTATGCTAATTAAAACTATTAACAAGTTATCCTAGCAAGAATGAAATACAACAAGATATGTGAAATAGGATAAGCAATATGAATAATAAGATATATCCTAACAAAAAGATATAGGCAATTTATGTGCAAGGATATATAAACAACACAAGGGTAAATAATCTAAACTAGATAGTTGACAAACTAAATAGTGAGACAATGGCGAAATGAGCAATGAGCACAAATAAGAATAAACGCCAAGGCACACACAAGCAAATGATCACGGAGTTCGGATCTTCCGTCCTACGTCTCTGCTCCCCACTCTCAGGGAGAAATCCACTATCATAATCTGGTGTGGAAGCCGGAACTTCTACACACTCGGTTTTTTAGCTAACCGAAAACTCTACAACTCACACTCTTGCAAACCCACTCTACGCCCTCTCAAGTGTTGGACCTAGCCGTGTCTCCCTCAAGTACTCAGTTACAACCTCTCCCTAGGTTCGTCAACTGACGTCACTCCTCTTGGGACGATCCTTGACTCTCACCACACACTCCTCTCGGTGTACAAGTGTATTACAAAGTGATCTCACGATTAAGCACAATACAAAGAATGATTGTTCTCTAATATGGATGAGAACACAATAAAAGCTCACACTCAATTGTTACAACTCTCACCAACCCAAATATACTATGTATGGCAAATACAATAAGCTCAAGTGGGTGTGTGTAACAATGAGAATAAATAAAACAACTAAACTCAAAAATCAATAATAATATTGCTAAAGAAAAGAGTTAGAAAACTTCTCTATAAACACAAAGAGAGGATGAGAAGATATTGAAGATGAACTCCTCAACAGATGATGCAAACTCCTCTTTGTAACAGCAAACCCCAAAAATAAACTAAACAAACTTAAACTCTTTTAAAACTTGTTTTAAAACCCTCTCATTTTGTTACTAAGAACTGAGGTATAAGGGGGGTATTTATAGAAACCCCAAAGCCAAGAGAAAGCCAAGAAAAGACCAAAAAATTAACTCAGCAACGGCTCTGGAAACTAGCCGTTAGAACAGATTTGACTGTTCGGCGGTCGACCGCGAGCAACAAAAAAACAAACTACGGCTCTGGACAAGCGACGGTCGACCGCGGCGGTCGATCGTGGAAAAATTTGAGCTGACGGTCGACCGTGGCGGTCGACCATGAGAGTCTCTGCTGCCTACTCAGAAAAGAACACAAGCGCGGTCGACCGTGGCGGTCGACCGTGAACTGATATATGAAAATAAAGTTCTGAAAACTATTTTTCTGATTTTAAAACATTGTTTAAAAATATCAAATAAATTCCAAAAAATGTAAAACTTTAGAGAATGATTATAGACATGATAATAAACATGATACAATGACTGGTTTCCAAAAAGGACTCCCCAAATGAAAAATATAATCATTTTACAAAATAGGCCAAAACATGAAAATGTAAACATGTGAATTTTGATATTTTGGCTAAACCATGTTTTGAAACTTTACACAATGATTATGTAGACTTAATAAAATATGTATATGATTATTGTTAAGTCCAAAAACTAAGAATACAATATTTTTATAAATACAATAGAAAATGAAACATATGAGTATGTATATGAAAATATATTTGTTTCATATCTAAGTAGTTAAACCAAATCACAATAATAAATATAAAATATGTAATTGCATATTTATAAACATAAAAACCAAAACTTGTGTTGTATATATATGACTATATATATATACACAAGGAAACCAATAAAATGTGTGTGTATATGATATTGAGCTTAGAGTATCTAACACACATAATATAAAACCTAAACTAAGTTACCCAAGCTAGATCTTGATCTTCAATAAGCTCGACTTGGTACACGGATGAAGCTTGAACTTGATCTTTAACTTTGAAATGTAAGGCTTCAATCCACTATTCCGCTAACCTCCATTGGATATGATCGTTGAAGCTCTATTCCATCCATCCTCCAACATATTGTTTGCCTAGAATAAGGATATGATCGTTGAAGCTCTATTCCATCCATCCTCCAACATATTGTTTGCCTAGAATAAATACGAAAACACAAACACTAGACAAACAACATTAGATGTAAATTGTTTGCTAAATCACCATCAAAACAAGAAGCCTAACAATCTCCCTCTTTTTGATGATGACAAACAATTTACAAAAACGAATATATGCATGAAGGAAATGAACATATACAAGATAATACACATGCATATAAACAATGATTATGTAGAGTTAATAAAATATGTATATGATTATTGTTAAGTCTAAAAACTAAGAATATAATATTTTTACAAATACAATAGAAAATGAAACATATGAGTATGTATATGAAAATATATTTGTTTCATATCTAAGTAGTTAAACCAAATCACAATAATAAATATGAAATATACAATTTCATATTTATAATCATAAAAACCAAAACTTGTGTTGTATATATATATATATATGACTACATATATATAGAAACCAATAAAAATATGTGTGTATATGATATTGAGATTAGAGTATCTAACACACATAATATGAAATCTAAACTAGATTACCCAAGCCGATCTTGATCTTCAATAAGCTTGACTTGGTGACCGACAGACTCTCTGTCGCACAGTGAGCATATGAACTCAGGTTCGGTCGACCGGTTCGGTCGACCGAAAACTGACATATTCAAAAAACTGGTTTTTAAAAGTATTTTTGAGACTTTTGAGAATATGTTAAAAATAACAAATGAAGTCCAAAAATAATAAAACTTTGTGAAATGTATATAAACATGTAAATGAACATGTTACAAAAAGAATTTTCCAAATTGCATTTCCCATTTGTGAAAAATCATCATTTTGCAAAATAGTTCAAAACACGAAAATGTAAACATGTGAAATTTGATATTTTGGTTAAACCATGTTTTGAAACTTTGTACAATGATTATATAGACTTAATAAAATATGTATATGATTATTGTTAAGTCCAAAAACTAAGTATACAGAATTTTCACAAAATTGCATATTCTATGCAATGTTTTCAAAAACACAATAGTAAATATGAAATATATGATTTCATATTTATAAACATGAAAACTCAAAAACTATGTATGTATATATATAACTATACATATGCATAGAAACTATAATATATATATATACATATATATACATATATATACAAGGAAACCAATAAAATGTGTGTGTATATGATATTGAGCTTAGAGTATCTAACACACATAATATAAAACCTAAACTAAGTTACCCAAGCTAGATCTTGATCTTCAATAAGCTCGACTTGGTACACTTGTGGATGTAGCTTAAACTTGATCTTTAACTTTGAATTGCAAGGCTTCACTCTATTATTCCACCAACCTCTATTGGATATGATCGTTGAAGCTCTATTCCATCCATCCTCCAACATGTTGTTTGCCTAGAATAAATACGAATGATCGTTGAAGCTCTATTCCATCCATCCTCCAACATGTTGTTTGCCTAGAATAAATACGAAAACACAAACACTAGACAAACAACATTAGATGTAAATTATTTGCTAAATCACCATCAAAACAAGAAGGCCAACAAAGTTTTGTTATTCAGGCGAGCCTGCTTTTTAGGCAATCTCTGCTTTCATTAGGTGAGCTTCGCTTGATTGGCGAGTTTCTGCCTTCATCAGGCAAGCTCTGCTTTGTAGGCGAGCTTTGCTTTGATCGGTGAGCTTCTACCTACCAGGCAAGCTTCTGTCTTCTGGCGAGCTCTGCTTTGATCAGCGCGCTTTGTTAACCCACTTGCACGATGGAGTTCATCTACACTTTGCAGGTTGCCTGTCTTCAAGACTTAGAAATTTTTTAACATTTTGAATTAATATTTCTAACTTCTTTCCGTTGTATTTTGCAGCTTGAGAGGCGGTCCCAATTGTTAGACCTCGTATATTGAGGTCATCTGAAAAGAGACCTCTCATTGCTGAGGAAGCTAACCGATATGAGGCGAACACTTGCAAGAAGAGACCAACGAGACCTGAGCCTACCAAACCCGAACTCTTCACGATCTCTGATGATGAGAAGAAGGAATATCCCATTCCAACACCTGCTCTGCTATCCCCTTCATGGCCCGAGTGTAAATCTGGTTTTCCTGACCCAACCAACATAGGGGGATATGGATGGAGATTACCTATTAATGATGATGGGCCTCTCCCCCTGATCCAGCCTATGGCTATAATTTCCCCTGGGTAGGAATCTGTTTTCTCGGGCTCTAGATCCGTGCAGGGACTCCTCCAATGGTCGGAGAATGCTATGAAATAAGCAATCTCTATCATTGGTGTTAGGCAGATGCCGCTTTATGGATTTTGATTCCTTCATAGCAAATAGTCTGAAGGACATTCAATGCGTAGGAGGCATTCAGCTGGCTAGGCGTTGTGAACAAATGCTCATCCTCCTAGAGGCTATAGCGCATTGTGTGGAGGGGCTAGCATTTTCCAAATCACGCAATTAGGTATGGCGACTCATGGATGAAGCTCGGATTAGAATAATGCGTGAGCGTGAAGCCCGAGTGAAATGTATATCAGAGAAGGAGGTTATCATCACGGACTTGCATGAGCGGCAACGTCGCTTGCAAAGTAAGATAGGTGTTTATACCTCTATTGTCACTCGTTCAGAGGTCAAGTCTGCCCAGGGAGAGTCGACTCTGAAGGACTTCCAGCATGAGAGTATAAATGTTCACCGTGCTATCATAAGAGAGATGCAAGATCTCTATGTGCTGCATCAGGAAGAAGCGGCTGTTGTTGTTGCACTTTCTGAGGCCAAGCTCAAGAAGGAGGTGGAGAATCAGGTTCGATCGGACCGGGCGAAGGAGTTAGCCACTGTTAAGGCCGAGTTTGCATCCTTCAATTTGCTAGACTAAGCTCGACGAGGTTGATTTTGAGACATTTTTGTTATTATTTTTGTTTGAATGTATTGTTATGACTTTGTTTGAATGTATTGTCATAATTTTGTTTGAATGTATTATCTCAAAATTTGCTGTTATGAATGAAATTATGCCTTTATCATCTGATCATTGCGTTTCGAATAACTCGTGTATTTTTCCTTCTTGTTGACCAATACTTAGGGTTTTTAGCAAACCCTCAGCTATCAACGGATTTGATTTTCCTTTACCGATTACCGTTTGAATCGGTCTAGCCATATTATTCCCCTTAGTATGATTAGTTATCGAGAAGTTTCTTTTCAACTTAACACTAACATTTTTTCTCTATCCTTAGATGTTTGAGGCGTCGCGTTGGGTTAATTATAAATGTTAAGCTGTAATTAGGTTATTCCATGCCGTTAGATATAACAACTTAGCACAAAAATGAGTGACCGCTTGTATAAAAGGTCGCTCGAGGGTCCGAATAATGATTCATCGCTAGATAGGTCGTTACTCGGGAATAGTAATCGATATGGCACATCACTTGGTAGGCCATTATCGACGAATGACGTCATTTGTGGGAATGATGATGTTGGGGGGAATTAAATCGTTTAGGGACGTATGAGTATGACGGTTGATTGATATAGTAGCACATCCCATGGTAGGCTACTACCCATTGATTTTTCTAAGAATATTTGAACGTACAGAATAGATCAAATCATTTAGGGACGTAGGAGTATGACGACTGATCGGACAATGTCATTTGCGGGAATGACGAGATTGACTATCAGAGGCAATCGTTAACATGATAGTTTTATAGACCCACCATCCTATTAAAAAGGATTGGTAGTGGGTTTATCAGAGGTTTATTGTTAACGTGACGAGATTGTTGTGATCGGAATGACTTTGAGGACTTACCATCCTATTGATGAGGAATTGTAAGTGGATTAGATTGTTGCGATCTGAGCAATTCTGAGGACTTACCATCCTATTAACGAGGATTGGTAAGTGGATTAGATTATCGTGATCGAAGTGACTCTGGGGACTTACCATCCTATTGACGAGGATTGGTAAGTGGATTGAATTATCGTGATTGGAGCGACTCTGAGGACTTACCATCCTATTGATGAGGATTGGTAAGTGGATTGGATTGTCGTGATCAGAGTGACTTTAAGGACTTACCATCCTATTAAAGAGGATTGGTAAGTTGATTGTCAGAGGTGTAATGTTAACATGACAGTAGGACTGGGCCTATCATCCTATTGGAGAGGATCGATGGGGGATTGCCAGAGGTATGATATTAACTTAACATAATTTGGGTACTTATGATTTGGACAAGATTTTGGGGACCTATCGCTCTATTGAAGAAAGTCGATAAGTTGATTTTGTCAAAAGTGATTGTTAACATGACAAGATTTTATTATGATTTTGAGAAACTTTATGGACTTATCATCCTATTAAAGAGGATTGGTAAGTTAATTGTCAGAGGTATAATATTAACATGACAGTGGGAGTGGACCCGTCATCCTGTTGAAGAGGATTGATAGGGAAATTTTAGAAGAAATCAGATATCAGATGTGACTGTTAACGTGATAACTTTTGTGTGGGCCCATCGTCCTATTAAAGAGGATCGACGGGGGAAATTTAGAGGAAAATGACTATCAGAGATGATAATTAACTTGATAGTTTTAGGGACCCGCCATCTTGTTGAAGAGGATTGTTGGGAAAATTAGTTATCATAGGTGACTGTTAACGTGATAACTTTGTGGGAGTTGAAGGAAGACTACGGGTAATATTTCTTTAGAAATTTGCCATTAATAGGCATCCTGATCTTATCCCCATTCGGTTTGACAAGACGATAAGCTCTATTCAAATAGACTGTCTCTATCACGAATGATCCTTCCCATTTTGGTTGGAATTTACCTTTCTTTTTAGAGTTGAGTATCATACGTCGTCGAACAGCAAGGACCAACTCTCCTTCCTTGAAAGATCTATACTTGACTTTCTTCTTGAAAGCCTTGGATATTCAGGCTTGATAGAACTTAATGTATTGTTGAGCTTCGAACCGCTTCTCATCTAACGCCTCCAATTTTGCAAGACGTCGTCGATGACTTTCTTCAGTCGTCATCCCTGTTGTGAGTGTGATGTGTAGGGATGAAATTTGAATCTCTAGTGGTAGTATGGCTTTGTAACCGTATACTAGTGAATAAGGTGTGGTACCGGTCAGTGTACGAACCGTAGTACGATACACCCACAAGCTTTCATCGAGCTTTTCATTCCAGTCACACTTATTGTTGGATGATAGCTTGGTCAAGATCTTGATGATCGTCTTGTTAAAAGCCTCGGCTAGTCCATTTGCTGATGGATTATAAGTCGTGGATGCTAAGTTATGTATTCTGAACTTGTCACAGAACCGAGTGAATGCATGACTAACGAATTGTGATCCGTTATTATGAATGATACCTCTTAGAACATCGTATCGGTAGAGAATATGATGTTTGATGAACTTAATCACATCATCGGTTTTGACTTCTCTTAAGGGAACTACTTCGGCCCACTTAGAGAAGTAGTCGATTATCACAAGGATGAAGCAATGACCTTTGGCTGATGATGGAGATATCAGTCCGACAACATCCATCCCCCATGTCTCAAACGGCCACGAAGTCGCTGTCAGGTGTAGGTCTTCGTGTGCTTTGTGAATGTAGTTGGCATGGATTTTACACGCATGGCAATGCTTGGCATAAGTGACAGCGTCATAGATCATTCTGGGCTAATAATAGCCCATTCTTCACAAGCGATCCCAGAGCTTGAGTCCAGGTTGGTGAGCATCACAGGTACCATCATGGGCTTCTCGCGGGACTTGGGTCCAGGTCTGAGTGCGTCTACAAATAGAATCTCTCTCCTTTACGTCTTCGTGTAGTATGCGCTATAAGACGTAGTTGATGATTAGGAAACATCAATTTCTCGGCTCGAGTTGACTTGTAGCCTAGTGAGTTGTATTCACTTCCAGAACGCTAGGCTAGCTGCCAATGACATCAGGGCATTTGTGTGCGTGTTCTTGGAATGAAGCACGTGCTCAATACGGAAGCTTTCAAATGATTCAACTAGTTTGATAGCCGCTTCATAACATAGGATTAAGTCATTATTTCTGACTTCGTATTCCCCCGTCATCTGTCTAACGATGAGCTGAGAGTCACCGTAAGCTTCAAGATGATTCACCTCCAACTCCTTGGCGAAGTTGAGTCTGATGAGTCACGCATTGTACTCAGCCAAGTTATTAGTACATGACTCAGTTAAATAGAAAGCTTGGGGTAACACGTGGTTTTGTAGAGAAACCAAGACCACCCCACCCCTACGATGATCGACCCTCCTGTGCCTACGTGAGATGTTCCGTCGAAGTACAATCGTCAAAATTCTTCCTGCGAGGTTACAATAACCTCATCGGTTTCATCCGGCATAGCTTTAACTAGATCAGTATTCGATTCGAGCAGATGAATGGCTACGAGATCGCAGATTGCTTGTCCTTTGACGGACTTCTACGGCATGAAGTATCATATTAAGATAGCAACAGTGCTCATCTTGCCAGGCGCAAATTTAAGGACCCAAGCTGTATCATGAAGACTCGGACGTGATTCATCCGAGAGATGACGTGCATGGTTTGACAAATCAGGTAGTGTCGCATTTTCTGGATAGCGAACACCAAGGACAAATACTCCTTTTTGACCATGGGGTATCGCCGTTCGGCTCCCTATAAGGTTCTACTCAGGTAATAGATACCTTGCTCGTGGCCAACATCGTCATTCTGTGCTAAGAGGGCGCCAAGAGAATGCTCCATTGCCCGTATATAAATTAAGAAGGGTCTCTTCAAGACCAGGGCCGCTAAGATAGGTAGACTTGAGAGATAATTCTTGATCTCATCGAACGCTTGTTGACAAGGCTCATCCCATACGAAGGAAACACATTTCTTCATTAGCTTAGATAAGGGTTGATACTTACCTAAAAGATTTGAGATGAATCTTCAGATGTAAACCAGACGTCCTTGCAATCCTCTCAATTCCTTGAGATTCCCGGGTGGTTGAAGCTATTGATTAGTTTGCACCTTGTTGGAGTCTATATGAATTCCTTTCATCATGACAACGAATCTGAAGAATTTCTCATTCGACATCCCCAAAAATAACTTTGTGGGGTTCATCTTTAGTTGATGGGATCGCATCAGCTCGAACATCATTCTCAGGTCTTGAAGATGATCGTCTTTGCTGCGACTCTTCACAACCAAGTCATCTACATAGCATTCGAGTATTTTTCATAGATGATCCCGAAAAATTATGCTCATGTCGCGTTTATAGGTTGCGTCGGTGTTCTTACGTCCGAAGGGCATAACTGTGTAATAGTATACCCCTATCGGAGTTCTGAATAAAGTGTGCTTCTCGTCTTTCAGGGGGCATCTTGATTTGATTATACCCGGAAAACCCGTCCATGAAGGACATCCTTTCAAACCCACAAGTATTGTCGATGATGACGTCCGTGATGGGTAAAGGGAATTTGTCCTTTGGACATGCAGCGTGAGATCCCTAAATTCGATGTAGATACGGATCTTTCCATTCTTCTTTAGGACTAGAACAATGTTAGCCACCCAATCGGGGTGTTGTTCCTCTCTGATGAAGCCTGACTTGATCAGCTTCTTCACTTCGGCTTCGATTGCCTCCATGATTTGTGGACGAAACTATCTTTGCTGTTCTTTGGCAGGTTTGGTATCCGAGTTGATGTTGAGGCGATGCATGGCTATCTGGGGATCAAGGTCAGTCATATCCTCGTAATTCCAGGCGAAGACGTCAATATATTCCCAAATGAGGGGTATAAGGTCTTTTTTCTCCTGGGGAGGTAAGTTATCACTGATAAATATGGGTTTGGGATTAGCCTCTCCTCCCATATTTATTTGGAGTATCTTGTCCTTCATGGGTGGTTCACATTGTTCAAACTAACCACTCCATTGGGCACTAACGTGGCGATCTCATGCTTCATCATAAAGTTGGGTCTGGTCATCCTCTCTGATTTCGGTAGGATCGACCGCAACCATGTTGACTATGAGGTCCCTGAACAAATCTCCCACACTAATATCTGAATCTCACATCGAGGATGTTGACGATGATTCTTCGGAAGGACCATCTTCAGAATCTTCACCGAAATTATAATATAACTCTGATGAAGAGGAGGTATAACCTAACCCTCTTTGAGTTTTGCCAAAGTAATTGTCGGGCTTTCCTTTGGGAACATAAGCAGCTCGGACGAGTGTCTTTCACCCTTTGTCGTAATTCAAACCTTCTTTGTGGATGAAGTCATAACTCATGCTCTCCAACATATGCTTCGCGATCTAATCGCAGTGTGAGAATTGAGGAGTGGGCTCGTCATCATCTGAATCGTCCACATTGTGTGCATAGGCCGGTCTATCCTTCCATAGATAACATCTTTCTGATAATTACCTCGGGCGGGTACGACAAAGACAGCTTGCGAGGACTCGATTGTTTGTTTGTCTATGACGGACGACAAGTACACAGGCAAGTGCAAAGAAAAGCTATTATATAACTCTACAACCAACTTGCTAAACTCGTCATTACTAGATTCTAAATTAGACGATAAGTAAGCAAAGTCAGGATCTTTATTTCAGATAAACCTATCCATTTCGTCAGTGCTGGTTACAACAATGTCTACATAGCTGATTACAATGGGTTCAATGTCATTTAAGACAAGACCCTTCTTGCACTCAGACTCACTATCAGCCTTATTACCACTGTCAGGTTCCTCGACCAATTGCTCGTTGCCCGGTTCAGAGTCCTGGTAGAGCAAAAAATTGGTAAAGTAGTTTTCAACCCCCTTAAAGTGCTATTTATCAGCAATCGCCGTCTTTACTTGATCACGGTCATCCACATACTTCAAACACTGATACAATATGGATGGAACTATCCGGTTGCTATGTATCCATGGCTGAACTAATAGCATGTTGTAGGAAGGCTCCACATTGATAACATAGTAGGTCACTTGCGTCTTCATATCGCCCAGCCGACACTTGAGGCGGATCTTCCCCAGCATCCGAGTTCTGGTGGCGTTAAAGCCAAAGATGGTGGTAGTCGTTAAGGATAATCGTTTTTGAGGCACCCCCAAGTGTTTGATGAGCTTCAAGGGAACAATGCTCAGAGCAGACCCTGGATTTACTTAGATCATGTCCACTCGAGAGGAGCCGACGTATCCCGTGAAGTACAGGGGTTGGTCATGGGATGTACTCTTGATGAGCATATCCTCAGGAGTGAAGGTAATGGAGGGAATCTACTGTCTGGATGCCTGGTAGCATTGTGGACACCCTTTCTCTGTGTCTTCTTGATACATGTGTATCTTCTCTTCAGGAGCTTAGCGATCCTCATGGGATCTTGAGGATAGGAGATTCTCATATCTTGGGAATAGGAGCATGGATGGAGTCAAAGAAGACGGCGAAAGAAGTCAACAGGAGCGAAACGCAAAAGAACAGGGTAAATTGGTAGATCTCTGGCCGGTCGACCACAACACACATGCCGGTCGACCGCAGCACACATGCCGGTCGACCGGAAAACCTGCACGATGCAGGGTTTGAGAAAACTCTCTGGCCGGTCGACCGGACCAAGTCTGGCGGTCGACCGGATCCCGATTTTTGGGTTTCCTGTTTTGTTTTGGATTCTGTTTTGACAGGGATTCCTGATTCTTTTGGGCTTGTTTATTTACAAGATTGCCATCCACGTTTGCACATCTATAAATAGGATTGTTTTAGGGTTCTAAACAATCAGATCTCAGAGAGAAGTGACCAAGAGAGATTCTAATCAAGAGAGATTAGGGTTTAGAGAGGATTAAGAGGTTGTTCTCGATTCTAGTGAGATTGTGAGGGAGAGATTATAATCTTTTATTCTTCATAATCTAGAGAAGGTATTTTCCTTCGCCTTATACTGAATTGTTCTTGTGTTTTGGTCATCCTCTTCTCAACCCACCTTTTGGTAATTCCGCAACCAAAGGGTGCTCACATGGCGACTCGTATCACTTCTTCCGAAGTAGGTGAGAAATGAATGGCAAAAGCCTCTGAGTCGGCTAGTGCCTCTCGTAGAGCTTCCCGGGTAGACTTGGATAGCCACAAGAGCTCATACAAGGTGATCCTGGCTAGAATGTTCTTCAGCTGTGCGAGTAGGTCAAACTGAAAGGATTGACCACTTAAACTCGGCTTGTCGGGGTTTAGTTGGACTGTTGGTGACAGTCCCACCAGTGGTCTTGTCGGACTTTCTATTGTCGGAGGGTAGTTCTTGGCTAAGTCTTCCCTGCTTGGGTAATCAATGTGTCTACCTCCCTGTCAGAATTGGTGAGAGTCGCTACCTCCACTTTGTCATCATCTGGAATTGCCAAAATGACGTTACAAAGCCTAGGCTTGCCTTTGGACTTGTCAGAAGACCACTGCTCGTCATAGGGGAGATCAGAATGAACCCACATCACCTGTCCTGATGGCAAAGTTTGTGGCACCAAGCCTTTCTCTCGTTGATTATGAGGATTGACATTAGCAATCTTCAGCTTTGCCTTGGGGATGGGTACAACCCTTGCTGGTGCATGGACTTCAGGAAGATCTATCCTGAATTTCAAAGTAACCTTGTTTGTAGTCACCTTCTTCTGCACATTTTCCTTCTTTAGAACTCCCACGTTGTAAATAGCTTGCAGCTTATCCTTAAGGATATAGCACTTAGAGGTATGATGACCCAAAAATCTATGGTATGTACAGCAGTTCAGATCATTTGTTTTATTCACATTTTCAGGCTTCATGATCTCTGGCAGCTTGATCCTACTGCTCTTGAGGAAAGTGTCGAAGATAGCCACATCTTGGTCTTCCTTGAAGTCATATTGCCTCGGAGGACGCTGCTCAAAAGACTTGGGCTTCTGTCTTTGGGCTGACTTGGGTGTTGGACTAGAATTAACAGCCATGATCTCTTTCCCCCTCAACCTAGAAGGGTTCCTGAGGGCACCTGGTCCCGAAGATCCTCTTTTAGATTGAGACTCTTCGGCTTCTAGACTTTTGATCATGTTTTCCACCTACTCACCTTGGCGAACCAATTCCTTCTATGTTCGGATTTCTACTGCACCAACCTTAGATATAATGTCGATCAAGAGATTATTACGTCACATCTCAATACTTTCATGTTGTCGTCGAAGAAACGGGCCAAGAAAAGCTTTTCCACATCGGCCCATGTTTTGATAGAGCCTAGTTCTAGCTTGCGGAACCACACAAAGGCTACCCCTCTCAGGGTGCCGATGAACAGTCGAGTGAGGATAAGATCATTCCCTATGAGGAATCCTGTTTAAGACAGGAAGTAGTAGATATATTGTGAAGGAGATCACTTTCCATCAAACTGGACTAAGCTTATTGGTTTGAACTTTGCCGGGTAGGGGATTATATCCTATTCTACTAGATACAGTCTGACCACCTCCAGCTCGTTCAAGCTCTTCTGAAGCTTCAGGGTGCTGAGTTTACTTTGGAACTTATCGAGCCTCTTATCTCGGGGGGTGCTGACACCATGTGACGTATTTCTTAAAGACTTGGATGAATAATCCGAATGTGATCCGCGATTATCTTCCTCTTCAGATGTGTTAGGAGGAGTAGGCTCCTGCTCTCTATTCTTTGATGATCTTCGTTGATTCTGTGAATTCCTCTTCTTCTTCTTGTTCAAAAATTATTCCATTATTCCCCTCAAGGAGTCGATGGTCGCTTGTTGCTCTTCGAATCTCCTAGAAACCTCATCGGAGACTTCCGCCATGTGCACCTTTGCATGCTTGCTCTGCACTAAGCTAAAGGTTTGAGACGTTGTCGTTGCTGAGCAAACCTCATCATCATTGTCATAGATGGGCGATAAGTGGGCATAATCGAATGGGATGGTCGCTCCTGTTTGAGTACCGGTATGTAGGTAGACACCCTCACCTTCAACAGGAAGGTATTTGAATCCCAGGAAAAAGTCCGGATCTGACGAATCTAAATACTTAGCTTTCCCTTTCCCTGCCATGTTAACCGTAGCAACTGGGAGTTCTAAATCATTAGTAGAATGTCTCCTCTGGCAATTGCGTCTCCGGCAAGGAGGTCTTGATTCTAGAGGATGCTGAGAAACCCTTTCAAACACCGATGGTTTTGGTACCTCGGTACACTAGCAATCAGCAAGCACTGCTTTGATGAGCCTCTCACAGTGGCACTGAGGATTCGCCTCATGAATCACGTGCTTGTGAGTCAGATGCTCTCTGAGATCCCTTGTAGGTTGATGGTGACAACACCCAGTGTCTGAAGAACCAAACACGCAGTCATGCGAAGAAGGTTCAGAGGAAGACTTATGAGAACACTTGGAAAATTCTCCAAGTGTTGAATTTAGGCGAGCCTACCTTGATAGGCAAGGTCTCGTGTTCTAGTGAGCTTCAGCCTTCTAGCGAGCTCCAACTGCTTTTTCATTCAGGTGAGGTCCGCCTGTTTGACTGGTTCTTGCTTTGCCCTTTTGGCAAAGGCATGCTTGTGGGCAAGGCTTGGGTATCAGGTGGGCCTGATGGGGCTCGCTTGCTTTTTTTAGCTCGCCTGATTTGGTGAACTCGCCTCATCTGGGTGATTCATGGCTTGAAAAGCAAAAATCACCTGATTTGGGGGGCTCGCCTGAGTTACTATGTTCATCCGAATGGGGAACTTTGCTTATGGGGTGAGGCTTACCTGAAATGTCAAGCTCGACTGAAACGTCAAGTTTGCCAGTTTTGGGAACTTTGCTAACAGAGTGAGGCTCACCTGAGTAGGTGAGCTCACCTGAGTAGGTGAGCTCACCTAATAGGCTCAGTTTGCCATAACTGAGAACTTTATATTATCGCTTGGCTCTTCTCAGGCCTGAATAGTAATTCAGGCCATCTTAGGAGATGATGGTTTGTTCCTCTTGATGGGCGAGAGCTTTTCATCTCCGCTGTTGGGCTCTCTTGGAGAGAGAGGAGCATTCATGTTGACGACGAAAGCATGGTCTGCACTTATACGAATAGTTGTCCCCTCTTGTGTAGGGGGTTACGTGGATTGCTTGGTAACCCAACGAGCTATCCCCTGGCTGGTCTTCTTAGCCTTTGGCTTGGATTTGGTTGGTTTGGGGGAGATAGAAACCCCTACCATAGCTCGGGTAGAGCACTTAGGTATGGTTGCCTTGGCCGCTTGGGGTTGGGCCACATGCACAACTCTGTGGCGTTTGTGAGATACACTACCACCAGAGGAGGATGAAAATAAATACTCCTCGTACTTAGCTTGGTCGAACTCAATCACAAGGGACTCGACTGTTGTCTTCTCTACAATTTCACCAAATTGCGCCACCACCATTTCGCTTGAAGAAATAGTTTCTCCCACTGTGGTCGTCATCTTCTGTAGGTGAGTAAAATTGATTACTCTGAAGGGAGGAGATTTATATTGATAAGAATGACTTATTATAAATCAAGAAATCAAAATTACAAAAGAAGCAAAGAGAATGATCTTCTTGTTTAATGTGGGTTCTTTGGTAGCGATAGGATGCCTCCTTCAAATGCTTACATCGAGTTTGCTTCCCTTGGACGATGCAATCAAAATTGTGGTTGAGCTTCAGTACATAGTAGAAGCTCCTATGTGATTGAGTTTGATTATACCCGAGCTTGATGAGTACCAAGGCCGAAAGCTTAGAGAGGGCTACAATGTAAGAGTTTGCAGAGAGCCAATGAGTCTCAAATCTGAGAGTTTAGATTGAGTCTACTTCAATAATCCAAGCTTATGGGCAAGAAAGCTCGACCAAGCAAACCAATGGAAGTCTCTGTTTGAAGAGCCTAAACACCAAACAAGAGCAAGACCTAAGACCTAAGACGCAAGACTCCTTTCACGTTGGCAAAAGAGGTCTTTAAATAGGCAAGGGAAAGTCTGGTTTCCCCTTAACTTGTGGGATGTGACCACTAATAGGTGAGGAGCACCATGCCCTTCCCTAGCTGTAGGATATGACCACTATAAGGGTGATGGGAGCCATGCCTCATCCCCTAAGATGTGGGACGTGGGTGGGCCCACTCCCACAAGTAAACAACCGCTTGCACTGTTCAGGCGAGGCCGACAGGCTTGCGGGCGAGTTTGGATGCTGTCTGAATGCTCAAGCGAGCTTTGCTACAGGCAAGGTTGGCTGACGAACCCCTTAGCGTTATGGTGAGCTTAATCCAGTCTGGCAAGCTCAGTTCGTGCTGGCGAGTCAATCAAACATGTGATCTTGACTCATACTAGCAAGTCAAACAAACAGACGAGCTCGACTCGTGCTGGCAAGTCAAACAAACAGGCGAGCTTGACTCGTGCTGGCGAGTTAAGCCATACTAGTGAGCTTTGGCTCGTGCATGCGAGCAAAGCATGTTGGCGAGCCAAGCTTGAAGGCAAGCTCTGCTTGGCCTCTCAAATGCAGGCGAGATTGACTTGGGTTGGCAAGTCAAGTTCGCAGGGGAGCTTTGCTTGCTATGAGCACGCATGCGATCTCAAACAGGCGAGGTTTGAGCTCTCTTGTGTAAAGGCAATTTTGATTGCCTACAATCACCTTACTAGTCGACTACTAATAGTAGTAGTCGACTACTAACAGACTGAAATCAGTTTGTTTGATCTCGTGTGCATGTTTTGGATATTGTAACTTGTTCAAAACTTAAATTTTATTATCCTGAAGCATAAACAAGGTTTTTAAACTTGAGAATTATTTGATAGAGATTATCTTAACAATAATTAAGCTCTTAAATTAATCAAATTAGGATTACCATCCTAATTAACCAATTTTCTCAATTAACACATAAATTATCAACATGATTAACTAAACATGGTAAAATCTAAACATTTAACAGAGGTAATTTTGTTTAAATATATTTGCATTACTTAGGTATCACAAACCTAGGGTTTAAGCAATTTTAATTAACATATAAACTCAATTAATTGCAACTAGAGTTTAAACATGAATTAAACATTATTAACAAGATATAAATGAAAAATTAGAGCAACCCTAATGATCATGATCATGAAACTAATAAAAACAGCAAGGAAAAACTACAGATCTAACATTGGGTTAAGATTTATCATCAAAAATCTAATTTTTATCATATTATGTTAAACTTAAACATGAAAACATCAATTTAAACATCTTAAAACCATTACTAATTACAGGGATATGTTTGAATAAAGATGATCTTGCCTCAATCATTGTGCTGAACTCCTGAACACGCGTGCAAGATCCCTTCTTCAGTAAAAACCCATGATCTCTCCCTCTGCTCGATATCATGTCTCAAAATGCCTCAAGGAAACACCAAAACGAGATCTAGGGTTTAAGGGGAGAGGATGGTTGTGTTCTCATGTGAAAGAGGGTAAAAGAGCTTTAAAACGAGTATATATATGCATATATACAACTAGGTTAGAAACAAAACGAATCCGACCCGAAACCCATAAGAAATCTAGAAACAGCCTGACTAGTCAACTAATACTACTATTAATCGACTATTAATAGTAGTAGTCGACTACTAACAACAAAAATTCAGATTTTGCATGTTTTCGTGCATGATTCTCTTTTATACTCATATATATATATATATATATATATATATATATATATATATATATTGTCATAGGAGATCCCTTCTTCAGTAAAAACCCATGATCTCTCCCTCTGCTCGATATCATGTCTCAAAATGCCTCAAGGAAACACCAAAACGAGATCTAGGGTTTAAGGGGAGAGGATGGTTGTGTTCTCATGTGAAAGAGGGTAAAAGAGCTTTAAAACGAGTATATATATGCATATATACAACTAGGTTAGAAACAAAACGAATCCGACCCGAAACCCATAAGAAATCTAGAAACAGCCTGACTAGTCAACTAATACTACTATTAATCGACTATTAATAGTAGTAGTCGACTACTAACAACAAAAATTCAGATTTTGCATGTTTTCGTGCATGATTCTCTTTTATACTCATATATATATATATATATATATATATATATATATATATATATATTGGATTGATCTCCAATCAATCCCTAGCATACTCAAACATCAATATATGTTATTTATCACCATCTAACATATTTATTGTTATTTATCACAATATACTCAAATTTACAGGGTTTTACATTCTTTCCTCCTTAAAAGAATTTTGTCCTCAAAATTCCGCAATCGTATCTTAGAAATTAATAATACCAGAAAAGCACGTTGAGGGGATAATCCAGACAAGAAAATCCTCACATACACATCTCGTACCATTAATCTCCAGATATGAAATATAACAATATCTATATTTAACCATCTACAATGTGAGTACTCTCACTTAACTCCTAACTAAGCGGAACTAATACGTCGGGTGAAAAATCTAAACAAGGAACCCCTCATATATACACCATGTATTCCGAATGATTAGGAGATAAGTGTTAATACCCACATTCTACTATTAAATATAAATATGACCATCAAGATAATCATAAGCACAAGCAAAATCATAACCAAATCAATTTACATATTCAAACAGGTGTAGATAGTTGCGACACATATCCTCCTCGCACTCCCAAGAAGCCTCCTCAGATCCTGTCCGGTTCCATTGAACTTTGTCTAAAGGTATCACTTTATTTCTAAGTCTTTTGTCCTCCTTGACATAAATACAAACTAGAATCTCAATCATGGTCAAATCATTATGAAGCTCAATCTCTGGCGCGTCTAACACTAGCTGTTGCTCCTCGTCACGTTGATGATTCTTAAGCATCAAAACATGAAAACATCGTGTATACTCGACATTGATGCTGGTAGATCTAGCCGATACGAAATGACTCCAATGCGCTTAACAATCCTAAACAGACCAATATAGCTCGAGGCTAGCTTCCCCCGTCTCCCAAATCGCTGAACTCCCTTCATAGGTAGGGGTGAGCACGGTTCGGTTCAAACCGAAAAAACCGACCGAACCGACCCGAACCGACCCGAAAAAAGCGGTTTTATGAGTAAGACGGTTCGGGTCGGGTTGACAATTTTTCAAACCGACCCGACCCGAACCAACCGAATATATTCCCTTGCCTCAAACCCTACCCGTTTACCCGTTTACCCAAAGACAAAGCAAGTTCGTTACTAAAAAATTACAACGTCAGAGTCTAGTATTTAATCCAAAAGGACAAGTTACTTCACTTAAAAACAGTATACATACATGAGTAAGAATAATAAATTGAAGTGAAGTTAAAAAATAAATACATGCTGGCATAGGGTAATAAGAATATATAAAAGATAAATTGAAGTGAAGTTATACTTGATGAAGTTAGAACCGAACAAACCGAACCGAACCGCACCGAACCGATTTGCAATGGTTCGGTTCGGTTTTGAATTATAGGTGGTTCGGTTTGGTTGTTCAAATTTTGGTAAAAACCGACCCGAACCGAACCGTGCTCACCCCTATTCATAGGCGATACTTTCAATAATATATAGTCCTTAACCTAGAACTCTAATGGTCGTCGTCTCTGGTCTGCATAACTCTTCTGATAACTCTATGCTGTAAGAATGTACTCCTGAATCACTGTTACCTTCTCTGTAGTCTGTCTCACAAGCTCCGGTCTAAGTAGCAAACTGTCCTCTGGTTCTGTCCAACAAATAGGAGATCTTGTGGCCTCTCGTACAATGCCTCATACGGTGCCATATCTATCATTGCTTGATAATTGTTGTTATAAGCGAACTCGATCAATGAAATATGATCCTCCCAGCTGCCCTAGAAATCTATAACACATGCTCGCAATATGTCCTCTAACACTTGGTTAACTCTCTCCGTTTGTCCATCTGTCTATGGGTGGAAAACGCTAGAATACGACAACTGGCTACCGAAAGAATTCTGGAAGCTCCTCCAAAAGTATGAAGTAAAAACTAAGCCTCGATCTGATAAGATCGTCTCTAGAACTCCATGTAATCTCACGATCTCCTGAATGAATATCCTCGCATAAGTCTCTGATGTATAAGTTGTCTTCACCGGAATGAAATGTGCTGACTTGGTCAATCGATCCACTATCACCCAAACTAAATCATTCCCCTTCTTCTGTCTCGGTAATCCTACAATAAAGTCCATAGAAATATTTACCCACTTCCACTCTTGAATAGGTAAAGGCTGTAGGGTTCCTGTTGATCTCTGGTGTTCTGCCTTCACTTGCTGGCAAGTAAAGCATTTTGCCACATACTCTACAATCTCCCTACGCATGCTGCTCCACCAAAAGTGTCTCACCAGGTCATTATACATTTTAGTTGTGCCTGGATGCATTGTGTATATGGTGTGATGCACCTTATCAAATAAGTCTTTCTTTAGCTATGGAGTGATTGGCATCACTAATCGGCCCTTCATTTGAAGTCCTTCATATTCCCTAGCGGTCTAATCAGTCTTTGGCTCTTTAGAAATCTCCTCCTTTTGGATGTGAATCAAAGAGTCCTCTAGTTGAGCTCTGACCACTCTATCATTCCAAGATGGCTGCACAGATAAAGCCCCTAAAAATATGCTGCTCCTGTCAATCTCTGATGACATGGCCTAAAAATCTGACCTCAGATAGCCAAAACTCATACTTGCTGAACTTGGCGTATAACAGATGCTCCCGCAAAGTCTAGAAAGCTAATCGAAGATGCTACTCATGCTCTGCCTCCGATCTCGAATAAATAAGGATGTCGTCGATGAAAACAATCACGAACTAATCTAAATATGGATGGAAAACCCGATTCATCAAGTCTATGAATATCGCGGGTGTATTGGTCAGCCCAAATAGCATGACAAGAAACTCGAAGGACCCATATTGAGACAGAAAGGCAGTCTTGGGAATATCCATCTCACGAACACGCAACTGATGATAGCCAGAATGAAAATCAATATTCGAGAAATACTATGCTCCTTGCAGCTAGTCGAGCAAGTCGTCAATCCTCGGTAGTGGATACTTGTTATGGATAGAGACCTTATTCAACTCATGATAATCTATACAAAGGCACATACTCTCATCCTTCTTCTTCACGAAAAGGACTGGCACTCCATACGGAGAATGACTCCGGTGAACAAAACCCTGAGATAACGACTCGTCTAGCTGAGTCTGTAGCTCCCTCATCTCAGCAGGTGTCATACGATAGGGTTCTTAGGATATCGGTGATGTGCCCGGCTGCAATTTGATGCAAAACTCAACCTCTCTCACAGGAGGTAACCTAGGTATGACCTGAAAGACATTTTGATAACCTAAGACAACTCTAGTCTTGTACAAATCAACACTCTGATCCCTCAGCATCACCTCCTCGATTTATGTTAGGAATGACTCCATAAACTGGTTACCCTGTGAGGTCGCTACGATCAACTCAGACCCATTGGATGCCCGCAAGCTGACTGTTTTAGCAAAATAGTCGATACTGACGTCGTAGGATGATAGCCAATTCATACCAAGAATGATGTTGAAATCTGACAGCCACAAGACGATCAAATCGATGATAAACTTAGACTCATCTAGACTGATGACACATCTCCTACAGACACTCTCTAATAGGAATACCTCTCCTAAAGGAGTAGAGACGGATAACGATACATATAAAGGATGTGCATCTGACTGAATCCTACCTATGAAGGTATGAGATATAAAAGAATGTGAAGCTTCTGAATCGAACAAGATCTGAGATGGGAAGGAATTCACTAAGAAAGTACCTTCCACTATGGTCCCGCTCGCACCATGATTACGTGGTACAACTGCATATACCCTGCCGGTGGCTGGCGACTGCTAGACTGATGGCGGTGGAAGATATCGGACTATTTATCCCTCAGGAATCTCATGGATAGCGCGAATCTGGCCTGCTGGCCCCTCGATCCTCAGAATGACTGGCGGTGCCTCAATCCTCTGCTGCTAGTTATAACTACGGCCCTGTGACTGTTGACCCTAACCACGGTTCTGTTGCTGACCATATCCTCATCCCTGCTACTGAACCTGACCTCTACCTTGCTGGCCTACTGCTGGTGCACTACGATAATCCCTAACCTTATGGCCGATCATGTTGTAGTTAAAACATGCATCCTGAATCCTGCGTTGTTATTGTGTTCTCGGATCATACTGTGCTCCCTTCTTAAACTGACCCTGCTGCTAGTGCTAAAAGTCCTTACCCCGCTACTGGGGTCCTCCAGGTCCAACGAAAGGTCTCTTGCCCTTACCCTTATCATTCTGCTATCCTGACTTAGTGTTACCCTTCTTGTTCTTCTGGAACATCGCAGTCTCTGTCTCCTGTGAAATGGCTGCATCAGCTACCTCTCTAACTGAGCAGAACCACCTGGACATGAGGTAGCGTCGAAGGCTTGGACGAAGCACCATAAGAAACATCTGAGCCTAGTGCTCTCCTGACTACCACATGCCTATAAATCGAAGTAGACTCATGAACCGACTCTTATAATCTGCTATGGACATATCTCCCTGCTCCAGTCTAGACAGCTCCAGCTCTTTCCCAGCCCGTGCCGTGGAAGAGATGTACTGCTCATCAAATAAATAGACGAAGTCCTCCCATGGGAGTATCATCTGGTGATCTAGGGTGAACTGAAGCCTGTACTATCCTCCAGCATCACCCTTTAGGCTAAAAGCTGCCAACCTCTGCTTCTGTACTGAATCGATGTTAAGTAGATCAAGGATATTACTCACATCCTGCTTCCACTTGTTAGCTACAAGCAAATTTAATGACCCCTAAAATTCTGGTGCCCTTATCTTTTGGTACCTCTCGACTAGGCGTAGCCAAGCCTCCTACTCTTCAACTGCATTGATGGTGGAGTGACTCCTGGTGTACTGTCTGAGGACTCCTCTAAAATAGAAATGGCTGGAATCACAGGCGTCCTCAAGCACTACTAGCCTAGCTGCTATAGATGCTATGAAGTCTATGAGGTACTGCGGAGCCTACCGCGGCTTAGGTGGAGCCTACCGCGGCTTAGGTGGAGCCTGCTATGGCTCTGGCTCCGGCTCATCCTGTCTCTCTCTCTGAGCACGGGATACTCTCCGTCCACGTCCTCGTCCGGCCATTTATAAATTTTTAGGAAGAGAGTTTATAAGACGTAGTTATGAGACCTCAGACAAAAGCATATATAACATAGAACAATAAAAAAATTGTATCGTAATTCATTCATGAAAATACTTTTCAGTCGAAGTAAGATAGTCATAAAAAAGTTTGTAATTTTTAGGTATACATATATAACGTCCTCACTCATTCTAGGAATTCCTAGAAGACTCTATACATGAATCTAAAGAAACTTTATTCTAGCTCCACGACTAGATACAGGATGATCCTAAGGATGCTAGAACTAGAGCTCTGATACCAACTGTGACGCCCCTGTTTTCACACATAGCTACAGTCTAAGGTGAACCCAGAGATATCGAACCTGCCATGCACCCACACCGTATAATAACATGTTTCACCAATCACAGTAATATCTTTTAGCAGAATTAAATATAAGTGTAGGTACAAAACAGGCAAAATAAGGAAATAAAAACAATAGACATGATATAGAAAGAGATATCTCATAAATGAAAATCATATCTCAACTGAAATACATCTTATACTTGGAATAATGAAAATATCTCAACATGAATCAAATAAAAATCGTGCTAAGGGACATTGCCTTTACAATATAAAAAAAAAACTCTAATACCTGAAAAAGAACATAAAACTATAGTGGAGTCTCAACTACTAAAATACGCGATGGCGACTATGCTAGAACTTTATCATCATGTGGCTCTCCGAAACTCTGAGCTGCCTGAAAAAAAATTAAAACAAAAAGAACAATAACAACAATATCAGAGTACTATAGCAAGATCGCCTCCATCCGCCCCTAGGGGAAGGGCTGCTAGATGAAATGGAGACTCTATCTACTAAGCATAGTCTACCTAGATCATTTTTCTCATGTCTAATTAATATTTAGACATCTATAATACGAGACGTAGTACGTCGAATGAAATAATCCAAATAAGGAAACCCTCATGTACATTGGATTGATCTCAAATCAATCCCTAGCATACTCAAACATCAATATATGTTATTTATCACCATATACATTGGATTGATCTCAAATCAATCCCTAGCATACTCAAACATCAATATATGTTATTTATCACCATATAACATATTTATTATTATTTAGCATACTCAAACATCAATATATGTTATTTATCACCATATAACATATTTATTATTATTTATCATAATATACTCAAATTTATGGGGTTTTACATGATATTATTTTATAATAAACTAAAAATTAAAAATTATAATTTATTAACAAACATAGTTTTTTCTTATACAATGGGATGGGTGTAACTTTATTTGGAGATTTGGCTAAAAATAAAGGATCAAATATTGAAGACAAAATCAATAAGACACCTATAATAGCAAAATTCAATTTCAAAATATCCATGTATAAAGGTAGCATATTTGATTACTGAATTGCAATTAATTATAACAAAATATTAGATTTAATTATAACTGTGACATATGTAGGGAGATGAGCATGATCGGCGAGGGGTGGCAAACGGGTCAACCCGACCCGACCCGACCCATATAAAATTTGACCCGACCCGTATAAGAATGACCCGACCCGACCCGTTTAATAAATGAGTCAATACGATCCTACCTATTTATTAAACGGGTTACCCGACCCGACCCATATAACCCGAATGACCCGTTTATCAAACTTCTAACAATGAACTTAAACTGTTCAAATTTTCCAAACTTCTAAGTAATGACACCATTTCTCATGCATCTGAAGGTCACCCCCTAGCTTGCATATTTTTTTTTCTCATGCAATATCAGTCATCAAAAATAAATAAGAACTTTGATCTCGAGTTTTAGTTGAATACATCATTCATCCTGAGAATTGTGAGGCAAGAGTACAATCTTCAACCAAGTAAACAATTATGTGAGTACCATAAATGGACGTGTCCAAAAACTGATAAGACCTAATACATATTGCTGTAGTTTCCAACTTATATTAATACAGTTCTATTCGAATAAGTTCATGATCACAAGGTGGAGAATCAGATTGCAAAGAACAAAATCAGCAAAAGCTCGCTCCGGTGGCAAATCCTGCAACGAGAGGGTGGGTTTGTTAATAAAAGGAAGTGCAGCTCACAAAGATATTTGGCACTGGTAAGCACCTAAATGGAGTGACTAGTTCTGAACTCTTCATAAGAATGCTTTGAAATGTACTATCTCAAGAGTGACTCAACTATCTCAAGGGTGCCAGTTTTATTATCCAATAGCATAATCTTCATAAGTAGCACGATTATCAATATTGTGCATCCAACTTTTATTAGGGGCCATATTCTCGAAGCAGACATGATAACAAAATTACCTAAACAATTATCACAAATATATTAACGATGTGTTAAAGAAAATCTGAAGTTGCTAACTAATAATAACAACATGTTGAAGGCTTAATAGTAACCACCAATGAAACTGACAATAAACAGAGAGCACAAATACTTATAAGTCCAGACAAGAGAAGAGACAATGTAATGTACAATATCAATAGCTGTTAATTAGCTTTGTTGGAAGCTGAATGATAATAGTATGCAAAACAAGTAGGAGAGTACTACAGCGAGTATATTTGATTCAAATTTTTGAGTGACAAACACAGACAGATTAAAATGTTTGATTCAAAATTTTAACTTAAAGCTGAAACCGAATATTGCAAAATATACAAACTTTGTACATGTGCTCACTGAAAAATCAGCATCATGTTTTAAACTGGATAGATATTGTAGGCTGTTTTAAACTTAGTGAATAGAGAGACTTATTTTAAGATACTAAAGAGTTCGGAATAATGCACTATTTGGTTGCTCTCCTCGATCTAAAGAGCATGATTTACGTTACAATGTGGAAGTTTGTCTTTCACATTCTATTACCATCCATATTGCTCAAGTACTCATTAAAGAGAGAGAAAAGCTTGTCTTTCACATTATTAAGCTCCGTAGAATTGTGTCCATATAGCCCATGATAGCAAAACTCTACAAATTGCATTTTGTATCGGGGATCCAAGATGCACGCAATAGCAAGTAGAACATTGTACTCACTCCAATATTTTTCAAATTTCTTGTACATTTTGGTTGCTATTAACTTAACATATTCATCATCATCTTTCATCCCACTCTTTAAAGTACGTTGCACAACAAATACTTGAAGAAAGTAGAGATTAGCCGTTGGATAATTTGTACCGGAGAAAAGACAAGTAACATTATAGAAAGTGGCTAACAACCTCTTAGCCTTCTCGGCCTTATCCCCTCTTGGTAATTAATAGACACACATATATTAAAATTTCTCTCTTTTATCCACTTCCAATGGAGTCATATATTAAATTTTTCGATATCATCTTGGTAATTAATAGACACACATATATTAAATTTTCTCTCTTTTATCCACTTCCAATGGAGTCATATATTAAATTTTCTCTCTTTTATGTTGACAATTTTCATGGAAAGTGTAGGTGGACCTCGTGGGAGGATACTATGATGCAGCAGACAATGTAAAATATGGCTTGCCCATGACTTTTACAGTCACAACTCTGGCATGGGATGCTCTTCATTATAACCAATAATTACAAGCTACAAATGAGCTACAAAATATTCATTCAGCTATCCGTTGGGGAACTGATTATTTCCTAAAATGCAGCGTCAAGAAAAACTAATTATATGTTCAGGTAATTAAAATTTATTAATTAAACATATCAAAATTATGGCAGAGTAATAGGTTAAGGTTAGATCCTCAATACTGATTGTCGATATTCAAACAGTCTACTTAAAAAATAAATCACAATCAGAGATAAAGAGTACATCAAAAGATGGAACTCTAGCCAGATTTCACTAATAAATGAGCATGAATGAAACCCTAGTAAGAGGAATAGATGTCTATGATCAAATTCATTTACATGAAAGCCAATGATCAACTCTGGAAACAGAACATTTGAGCTATAAAACTTGAACATTTAAGCTTCGAAAGAGAGAGAGGGGGGAAACTTACAGAGAGAATCGCGCTGTGAATTATTGGGAAACAAGGGTCTAAATTAGAACGAAGACAAAAATGGGGAAGAAACGACGCCGCTTGCCTTCGCTTGTTCACCGTCACTCGTCGTCGACACCTCACTCCGATCGCCGCTGCTCGCCGTTTGCCGCCGTCGCCGCTCGCCGATCGAGCTTCGTGATGGGATCTAGGGCCAGCGCCGCTTGCCGCTTGAGCTTCGTGATGGGATCTAGGGCTTTTCTTCGTGATGGGATCTGGAGCTTATTTTTGTCGCACGGGTTTAAGCAGGTTGTTATTCGGGTCGGTACTTTCATTATACAGGTCATTATACGGGTCAGTGGCACAACCCGAATTTACCCATCTAATAAATGGGTAAATTCAGGTTGACCCATTTATGACCCAACCCATATAACTCAACCCATACCCATTATAAACGGGTCGAGTCGGGTCGGGTTGATGGGTCGGGTCAAAATTTGCCACCCCGACCCGTTTATAATGGGTATGGGTTGAGTTATATGTATCAACCTAGAGATATAGCTTGCTAAGGACATAAAAGAATGATAATTTGCAGATGCAACCATTAATGTAACATAATAAATTAAAATATCATATTTTAAACTAATATGTAGGGCTAGGGGTGCCAAACGGTTCGGATATATCCGAACCGATCCGCATCCGTATCCGAACGGATGCGGATATGGTAGGCTAATTTTGAAACCGGGCGGATACGGTAACGGATACGGATATGGTTTCGGATTTTTTTCGGATACGGATTCGGTAACGGATATGAGGGTTGCGGATACGGATATCCGCAATGTAATAGTAATTCGGGTAATCGGGTCCCAAATATATAGTTACAAACCCGCATCCGTTCACCCAAAACTAAAAACCAAAAAACCCTAGGCCCTCACTCAGCCCTCAAGCCTCCTCCAGTCTCTCCCGTCTCCATTCTCCAGTGCTGTTCGCCCAAAACTAAAAACAAAAAAACCTAGGCCCCACTCAGCCTCAGGCGCCTCCAGTCTCTCCAGTCTCAGCTGCTGTTCATCCATCAACCTCAAGCTCCTCACACGGTTGGATATTTCCGGCGATCTCACAGCCGAAGAGTCACCACTCGCTCAAAACTTCGAAGATCGCCACTCGCTCAACCTTCTCGCTCAGCTAGAGCACCGCAAGAGTCGCCACTCGCCGAGCCACGATCGCCAGCCGAAGGTTCGCATCTCCGCAGCACGATTCGCCTAGCCTGAAGCCGTTCCTTGTCCTCTTATTTACCATATGAAACTATGGGCATTTCTTTGCATAGTAACCGATACTATCTCTTTCTAGTAGGTTGAAGGATGAGCCACCTGGCATTTTATTTCTAATTATACATTGTACTTTTATCATCATGGACGTGAAGTTTCGATTTAATAGGGGCGTGGATCATAGAATTTAGTTGTTTAGACTTCATGCTCTTCGTAGATGAGGAGATCCTCATATTTCTGGGTATATAAAGATGCCATATGTATATGGTATTCTATTTCCAAACCCAAGAAAATGTCTATATTGATGTATTCCAAGTGGGTTATCATATATTTCAATTGATGTATTCCAAATAGGACTTGATATACGCCTATGGTTTTCTTAATCTCAATTCTAAACAATCCAAGCAAGCCAAGCCAGTGTCACCTAAATACGGCCTGGAAACTCGAGACAAATCGCCAAAGAATTGGCTGTATTCCTCTGTCCAGTTGCCTACTCTGTTTTAATCCTCATGAGTTGGCATTAAAAGTTTCTGGTTTTTCAAATGTGCAAAAGGTGGTGCTAGTCTCACAAACCCAAGAAGTATGCAAACTCTAATTCTACATCTGTATGTGTGTTCTGTTACATTCTTTAAACTTGTTTATGTCTAATAGATTTATGTCGAATATCCGTTTATATCCGTGATCATATCCGATCCGATTCTCAAATATCCGAACCGTATCCGTTTCCGATAAATGCGGATATGGTTAAGGTTTTTTCTTACCGAGGGTGATCCGTATCCGTATCCGTATCCGTATCCGTTTATAAAAAGCGGATATGGATATGGTAAACGTCATATCCGAACCGTATCCGCTCCGATAACACCCCTATGTAGGGCTCATTCAAAAGATGATGTCAAGAGTAAGGACCGTGATTTTCGATACTGCTTTAAATAAAATTTTCTAGTATTTAAATATTAAATATTACTTTTCAAAAGAGTATTTGCATTTTCCCTAATTTTCTAGGATTTTATGATTTAAAAATACATTTTTATATTTATTTTAATGGTATTGCTAATTATAAATTAGTTGTTACGGTAAAAACTTTTAAATTAATGTTGGCTATTCATTATTGTTGTTATTATTATTTATATTATTTTAAATGGGTATATTTTTTCCTGTGTTTTTCTCTCCCACCTATGATATATCTCTCTCATTTTCTCTCTCTCTCTCCTACCCCACTCCCTAAAATCCCTACCTCGTTCCCCGTGTGCCTCACTTCTCTGACCCCGCCCCCATCTGCCGACATCCCCCTCTCACTCTCTCCAAGAAACCCCATCACGACCATCCCTAATTAGTTGTCCCCCACACTATCTCTCTCACACTCTCTCAGTTCACTCTGTCTCTCTCTCACTTCATCTCCTCCATCAAAGAAGCCCAGCTCCCCTCTTTCTCCCTTCGTCCTCCATCTCCCTCTCACTACACCCAAGCTCTTCCTCCCCCATGACCTGAGCTCAGACCCGCCCTCTTCTTCTCTCTATCGATCTCACCACGTCCCTCAACATCTGCTGCTCAGCGTTCATCGTCTCCCTATCATCATAAAGAAATCTCCTCACCATCTTCAAGCCTCTCCACTCTCGCGTCTCCTCTCAATGTTGTTCAACAACCTCCAGAGCTTCCGACCAACGACGAGACCCCCACACCACCCGTTCAGCGTACCCCTGCTCCTTGAACATACAGCTCCTCCACTCGTCTGCCAAACACCCGCTGATACCACAGTTTTCTACCGTGCGACGCCAGCAGTTCCCACCTCCCTCTCATCTCCGGACGTCAAACCCCAGCTCCGTCACCTCCAAGAGCTCCACCTCCCTCTTCCCTTTGTCGCCAAATGACGCAGCCATGACCGCCCCTAACCTAAGCTCGAGCCGTGCACCTCTGCTGCTGCCCCTAAACTCGTCTGGCTCGCCGTCATCGAGCTCCGATAACTTCTTCCACGATGACTGCACCACCCCAAACCGTCAGCTGCTCACCTGAACTCCGGACTCACAATCGCTCAGCCTCCGGCCCTCGCCTCGCCCTGTCGCATCAGATCCGCCATCGTTAACCGCAAGCATCCGCCCCTTCACACTTGTGCCCGCACTGAATCTCTCCTCTACGCGCTGCCACTCGCCCTCACTCCGTGGGCGAACCCACGCTCTAACAGCACTCGTGACGATGTTGATAACCTCAAACCGCCGCAGTCGATTCGTTCGACAACACCCCGAGGCAAGATCCCTCTTGCTCGTTGACTTGTCATTTTAATATTTATATCTGTTAGTAATTGGTTATATAGATTAGTTTGTGATATAATTATCTGCGTGGGATTGTTAATGAATAATATTAGATAAATCATGATGATATGATAAATATCATTTTTAGAATAATTATGATAAATTAAAAGAATTTATTTTGGTAGTGGAATCATTTCTAGATAATTATATTAATTTTAAAGGAATTTATTTTAAGAACGGAATCATTTAGATAATTATAATAATTTAAAAGGAATTTATTTTGAAAAGAGAATTATTTTAGATTAATTATAATTAGAAAAGAAATTATTTTGTAAGAGGGAATAATAAAAAGAATATTTAAAGAATGTTTTTAGAATTATTTAAAAGGAGTTATTTTGGAAAATGGAATTATTTTTGGATAATTATAATAAGAAATAAAGAATTTATTTTGGATAAAGAAATCATTTTGAAGTAAATAAATTTATTATTTTAAAAGATTATTTTTGAAAATCTCGTGATTCGTGATTCTCATTTTAGTTATGTGATATGCCATGAGACTATTCTTCCTCTAACGATCTTGATTCTCGCATTTCCTTCAGAACCATGGTGGGTACACGGAGTAATGGTAACCTATCCAGTAGCAGTGGTTAGATGCCTGAAGTAGATCAGCAGTAGCTTGGCGATGATTCAGGGGCTAGTGACAAACTAGCAGTTCTTAGCTGGGCATTTGCAGCAGGGGCCTCAGCACCAACATCCCCCTCACTCAAAGCCTAGTGTTTGAGAGTTCCGGTATATGCGACCTCCTTCTTTCTCTGGTGCCAAAGGGCCTCTAGCAGCAGAAGAGTTCCTGAAGGTTACCGAGACTATCCTTACGGTGACCCGCATTGCCCCTACAAAGTGGGTGGACCTTATGGATATCCAACTCACAGATATGGCTCGAATATGGTGGGATGCTATGAAGACACACCTGGAGAGGCCGATTCTGTGGGAGACATTCACGGATCGCTTCAATAGGAAGTATTTTCCTCAGTCAGCCCGGGATGAGCTTTTGCGTAGATTTGTCGAGCTCAAGCAGGGAGGCCGATCAGTGGATGATTATGAGGCCGAGTTCTCTTCCCTCAGTCGATATGCTCCCCACTTAGTTACAGAACCCACTATTAGGAGGCATCAGTTCCAGAAGGGTCTGGACAAGTACATCAGGTTGGCTCTGGTTGGTAGGGCCCTCGTGACTCATAATGCTGTGTTGGATGCAGCGCGTGAGATTGAGAGTGTTCAAAAGGAGCCTGAAGATCCACATGTGATGCAGAGCATAGCACCAGCAGCTCCAGCCCGGAATATCGAGCATCCTCCTCTGAGGCAGCAGCAGGCTCCGCAGAGGTGGTTGTTTTCCCAGCGGCAGCTGCTTTGAAGTGCGGACTCACGGCCAGCCTTCGGCAAAATGTACCTATTATGGCTACACTAGGCATACCCAGCAGGAGTGTAGTAGGCAACTTCGTCTGTGCTATGCCTGTGGATCCCCCGACCATGTTAATTGGGAATGTCCACAACGGCAGCAGGCCAGCTTGCCTCCATCTCTAGTTCGGGCAGCTCTTCCAGCTCCACCTCGACCAGCCCCAGTAGCTCCGGCTCAGCACGGACCCTATCCTCGAGCAGGGCCTCTTCCTCTACAGAAGCAGGTTTATCAACATGCACAGAGGCAGCAACCATCGCATCAGACATTCATGATGTCAGCTGTGGAAGCTGAGGCGAATGACCAGGTTATCACTGGTAAGAACTGTTCGTTCTTAGTTTTGCTTGCATATGAATTTTCCTTATTTAGCATTACCTGATGATATCATGATAGGATTTGTTTATGAGTGCTAAGTTTAGTTGCAAAGTTGCATTTACCTCCTCCTGTAATAGGCTACGTTCTTGTTTCTTCCGTTCCTGCTTTATCACTCTTTGACTCTGGAGCTTCCTATTGTTTCTTGTCTCGTCGATTTGCGAGTACCCACTCACTTCCTATAACTCCTCTAACTACGGGCTGGAATATCAACACTGGCAGTGGTGTCTTAGTAGCATCCAGTGGTTATGAAGCCTGCCTTGTGGTCATCTGCGGGAGACAACTCTTTGCAAATTTTCTAGTGATTGATTTGCCAAGCTTTGATGCAGTATTTGGAATGGATCGGTTGGGGTCATTCTTTGCCATCATTGATTATCATCGTAGAAGTGTGGTATTTGAGATACCGGATCACCCGAGGTTTGAATTCCTCAATGGCAGTATCTCAGCTAGACCTGTGAAGCATATGAAAGCACCCTAATGCCACTAGGAAAGAACCCTAGAGGGGGGGGGGGGGAATAGGGTTTATGCTAATCTAATCCAATTTAATACCAATTAAAAACTTATTAACAAATATCCTAGCAAATAAGATATGCAATAAGATATATGCAAGGATAAGCAATATAAACAAGAGTAAACAAATAGTGTAAATAATATATAGGACAAACTAAATAATGAGACAATGACGATATGAGCAATAAGCACAAGTATAAATAAATGCCAATGCAAACTCAAACATAATCAAATGATCAAGGAGTTCGAACCTTCCGTCCTACGACTCCGCTCCCCACTCCCAGGGAGAAATCCACTACACAACCGGGTTTTCAACGCTCACCCGAATAACGTATTACACCTCATAATTCGGTTTTCTAGTTCACCGAAAACTTTATAATCACTCATAATGTAAACACACTAACTACTACCTCAAGTGTTGGTCTCTAACCCGTGTCTCCCTCAAGTGTTAGGAATTACAACCTCTCTCTAGGCATTACCTCCTACGCCACTCCTCATGGGACGACCTCGTCTCTCACCACACACTTCTCTTGGTGTACTAGTGTAATACAAAGTGAATCTCACAATTTAGGCACTCAACAAATAAATTATTCTCTACAATGGATGAGAACACAATGTAAGCTCACACTTAATGTCACACAAACCCCACAACCCAAATTATACAATGTATGAAAATACAATAAGCTCAATGGTTGTGTGGGTAAACAATGAGTAAATAAAATCAACTAAACTCAATATAAACACTAGCTTAATGAATTAATATCAAACAATATAAATAAACTCAATATAAACACTAGCTTAATGAATTAATATCAAACAATATAAATATAAAGCTAGATTGAGTTTAGAAAACTTCTCTAATAAATGACAAGAGTGAGAGAGATGAGTTGAAGCTCAAACACTAAAGGATGATCTCCTCTTTGCTCTTGTAAAAATTTCTTCACAAACTAAACTCTTGAAAAACAAACACTAAACAAACTTAAATACTCTTTAAACTTGTTTAAAAACTTTCTTGATTACATAAGAATATTAGAGGTCAAGGGTTATATATAGGCTCATGAATTAACCCAAAAAACCAAGAGAAAACATCACAAAAAGACAAAATAACGAAAACTGAAAATTCTGGAAAACTAGTCGTTATGATGCCATCAGTCAACTGACGGCTTCCATTAGCCGACTGATGAGCTGACCATTAGAGACATTTTCCAGCTCATCAGTCGACTGACGACCTTATCAGTCGACTGATGACCTCATCGGTCGACTGGTCAGTCGACCAAAACAAAACAGAAACTATTTGTTGTTCCAAGTGATTTCTTCAGTCGACACATCAGTCGACTGATGTCATCAGTCGACTGACCAGTCGACTGATAACATGTTAGCAGCCTGTTTTAAAACAAAAATCTGATTTTAAACCTCTTTTAAAAATAGCAAATAAAATCAAAAAAATATAAAACTTTGGAAAATGATTGTAAACATGACAATATACATGTTACAAAAACTGGTTTTCAAAATACACCTCCCAAAAAGAAAATCTCTTCATTTTACAAAATAGTCCAAAACATGTAAATAAAAACCTCTTGTTTTTGACATTGGACATAAATCATGTTTTGAAACTTTATAAACTGATTTTATAGACTTAATAAAAGATGTATGTTATGATTGTTAAGTCTATAAACTAATAACTCAATATTATGCAAAGATGAGGTTTTGCACAATATGCATTTAACAAATGTGAAACATGTATATTTATGTAAACAATAATATAGGTTTCATATTTATATAAACTTGTAAACTATAAAACCAAAACTTGTGTATATATACATAACTATATATACATAGAAACCAAACAAAATGTGTGTGTATATGATATTGAGCTAAGAGTACTTAACACACATAATATAAAACCTAAACTAAATTACCCAAGCTTGATGAAGGTCTTTAATGAGCTCGACTTGGTAAACTGTGCGGATGAAGCGGGATCTTGGATCTTTAACTTAAATGCAATGCTTCACTCTACAATTCCGCTAACCTTTATTGGATATGATCGTGAATGCTCGATTCCATCCATCCTCTAACCTATTGTTTGTCTAGAATAAATACAAAACACAAACACTAGACAAACAACATTAGTTGTAAATTATTTGTTAATTATCATCAAAACAAAAGGACCCAACAATCTCCCCCTTTTTGATGATGACAACCAATTTACAAAAAGATATATATGCATGAAAGAAAATTAATATGTAAATTAGAATTATCATGCATATAACCAAAACAAGATATACTCACTATATTTCTTCCCCTTTGACAACATCAAAAAATGGGAAAACAAAAGAATGGAGAGAGCGAAAGCTCCCTCTACAAATAAACATGGGTGAGTATAAAAACAAATAATAGAAATAGGGATGGCTTCCCCTATCAAAATGCCTTATGGAATATATACAATAAAGACCAAGGCAAATATATGTGAGCATGCATAGATGAAAACATGCTGAACATAACTCACATACATAAAGACATTAAGAACACATATAAATATATCAATATGAAAATAGTGTCTCATTACTCAAACATAAAAGCAATGTATAAAATAGATTTATGAAATCAAAAGAAAGAAGATATGAGAATCATGCAAAAAGTTTTCAAATAAAAACAAATCAACCAATAAAATCATAAATCACAAGTAAATCATATAAGAATATAAAACCAAACCATAGATTTTCAAAAATAAGAGAGGCAACCATATCAAGCTCTTGAGCTTGTTTCAACCCATATAAATATTTTTAGCAACCGGTAAATAATATTTAGGAATAAACACCCAATAAACCCGGGGGGTTATATAAACACAAACCTCTCATCAAAATCAAAACTAATAATCATGAAAACATAAGAATTGATCAAAGAGAAATTGTTTTCATAAAAAAAATTCAAAACATAATTTTCAAAACCAAGAAAAAGAAAAAGAAAAACACTAAAATTCTTGGTTTAAAAAATTAAATATGTTTTGATACCCAAGTACTTGTGGTACAAAAGATTTAGGAACATGACCCCTATCTTTTAAAGCTCAAAGCCCTTGGGTTATGACCCCATTTGGACGCATGTGGTGCACTAACATGGTCAAAATAATATTCATTCAAATGACCCTTTCGATTGCAATTCGTGCAATGAAAAGAGTGAAAAGATTTGTGTTGACCAAGTGAGTGTGCACGAAAATTATTTGCAAATAAAGATTGTCTTTTAAATTCATTTTTCAAATGGGAAACCTCATTAAACAAAGGTGGTTTTTTTGGAACATTTTGCAAAATAGGAGCTTTTGTACATCAAAACAAAATTTAGCAAGATGTCCAAACCTACCACAAACATCACATTTAAAAACATGTGATCTACTAGAAACATTTGGCAAACTAGAATTCTTTTTTAAATCAAAATAAAACTTTGCCAAATGGCCAAGACGACTACAATAATCGTATTTAAACACATGAGCATGCTTATGATGAACTTTATGAGTGTGTGCATTGTTGGCCTTCTTGTTTTGATGATGATTTACAAACAATTTACTACTAATATTGTTTGTCTAGTGTTTGTGCATTCCTATGTATTATAGACAAACAACATTGTTGGAGGATGGATGGAATAGCGCTTCAACGACGATATCGGTGAAGCCTATGCAATTCAAGTTAAAGATCAAGTTCAAGCTTCATCCGCAAATATATCAAGTCAAGCCTATTGAAGATCAAGATCAAGTTTTGGTATATTTAGTTTAGGTTTTATATTATGTGTGTTAGATACTCTAAGCTCAATATCATATACACACACGTATTTGGTTTCTATGCATATATATAGTTATATATATACATGCATGGTTTTGAGTTTTCATGCTTTGGACACACTTGCAAAATACATGAGTTTTCACAAATAAAAATTTCAATTTGAGAAATTCTTTTTCTAACATGTGTGTTTTCATGTTTACAAACATTTCGCAAAGTTTCATCAAGTTTGAAATTGATTTGTTATGTTTAAAGGAATTTACAAATTCACGTTTTCGTTCGTGCACATGTTCGTGCATGTTTTACAAAACTGATGAGTTTTTACAAATGAGAAGTGATATTTGAAAAATTCTTTCTCTGACATGTTTATCTACATGTTTAGAAACTTTCCTCCAGTTTTTACTATTTTTCGAGTTGATTTACTATGCCTAATTGATTTTACAAAATCGTGTATCACAGCAGATTTTCAGAAACTGTATTTTTGTGTTCAAACATTTATTTCTCTCAACTGGGAAATGATTTTTCAGAAATTCTTTCTCTGACATGTTAATCTATATGTCTAGAACATTCTCACAAAATTTCATAATTTTTGGAGTTCATTTACTATTTTAAATTGATTTTACAAATTTGCTGTGCATTGCTACAGTAATCCGGTCGACCGAAATTTTTGTCGGTGCTTGGGGTTTTTGGCTGAGTTGTGAGAGGGTATAAATACCCCATTGTCTTCAACTCTCAAGCAGATCTAAGAAAGTTTTAAAAACAAGTTTAAAGAGTTTTTGTTTAAGGGTTTTACTGTTTGTTTAAAGATTGGGTTTCAGTTTACAAAGGAGGAAGTTTTTACTGCAGATTGAGGGATTCATTCTCAATCCTCTTCATCCTCTTCTTTGTGTTTATAGAGAAGTTTTCTAACTCTTTTCTCTAGCAATTTCATTATTGATTTTTATATTCTTATTATTGCTAGTTTGCTAATTGAGTTAGATTTTATTTTACTCATTGTTACACACACACACATTGAGCTTATTGTATCTTTCATACATAGTATAGTTGGGTGGTGAGAGATTGTAACTTTGAGTGGTGCTTAATTGAGTTCTCACCTTGTATTAGAGAACAAATTATTTGTTGTTACATCGTGAGTGTTGTAGAGTTTTCGGTTAGCTAGAAAACCGTATTGTGAGGGTGGAGTGTAGCCACATTGTGAGAGTGTGAGTGGAGATCTCCTCGAGGTGAGGAGCGGAGACGTAGGTCGTGGGGACTGAACTCCGTGAGAGAAATTGTGAGGTGTAAACGTTATTCGGGTGAACGTAGAAAACCCGGTTGTGATAGTGGATTTCTCCCCGGGAGTGGGGAGCGGAGACGTAGGACGGAAGGTCCGAACTCCGTGATCATATCGTGTGTTTGAGTTTGTCATTGGCGTTCTTTTACATTCATGCCTATTGTTTATATCGCCTTTGTCATTTGCTCTTAGTTCATATTATCCACTATCTTGTTTATCTTGTTTATGTTTATATCACCCTTAGTTTCATATCCTTGCATATAACTCATAATATATTTCATCATATAGGATATATCACTTTGTGTATATTGCTTGTTCTTGCTTATAACTATTGTATATCTATCTTGCAAGAATATAGTTGTTAATTAATTTTAATTGGCATTTAATCGGATTAGATTAGCATAAGACCCTAATCACCCCCCCTCTAGGGTCTAACATGCATGTACATGTGTGTGTGATGAAGAAGCCTTATGAGATGCACAAGAAGTATTAGTCTTAGAAGATTTGTATGCATCATAGTAAAATTTAGCAATGTGGCCTTTACGATCGTAAATTAAGCATATGTAAACTTTGCTATACAAGTGTGCATAGTGTATAGGTAATTTTGTAGCACTAGATTTAGCACACTTATCCATAAGTTTCTTATGGTTATCAATACATATTCTCAAAGTTGAATCTAAAGATGAAATGCGTTTATTCACAAGATTCAAATCTTTATTATTAGACACATATGCATTTTTATTAGAAGTAGAATATAAATAGTCATTTATAACAGAAGTAGTATTATTTTTTATGTTTTCAACTTCTAACATGATATTATTTTTATCATGAGTCAAGTTAGCAACATCCAACTTCAAATTATTATTTACAAAATTTATCATATCATTGTTTTCTTTAAGAGTAACATTTTCTTGAGAAATGATATCAAATTTGGAAGCTAAAATTTATCATATCATTGTTTTCTTTAAGAGTAACATTTTCTTGAGAAATGATATCAAATTTGGAAGCTAACTTCTCATGATCGGATTTTAAATCTTCATGCTTGCTTTTTAAGTCTAAAAAGATATGATGCAATTTGTTATAGGCATGCAATAATTTTTCAGAAGCACACGCAAGTTCATCACTAGATACATTATTAATGAATTCGAACTCGCAAACCTCACTAGGGCTATCGCCTAGTTCCCGTGTGCATGATACTCCATTGAAACTTAAAGAGGAAGCCTCCAAAGCTTGTCGGATCGCCTCCAAGTCCCATTGATGTGCTTCAATAAATTTTCATAAGGTATAAGCACTATCAAAACGAACAAACTTGTTAGATATAGATGAATCAAAAGCATTTAGCAAATATTCTAATAAAATCTTGTTCAATGTAAATAATCTTTTATCATTTTTACTCCACTTGGATTTCTCCAAAGTGGGCACAATATAAGCATTTTCAATAACTTTCCATAAATCAAAATGTTTAGATCTAACAAATATATTAAATCTAGAGCACCATTGGTCATAGGGAAAATTATCTATTCTAGGAGCAACATTAGGATCATAGCCTAGACAAGGTGCACAATGCATGTCTATAATATCTATATGTATGCAAGCAAGATAACAATATAAAAATTAGATTAGCACAAAAAGATAACTTGGATCTTTAACTTAAGGTTATTAGATCTTAAATCAAAGAGCACCAAGCTCTGATACCAATTAAAAGCACCCTAATGTCACTAGGAAACAACCCTAGAGGGGGGTGAATAGGGTTTATCCTAATCTAATCCGATTTAATGCTAATTAAAAACTTATTAACAAATATCCTAGCAAATAAGATATGCAATAAGATATATGCAAGGATAAGCAATATAAACAAGGGTAAACAAATAGTGTAAACAATATAGAGGATAAACTAAATAATGAGACAATGACGATATGAGCAATGAGCACAAGTATAAATGAATGCCAATGCAAACTCAAACACAATCAAATGATCATAGAGTTCGGACCTTCCGTCCTATGTCTTCGATTCCCACTCCCGGGGAGAAATCCACTACACAACCAGATTTTTAACGCTCACCCGAATAACGTATTACACCTCATAATTCGGTTTTCTAGTTTACCGAAAACTTTACAATCACTCACAATATAAACACACTAACTACCACCTCAAGTGTTGGTCTCTAGCCCGTGTCTCCCTCAAGTGTTAGAAATTACAACCTCTCTCTAGGCATTACCACCTACTCATTCCTCTTGGAACGACCCCATCTCTCACCGCACACTCCTCTTGGTGTACTAGTGTAATACAAAGTGAATCTCACAATTTAGGCACTCAACAAATAAATTGTTTTCTACAATGGATGAGAACACAATATAAGCTCACACTCAATGTCACACAAACCCCACAACCCAAATTATACAATGTATGAAAATACAATAAGCTCAATGGTTGTGTGTGTAAACAATGAGTAAATAAAATCAACTAAACTCAATATAAACACTAGCTTAATGAATTAATATCAAACAATATAAATATAAAGCTAGATTGAGTTTATAAAACTTCTCTAATAAATGACAAGAGTGAGAGAGAGATGAGTTGAAGCTCTAACACCAAAGGATGATCTCCTCTTTGCTCTTGTGAAAATTTCTTCACAAACTAAACTCTTGAAAAACAAACACTAAACAAACTTAAACACTCTTTAAACTTGTTTAAAAACTTTCTTGATTACATATGAATATTAGAGGTCAAGGGGTATATATAGGCTCATGAAACAACCCCAAAAACCAAGAGAAAACATCACAAAAAGACAAAATAACGGAAACTAAAAATTCTGGAAAAATAGCCGTTATGATGCCATCGGTCGACTGACGGCTTCCATTAGTCGACTGATGAGTTGACCGTTAGAGGCATTTTCCAGCTCATCAGTCGACTGATGACCTCATCAGTCGACTGGTCAGTCGACCAAAACAAAACATAAACTATTTATTGTTCCAGGCGATTTTTTCAGTCGACATATCAGTCAACTGATATCATCAGTTGACTGATCAGTCGACTGATAACAGGTTATCAGCCTGTTTTAAAACAAAAATCTAATTTTAAACCTCTTTTAAAAATAACAAATAAAATCAGAAAAATATAAAACTTTGGAAAATGATTGTAAACATGATAATATACATGTTACAAAAAATGGTTTTCAAAATACACCTTCCAAAAGAAAAATCTCTTCATTTTACAAAATAGTCCAAAACATGTAAATGAAAACCACTTGTTTTTGACATTGGACATAAACCATGTTTTAAAACTTTATAAACTGATTTTATAGACTTAATAAAGAGTATGCTATGACTTCCAAAGTCTATACAACTAAATAACTCACAATTATGCCAAATGACGGTTCTTGCACCAATATGCACTTAACAAATATCGAAAACAGTACATATATGTCAAAATAATATTACCTTCATATTATATAAACTTGAAACTATAAAACCAAAACTTTGTGTATAGATACAACATTATAATAAGTATTATATACACCTATACCCTAACCATACTACTAGTACTATAATATACCTATACTACTATTAATATATATATACTATATACATATACTTCACTATAATATACTACTTACTATACTATATGTATACTCATACCTATATATATAATATAATATATATACTATATATATATATATTATATATATATCATTATATACTAATATATATCATATATATTACATACTTATCATATGTAATACTATATATATTATATATTACTAATATATTATATATATATATATATATATATATAATATACTAGATATATATATTATAATAATATATAGTATATACACCTATCATATATCAGATAGTATAATCTATATATATATATATTACTATATATAATATATATAAACTATATCATATACTATACATAATAGAATATAATATACACCTATAATATATAATACACTACTATATATATACAATCATATATCTATATAGATACTCATACAATATATACTACAATATAACAATCTATACACTTACTATTATATACTATATATACTATACTCTATACTATATATATACTTATATATATATATATAAACTATACCTATATAAACTAATATATAATACTAATATATATAGATATTATAATAAATATATAATATCATATATAATATTATATAAAATATATATTATAATTATATATAAAATATCATAAATATATATATATATATATAATATATATATATATAGTATTACCTATATATATATATATAAGTTAGATATTAACACACATAATATAAAACCTAAACTAAATTACCCAAGCTTGATGAAGATCTTCAATAAGCTCGACCTGGTAAACTGTGCGGATAAAGCAGGATCTTGGATATTTAACTTGAATGCAATGCTTCACTCCACAATTCCGCCAACCTCCATTGGATATGATCATGAATGCTTGATTCCATCCATCCTCCAACCTATTAATTGTCTAGAATAAATACAAAACACAAACACTAGACAAACAATATTAGTTATAAATTATTTGTTAATCATTATCAAAATAAAAAGACCCAACAACATAGAGCTAGACCGAAGAAGGCGACGATTACTGCCATGCAGGTGGAACCTGAGAAGCCAATTGTAGTTCAGAAATTTGAAGATGTATTTCCCGATGACATTTACGGGTTACCACCGGATCGAGCAATTGAGTTTTCTATAGAATTGAAGCCTGGCACTGCTCCGATCTCCAAGACCCCTTATCGTATGCCTCCGACTGAGTTGGCCGAGCTTCAGACTCAGTTGGATGTGTAGGGGGTGAATAGTGTTCTCTTAAAATTATTGCAAAGTAGATAATAAATTGCAAAGAAAAATGGTAATCTCATAAATTTGCAAACACAAACACAAGGATTTTATACTGGTTCCACGAAACCGGTGTACAAAATCAAACGCAAACCTGACCAATTTGCAAGTCCCTGCAAATTGCAACACCAATTGACAAACTCCTTGCCAATTTGAACCTCAATCTCTAAGCCAAGAGATTAACCCTCTCACAACCGAGAGAAAACTTTTTGAAACAAGAACACAATGATCCTATAAGCCTTGAATGTGTATTGAAGTGCAGCAGTGGCTTAGGATGCTTTTAATCTCTGTAAAATTGCCTAATGATTTGTTTTAGATGAAAGTATATAGGCAATTTCAGAAACTCTTCTTTTTCAGAAAATCAGAATGTTTTTCACTTGAAAAATCGCACAAAGATCAAAGCTTATGGGTATGTATATCTCTTCAATTTTTCTGAACAAATAACCTATTTATAGCCCTTGAAAAGACAAGTTTTTAAAGTTTAAAAACGTTTAAAAACGGCCAAAAACTGTCAGATATTCCAAATTCTGAAAACTGAAAAACTGTCTCTTGTAGTCGACTACTGTAGTCATTAGTCGACTACACTGAGTTCAGACAGACTCTGTGTTTTCGGAAAATGTTCTCAATAGTCGACTATAATGATCATTAGTCGACTATACTGTAATTTGACAGAAACTTGAAAAATGACATTTTCTTCAGTAGTCGACTATAATGTTAATTAGTCGACTATACTGTAAACAGATAGAAACTTGTATTTGAGTTATATACATGAGTAGTCGACTACTATCCTAATTAGTCGACTATTAAGATCAAATATTCAGAAATAATGAGTTTTTATAATTAAGTTTTAACTACTATTCTAATGGTTAACATAGGGGATTTCTATAGTTAACCAACACACTAAGCCTGTGTTAGTGTGTTCTAAAATTGTGTGTGTGTGCGTGTGTGTGATCAAGGCTTGTACAAATATTCTAAGCAAAGAAAAATTCAAATACATTATCTTTTGTTCTTCATTTTCTTCACTTCAAAATTCCTTGATATCCACTTGCACTTGTACATATTCTGATATTGAAATCTGCATATGAAAGTTAGTGCACACACAATATAAATTGTTATCATCAAAACATTATCATGGAGAAATGATATTCAACATTCTCCCCCTTTTTGATGATAACAAATAATTTATGCATCATATTAAATTTTAAAACATGTAATACTTACTCCCCCTGCATATATGCAAAGTTTTTAACATTCATAATAAAAAATTTAAAACTTAACTATTTCTCCCCCTTTGTTATCAACAAAAAGAAGAAGAACCTAAACATAACATAATTTCGTCAACATGAGTTAACACTTCAAACAAATCATCAAGGTTATGAACATAGTCCATAACTTCACCCATCCATATTGGTAGGCAAAGACTTGCCATAAAGACCACAAGTTCCATAATGTTCATCACCATTATCTGTTTAAAATATATAGCAGTTATATTAACGAACAAAATAGTAGCAAACTTAACACATATAATAGCAAACTTTTCATAATAGCAGGCTTAACACACAGTTATATTGTAGCAAACTTGACATAAAAGCAACATAACCACATAGTTTTAAACATAATAACAACCACATAGTTTTAAACATAAGAACATAATTGTTTTGACCAAAAAACAGAAACAAATTCTAAGGTGCTGGAGGAGGTTGTTGGCCTTGAAAATATGAATTAAGCTTTGAGTCCAAGTCTTCAAACTTTTTGATTAGGTCTTCTTGATTGCTGATGATATATCTGTTTTGTGCATATATAGCTCGTTGACCTGTTTCCAGTTCTAGGATACGTGCACTCAAAGTATTGTATTGCACGTCTGAAAAACATGAAGGTTCAGTAGGAAATGGTGGAGGTTGACTTGAAGAGGCTCCAGCTTGAGTTGAGGTTTGTGGAATATCTTCTTGTTGAAGTTCAGGTTCATTTTGAACAGGTTCATTTTGAGGATTGTGATCTTGGATTTCAAAATTTGTCAATTTCATCCTAGTTAGGGCATTTGAATCAAAAAATTCAATTGAACGGACAACAGATTTTTCAGATTTGAGATCAACATGGAATTTATCAAAGATCTTAGTCAGGAATGCACCATAAGGAAGAAATCCTCTAGGAATGGTCAGAAAATTATCAAAATAAACCTCAGCCCAATTAACTTGAATATTTCCCATAATAGCATATATAGCTTTTGCTAATTCTAGGGAAATGAAATGAAAACTTCCAGTTTTTGGAAATAAGTTATAGGCTAGGATACGAGCAATGAACCTAGGAAATGGACGAAGTTTGTTTGAATTGTTCAAAGGTTTTCCATGTCCTGGAAGAAATATGTGATTGGATAGCAAGTCTGAATCATTCATCCTAACAGAGCTAAGAGAAACTCCTTGATAAGGAATGTTGAATATTTTACCAATTGTTTTAGTAGTTAATTCAATCTCCATTCCTTTAACAAGGGTTTTAATTTTTTCAGAACCACCAATTGTACCCACACGTTCTATATTGGTATAGAACAGTTGCACAAGAAATGGGTATGATGGTTTCTTATTTTCAGCAGAAAATAACTCAAGCAAGCCCACATTTTCAAAATAAGAACTAAAGTTCCATGGGATGAAATCATCGAACTTCACAAATCGTCCTGTAAGAATTTCTAAAGTTGAAAGTCTGTTAAATTCTTCCAATAATTCAGGACTTCTTAAATAAACAATGATTTCATCATTGAGAGAACTGTGAGTTTGCTTAGCTTTCTTAGATCTAAACATGATGAACTAGATAAATAACAAGAGAATGAAAGATCAAGTTTAGAAGTATACCCCAAACAGTAGAAACCCTAGAATAGCCGACTATAGCCTGGATTAGTCGACTAATGAGCCTGATAGCTTGACAAGATTGAAAGACAAATAAAGAAATTGATGAGGAAATTTTAGAAACAAGAAAAGCCCTAACCTGGAATCGGTGAAACTGAAGAGAAGAAGATGGGGAAGATGGGTTTTCGGTTTTGGGTAGAGTTAGTGGGTTATTTTTGCTTTTTAATTTATCTTTTAATAATGTAAGGTTTAGATTAGATGGTAAATAGAATGTAGGGTCAAGATTAAATTTTAGATGAATGGTTAGGATTGGTGCAGTTAAAAATGAATGGTTTAGATGATTTTTACTAAAGTAAAACGGGTAGGGTTATTGGATATTGGGTTTAAAACATAAAAAATCCACTTTTCTTAATAAACTAAAGGTTCAGAATTAGTAGTCGACTAATAGTCAAAATAGTCGACTATACTGTAAAAGATAGAAGGTTAAGTTTTAGTTTTTAACTCTGAGTAGTCGACCAATATGTGAATTAGTCGACTACACTGTAATCAACAGAGAGTATTTTTAAGATTTTACATTGAGTAGTCGACTATAAAGGTAAGTAGTCGACTATAATCTGATTTTTCAGAAAAATAGTTTGTAAGAATTGTGCATGTAGTCGACTATAAGTTAGATTAATCGACTACTTAAGGTTTAAATTTATGTATTTTTGTTTTAAAAATTAATTTAAATCTTCAATTGAACATATACCTAATTCCCTTCTTAATTTAACATAAACTTCTTCTTTTAGTGGTTTTGTTAATATATCTGCAATTTGTTTATCTGTAGGTATAAACTCTAATGATATGTCACCTTTAAGAACATGATCACGTAAAAAATGATGTCTAATATCAATGTGTTTTGTACGTGAGTGTTGAATAGGATTTTTAGATAAATTAATTGCACTAGAATTATCACACATAATAGATGATATGGGACAATTTATGCCATAATCAGTTAAAGTTTGTTTCATCCATAATATTTGTGCACATGCAAGACTTGCAGCAATATATTCAGCTTCAGTTGTTGATAATGATACTGAATTTTGTTTCTTACTAAACCAAGATACAAGTGAATGTCCTAAGAAATGACATGTTCCACTTGTACTTTTTCTATCAGATTTACATCCGGCAAAATCAGCATCACTATATGATATTAAATCAAAAGAACTATGTTTTGGATAAAATAAACCATAATTTGTAGTATCTTTAATATATCTAAATATTCTTTTTACTGCTTTAAGATGTGAAACTTTAGGATTTGATTGAAATCTTGCACATAAACATACACTAAACATAATATCAGGTCTACTAGCAGTAATGTAAAGAAGTGATCCAATCATACCTCGATAGAGCTTTTGATCAACATTCTTACCATTTTCATCTTTGTCAAGAGATGTTGTAGTGCTCATAGGTGTTGGTTTGCTTGTTGAATTTTCCAATCCGAATCTTTTAAGTAAATCTTTTGCGTACTTGCTTTGATTGATGAAAATTCCTTCTTTCAATTGTTTAATTTGAAGTCCAAGAAAGAAATTTAGTTCACCCATGTGACTCATTTCAAATTCATCCTGCATATTCTTAGCAAATTCTTGACAAAGATTATTGTTAGTAGAACCAAAAATAATATCATCTACATATATTTGAATTAGTAAAATATCTTTATTTATTTTCTTAATAAACAATGTTGAATCAACTTTTCCAATATCAAAACCTGAAGTTAAAAGAAATTTCTTTAATCTATCATACCATGCACGAGGTGCTTGTTTAAGACCATATAATGCTTTCTTAAGTTTAAAAACATGATTTGGAAAACTTTCATGTTCAAAACCTGGAGGTTGTTCTACAAAAACTTCTTCATTTATAAAACCATTTAAAAAAGCACTTTTAACATCCATTTGAAATAATTTAAAATTCATAAAACATGCAAATGCAAGTAAAATCCTAATTGATTCTAATCGTGCAACTGGTGCATAAGTTTCATCATAATCAATTCCTTCTTCTTGATTATAACCTTGAGCAACTAATCTAGCTTTGTTTCTAACAACTTGACCAAATTCATCTAATTTGTTTCTAAAAATCCATTTTGTTCCAATAATGGATTTATTTTGAGGTCTAGGTATAAGATCCCAAACATTATTTCTAGTAAATTGATTAAGTTCATCTTGCATAGCAATTATCCATGAATCATCAAGAAGTGCTTCTTTTATATTTTTAGGTTCAATAGTTGAAATAAAAGCATTATGAGCAATCAAATTAAAATGTGATCTAGTAGTTACTTTGTCAGATATATTTCCTATAACTAAATCATGTGGATGATTTTTAACTTCTACAAAATCTTTAGGTAAATCATTTTGTAGATTATCATCTTTTGTAATATCTATCATAGGAGTATCTTGTATGGTATCAATTACATCATCATCATTATTTAGTATAATAGGTATTTTTGAAAAACTTTCATTAAAAGAAACATGTAAAGATTCTTCAATAACTTGTGTTCTTTTGTTATAAATTCTATATGCTTTACTGTGATTAGAATATCCAACAAAAATTCCTTCATCGGATTTTGAATCAAATTTATCTAAGTTATCCTTTGTATTTAAGATAAAACATTTACAACCAAAAACTTTAAAGTAAGATACTTTAGGAATTTTGTTATAAAATAATTCATAAGATGTTTTCTTTAAAATAGGTCGTAATAAAACTCTATTTAATACATAACATGCTGTTGATACGGCTTCTGCCCAAAAATATTTAGGTAAATTACTATCACATAACATGGTTCTAGCACATTCTTGTAAGGTTCTATTTTTCCTTTCTACAACTCCATTTTGTGGAGCAGCTCGAGGAAAAGAGAATGTGTGTGATATACCATGTTGATCACAATAATTTGCAAATAATTCATTTTCAAATTCACCTCCATGATCACTACGTATAGAGATAATAGAAGTTGATTTTTGATTTTGAATTTTCTTGCAAAATATAGAAAACTCATTAAAAGCATCATTTTTATGTTTAAGAAAAATTACCCAAGTGAATCTAGAAAAATCATCAACAAGAACAAATGCATATCTACTTCCATTTAAAGATGCTACTCTAGATGGACCAAAAAGATCTATATGAATTAATTCTAATGGTCTATTTGTAGATATTATGTTTTTAGATTTAAAAGAAGATTTGTGCATTTTTCCTTGTTGACATGCATCACAAAAATTATTTTTAAATGACATCTTAGGCAAACCATTTACTGAATCATTTTTAGAAATCTTAGACATATGTTTAAAGTTAACATGTCCAAAACGTTTATGCCATAAAATAGAATCATTAGATGATGCAATAAGACAATGTTCATTTGAAATATTATTCATTGATAACACATATATGTTATTTTTTCTATAACCTTTAAAAATAATGGTTATTAAATCAATATCATAAATTAAGCATGATTCTTTTTCAAAAACAATTTTATAACCTTTATCACAAAGTTGACTAATACTTAGTAAATTATGTTTAAGACCATTAACTAATAAAACATTATCAATGATAGGTTTGTTTGGATTACCTACGGAACCAATACCGATGACTTTTCCTTTGTTGTTATCTCCAAAAGTAACGGTACCTCCATCCTTGTTTTGAAAAGATGACAACAATTGAATATTTCCAGTCATATGTTTAGAGCAACCACTATCTAAAATCCACCTATCTTTCTTGGGTACCTGAAAAAATAAACATTTACATTTTGGTACCCATACTATGTTGGGTCCTTTAAATTAGCCTTTAGGAAACCAAACCCATGAAGAGTTTGATTTACTTAAATAATTAGATGATAAACAAATATTTTTAATAAAATCAGAAATATAAAAATTCTTATTAAAAGAAGATAATTCTTTTGGAACCCAAATAGAAAAGAATTTTGATTTCTTTTTATACAAATTTTCATATTTATAATCATGCAAATCACAAGAAGGTTTTACAAAAATTGTATTCTTTGATTTGTTTTTATTAATTTGAAAACCTAATCCTTTTGTCTTTTGTGATTCTCTTTGAAAAGAAAGAATATTATTAAGATTTTCTTTTCCTTTATTAAATTTGCTTACATTTAAACATATATCTTCATATCTTGATTTAAAAGAAGAAATATCTTTATCTAAACTATTAATTCGAATATTTAACTTATTACATTCTGATTTTAAATATTTATTTTCATTAGATAAATTATCATTTTCTTTTAGTAAAGAAAAATTTTCTTCTTTTAATTCAACTAATTGAGAATTAGTATAAGTAGAGGAATTTAAATCTGAAATTTCTTCACGTAACCTTTTATTCTCACCTTTAAGAAAATTATGTGAAATTTTTAATCTTATAAAAGTTTCATATAATTCATTAAAAGCATCTAAAAGCTCTTCATTTTCACTTACATCATCTTGTGCCATGAAACACATGTGAGCACTTTCCTTTTCTTCAATTTCTTCATCTGAGGATGATTCATCACTATCATCCCAAGTGACCGCCATTGCTTTCCTCTTCTTGTTATTTTGAATATTGTTGAAGTTGTTGAAATAACTTGATTTTTGTTTATTCTTCAACATTGGACAATCTTTCTTCATATGCCCTGGTTTATTACACTTAAAACAAAGAGGGTTAGTTGAATTTGAATTCTTAAATTTAAAATTACCTCTTTTGATGAATTTTCGAAATTTTCGTGCAAACATGCCCATTTCTTCATCATTATCATCTGAATCTTCTTTATCTGAAGTAGTATTAAATGCAAGAACTTTCTTGTTCTTAGATTCTTCATCATTCTTCCTATCTTCAAGTTGTACTTCATATGCCATAAGATTACCAATAAGATTTTCAACCGTAAGAGTTGACAAATCATTGGCTTCTTCAATAGCGGTAACTTTCTTTTCCCATTGTGGAGTAAGTGAACGAAGTATCTTTCTTACCATCTCCACTTGAGTATATGTTTTTCCAAGACCAATATCAAAGCTTATGGGTATGTATATATCTTCAATTTTTCTGAACAAATAACCTATTTATAGCCCTTGAAAAGACAAGTTTTTAAAGTTTAAAAACGTTTAAAAACGGCCAAAAACTGTCAGATATTCAAATTCTGAAAACTGAAAAACTGTCTCTTGTAGTCGACTACTGTAGTCATTAGTCGACTACACTGAGTTCAGACAGACTCTGTGTTTTCGAAAAATGTTCTCAGTAGTCGACTATAATGATCATTAGTCGACTATACTGTAATTTGACAGAAACTTGAAAAATAACATTTTCTTCAGTAGTCGACTATAATGTTAATTAGTCGACTATACTGTAAACAGATAGAAACTTGTATTTGAGTTATATACATGAGTAGTCGACTACTATCCTAATTAGTCGACTATTAAGATCAAATATTCAGAAATAATGAGTTTTTATAATTAAGTTTTAACTACTATTCTAATGGTTAACATAGGGGATTTCTATAGTTAATCAACACACTAAGCCTGTGTTAGTGTGTTCTAAAATTGTGTGTGTGTGCGTGTGTGTGTGATCAAGGCTTGTACAAATATTCTAAGTAAAGAAAAATTCAAATACATTATCTTTTGTTCTTCATTTTCTTCACTTCAAAATTCCTTGATATCCACTTGCACTTGTACATATTCTGATATTGAAATCTGCATATGAAAGTTAGTGCACACACAATATAAATTGTTATCATCAAAACATTATCATGGAGAAATGATATTCAACAGGATGATCTATTATAGAGAGGCTTGATACGACCTAGTGTATCGACCTGGAGGGCACCTGTGTTGCTTGTGGGTAAGAAGGATGGATCCAAACGGATGTGCATTGACTACCGGGGGTTGAATGCTACGATGGTAAAGAATAAGTATCCTCTTCCCCGTATCGATGATATCTTTGACCAATCAGGAGGATCGAGAGTACTTTCTAAGCTGGATTTGCGGAGCGGATATCATCAGGTGAAGGTTAAGGATTCTGATGTCCCTAAGACTGTGTTCCGAACGAGATATGGACATTATGAATTCTTAGTGATGCCGTTTGGTGTGACTAATGCGCCGGTGACATTCATGAACCTGATGAATCTAGTATTCTATGATGTGCTAGACAAATTTGTGGATGTATTCATTGATGATGTCTTGGTGTACTCTAAGAGTGAAGCGGAGCATACAGAGCATTTGCGGTACGTGTTGAACACCTTAAGAGAGCATCGGCTATTTGCCAAGTATAGTAAGTGTCAGTTTTGGCTGGATTGTATTGCATTTCTAGGACACGTGGTGTCAGGAGACAGCATATCAGTGGATCTGGAGAAGGTATATACAGTGAAGGATTGGCCTACCCCTAAGTCGGTGCCTGATATTAAGAGTTTCCTAGGATTAGCTGGTTACTACCGTTGCTTCATTTAAGATTTTTTGAAGATTGCGGAGCCAATGACACGACTTATGAGGAAGGATATTAAGTTTGTCTGGTCTGACGCTTGTGAGCACGCATTTGAGGAGTTAAAGTCTCGACTGATTTCGGCCTCGGTCTTGATGATACCAGATAAGAACGGGAACTTTGAGGTGTTTTGCGACGCATCAGGTAGAGGATTGGGATGCGTTCTTCAGCAGAATGGTTATGTGGTAGCATATGTTTTTCGTCAGTTGAAAAAGCATGAGCAGAATTATCCTACCCACGACTTGGAGTTGGCAGCTGTGATTTTCGCCCTTAAGCTTTGGAGGCATTATTTGTTGGGAGAGAAAGTGAAGGTGTTCACTGATCACAAAAGCTTGAAGTACATCTTTACTCAGAGGGAGCTCAACATGAGACAGCACCAATGGTTGGAGCAGATGGAAGATTACGACATTAACCTTCAGTATCACCCTGGCAAGGTCAATATAGTACCAGATGCTTTGAGCCGTTTGCCGGCGATCATGACCCTCACGGCTCAGTGGAGACTTTAGCAGAAAGTGAGAGATATGAGTATAGAAGTTCTTCTTTCAAGAGTCACCGCTTCTTTGATGAATCTTCAGATTCAATCAATATTGGTCAAGCGAATCAAGGCTGCACAAGCAGGTGACTCATTTCTTCAGAAGTGCAGAAAGTTAGCAGTGGCTGGTCTTCGGCCGGAATTTGTTGTTCATAAGGATGGATCCTTATGATTTGGGAGTCGTATCGGCGTGCCAGAAGGAGATGTTTGAGAAGAGATATTATGGGAAGCTCACAGCCTACCGTACTCTATTCACCCTGGAGGTACGAAGATGTACAAGGATCTGAAGCTGAATTTTTGGTGGCGTGGTATGAAGAGAGATGTGGCTCGTAGTGTGGCAAAGTGCATTGTATGTCAGCAGGTGAAGACAGAGCATCAGCGCATCGCAAGTCTACTGCAGCCGTTGCCCATTCCGGAGTGGAAATGGCAGCATGTCACTATAGACTTTGTTACTAGCTTACCTCGGAGCACTAGGCAGAATGACGTTGTTTAGGTGATCGTATATCGATTAACCAAATCGGCTCACTTCATTCCTTTCCGAGTGGGACAGTCGACGGAGCATCTTGCTCAGAGATACATGGAGGAGATTGTTTGATTGCACGGTGTTCCAGTGTGTATCATTTCGGATCGTGATACCCGATTTACTTCAGAGTTCTGGAAGAGTTTGAAGGCGAGTCTTGGGACCAATCTTAGTTTTAGCACAGCTTATCATCCTCAGACTGATGGACAGTCGAAGAGGGCTATTAAGATTTTGGAGGATACGCTTAGAGCTTGTATGCTTGACCTTCACGGGTCGTGAGAAGACCATCTACATCTGGTGGAGTTTGCATACAACAATAGCTTCCAGGCTAGCACTGGAATAGCCCCTTTCGCGGCATTGTATGGGAGGAAGTGCCGCTCTCCTTTGAGTTGGGACGATGTTGGTGAGCAAGAGATTTTTAGGACCGAGATGATTGCTAAGTCAGTTGATGCTGTCAGGATCATTCGGTAGCAACTTCGCATAGCGCAGGACCGATTTAAGCATTGGGCGGATGCAAAGCATCGACACTTGGAGTTTCAGCCAGGTGATCATGTGTTCCTGAAGATTCCCCCCAACCGAGGTATCATTCACTTTAGAAGGCGTGGGAAGTTGAGCCCGTGATATGTAGGACCTTTCGACGTATTAGAGAGAATTGGAGAAGTGATGTATCAACTTGCATTACCACCCGCATTGGTTGGAGTGCATGACGTATTTCATGTTTCTCAGTTGCGGAGATATGTCAGAGAACCGAGTCATGTCGTAGATTTCTCAGAGATTGAGGTGCGAGCTGATCTGACAAACGAGAAGCAGCTTGTGGTGATCCTGGACCGAAGAGAGAAGACTCACCGGAACAAGACCGTCACGCTCGTTCGTGTGATGTGGCACCCAGATTCTCCTGGGGAGTCGACTTGGGAGACTGAGTCTGAGATGCGACAACGATACCTTCATCTGTTTTCTGAAGTTTAGCTGTCACATCTTGTATCTTATCTGTATTGTTCATGTAGTACGTTCCCATTTCATAGGAACATGCACTATATCCTAAATCCTTCTCTATATGAGTCTTTAGTTCTATATTTATGTCCTTGGTTTTTGTGCATCATTCTTACTTTGAATTTCGAGGGTGGAATTTGTTTTAAGGATGGTAGGATGTAAGGATCGTGATTTTCGATACTGCTTTAAATAAAATTTTCTAGTATTTAAATATTAAATATTATTTTTCAAAAGAGTATTTGTATTTTTCCTAATTTTCTAGGATTTTATGATTTAAAAATACATTTTTATATTTATTTTAATGGCATTGCTAATTATAAATTAGTTGTTACGGTAAAGACTTTTAAATTAATGTTGGTTATTCATTATTGTTGTTATTATTATTTATATTATTTTAAATGGGTATATTTTTCCCTGTGTTTTCCTCACCCACCTATGATATATCTCTCTCATTATCTCTCTCTCTCTCCTACCCCACTCCCCAAAATCCTCACCTCGTTCCCTGTGCGCCTCACTTCTCTGACCCCGCCCCCATCTGCCGACATCCCCCTCTCACTCTCTCCAAGAAACCCCATCACGCCCATCCCTAATCAGTTGTCCCCCACGCCATCTCTCTCACTCTCTCTCAGTTCACTCTGTTTCTCTCTCACTTCATCTCCTCCAAAGAAACCCAGCTCCCCTCTTTCTCCCTTCATCCTCCATCTCCCTCTTACTACAGCCGAGATCTGCCTCCCCCATGACCTGAGCTCAGACCCTCCCTCTTCTTCTCTCCGTCGATCTCACCACGTCCTTTCACTCCGCCTCTCACATCTTTTCTCTAAGGGGTTTAAGCCTAACAAATAGTAGAGACCTTGCTCTGATACTAATTGAAAGGTCCTAGAGGAGGGTGAATAGGGTTTATGGATAATGAATATACAATTAAAATATTTTTTTTAATAAACCACAAACAAATATGAAGTGCAATAACAATAAAAGAGAGTAGGGATTAGAAATAGTTAGCCAATTAATGACACGCGGTATGTTCACGAGGTTCGGTCCTCTCTGGCCTCTCCCCGCTCCCCACTCTCGAGGAGAAATCCACTACACACCCGGTTTGGAAGCCGGAACTTCGTCTACACAGCGATCCCACACGATCTCTCTCACTACACAGTTTGATCTCAACAGATCACACTCCCTCACAGTTGATCTACACAAGATCTCACTCACACAGCAGAAGAAAAAGATGCAAGACTCTCTATTTACACAGCCCCTATAGCAAGGAGAAAGATTACTGAAGCTGGGAAGTGAATCACACACAAAACAGAAAGGAAACACAGAAACCAGAACTTTGAAAGTTTTTCTCAGAAAGCAGCGTCTCTGGTTTTTGCGAAGGTTGGGGCAACTGGAAGAAGAAGAGGTCTAGGGTTTTTATAGAAAAGATTAAACCATTTGAAAACAAAACCCAATCTTCCCATTTAGGAAGATAATCTTCTTTCAGATTGTTAGCTCAGACTGTGCCAAGCACTATTAAGTGAAAGCACAGCAAACGAGGCAAAAACGACCGTTTAAAAAGTCGCGGCTGACCGAAGAGAAATTCGGTCGCCCGAAGAAAACATTCGGTCGACCGAAAAACTACGTCGGTCGACCGACCGAAAATTTCGGTCGACCGCTAGCCGCTTTGAAAAATTAGAAAACGAACAGAGACTTTATCGGTCGACCGGTGCGGTCGACCGACCAAAAATTTGAGCTTTCGGTCGACCGCGCCGGTCGACCGACAAACTCTCTGGAGTCCAGTGACGAATGAGCTTAAGTGCGGTCGACCGGTGCGGTCGACCGCATTCTGATATACTCCAGAATATTTGTAAAATATTTATTTGACCTCTGAAAATTCTGAAACTTTGTAAAATGTTTTTAATACTAAAAACAAACTGCTTGGAAAAAGAATTTTGCAGATAGGTCCTCATACTTGTGAAAAATAGTATTTTGTGAAAAACGCTTAAAAACACAAGTATGAAAACGTGTGTGTGATTCCCAATAGCTTCAAGTAAAATCAGTAACTCTTTGCCTACATTCTAGCACTAGAGAGAAAAAACAAAAGAAAGCTAATATCCTCATATAGAGAGCAATACTTGAGCTTTGATATAGCTTGAATCGGATGAAGCTTTTATATGACTTTGTTGTTCTTGAAATAACGTTGCTTCATCTCTTGGCCTCCTCCTCCTTTGGATATCTTCGTTGTAGCATATATTCCATCCATCCTCCATTAATGGCACTAACGAGCTTGACAAATGAATTTACTACATTTATACTCAATAAGCCATTAGTACCGATAATGGTGGTTGTAAGAACATCATCAAAACATAAGGGCTAACAATCTCCCCCTTTTTGATGATGACAACCAACCATTATATAAGAGCAAAAATAAGATAGCTTATAGATAGGTGCTCCCCCTATCTATGAGCTCCCCCTAAATATATGCAACAAATGAGGAGATTTCTCTCCCCCTTTGTCACCATCAAAAATGGGGAAAGAAATGCAAAATGCAAGATGCAACTAAACAAGCAAGCAATGTAGAACTTTCACATAGTGCATAAGCCCAAACCATTTCTTATGCGACAAAAATCATCCTCTCCAAGAGGCTTAGTAAATATATCCGCTAGTTGAGATTTGGTGTCAACAAATACTAGGGATACATCTTGTCTCTCTACATGATCGCGTAAGAAATGATGGCGCACGTCAATATGCTTAGTTCTAGAATGCAAAACCGAATTTTTGGAAATATTTATGGCACTTGTGTTATCACAAAAGATTTTAATATTTTGAAAATTCAAATCATAGTCAACTAAACTTTGTTTCATCCATAAAACTTGAGCACAACATAAGCCGGCGGCAATGTATTCCGCTTCCGTAGTGGACAATGCAACACAATTTTGTTTCTTGGAAGCCCAAGAAACAAGGGAATTTCCTAAGAATTGGCATGTTCCACTAGTACTCTTGCGATCTACCTTACATCCGGCAAAGTCGGCATCACAAAAACCATATAAATCAAAAGTGGTGCTTTTTGGATAAAACAAACCAAGGTTAAAAGTTCCATTAACATACTTAATGATCCTTTTAACCGCAATTAAATGAGATGCTTTTGGAGAAGCTTGAAAACGTGCACATGCACATACACTAAACATGATGTCGGGTCTACTAGCGGTGAGATAAAGAAGACTACCTATCATACCTCGGTATAGTTTTTGGTCCACATCTTCACCACTCTCATCCGCATCAAGCTTAACACTAGTACTCATGGGAGTAGGCGCATGCTTAGAATTCTCCAACTTGAATTTCTTCACCAATTCCTTCGCATACTTGCTTTGTGAAATGAAGATCCCATCCTTAGTTTGCTTGACTTGGAGCCCGAGAAAGAAAGTAAGTTCTCCCATCATACTCATCTCAAAGTGATCCTGCATAACTTTAGAAAATTCCTTGCACAAAGATTCATTAGTAGCACCGAAAATAATGTCATCAACATATATTTGAACTAAAATGAAATCATTTTTCCTTTTTCTCACAAAAAGAGTGTTATCAATTGTTCCTTTTGAAAAACCATTTTCAATAAGAAAACTAGAGAGGCGAGCATACCAAGCCCTAGGAGCTTGTTTCAACCCATATAAAGCTTTTTGTACCCGGTAAACATGATTAGGAAAAGCATGATCTATAAAACCGGGGAGTTGCTCAACATACACTTCCTCTTCTATAAAACCATTTAAAAAGGCACTTTTGACATCCATTTGAAATAGTTTGAAATTTTTAAAACTAGCAAATGCCAAAAACATCCTAATAGATTCCAACCTTGCAACCGGTGCAAAGGTTTCATCATAGTCTATGTCCTCCTCTTGATTGTATCCTTGGGCAACCAAACGTGCTTTATTTCTAGTTACAATGCCATGTTCATCAAGTTTGTTTCTAAAAACCCATTTTGTACCAATAACACTAGCATTGTTAGGTCTAGGAACTAACTTCCAAACTTCATTTCTTTGAAAATTGTTTAATTCTTCATGCATAGCCAAAACCCAAAATTCATCATTCAAAGCATCATTAACCTTTTTAGGCTCTAGTTGATATAGAAATGCAACATTACCACACTCACTCAAGGCTTTTGAGCGAGTAATAAATCCTTTTGAAGGGCTCCCAATGATTTGTTCTTTTGGATGGTTTGATGTGAATTTCCAAGCTTTAGGTGGTTCAACTTGTTCTTGAGCATTAGTGCTATCTACATCCTTTTGAGCTTCTATAGAGGGAGTATCATTGATTTGCAACAAGTCCAATCCTCCCTCAATATCATCATCATCATCTTTCCTAGGCAAGACAACTTGAGAGCCAACATTAGTCTCATCAAAAGTAACGTTTATAGACTCTTCAACAATGAGGTTTCGTTTATTGAAGACCCTATAAGCCTTACTTCGAGGTACATAACCCAAGAAAATACCAACATCAATTTTGGAATCAAATTTATCATGGTGATCTTTTGTATTTAAAATAAAACATTTGCAACCAAAGACACGAAAATAACCAATGAAAGGAGTTTTTCTATAATAAAGTTCATAAGGAGTTTTCTTAAGCTTTGGTCTAATCAAAACACGATTTAAAACATGGCAAGCCGTATTGACGGCTTTCGCCCAAAAGTATTTTGGTAAATCAAATGAGTTTAACATAGTACGTGCCATCTCTTGTATGGTGCGATTTTTCCGTTCAACAACACCATTTTGTTGTGGTGTTCTAGGAGCGGAAAACATATGAGTTATACCATGATGAGCACAAAAATCATAAAAAGGTTCATTTTGAAATTCACCACCATGATCACTTCATATTTTAACAACTTTCAAATCCTTCTCATTTTCAATTCTTTTGACATGATTAGCAAATTCTTCAAAACAATCATTTTTCTTTGCAAGAAATATTGTCCATGTGAAACGAGAAAAATCATCAATGATCACAAAAACATAGTGTTTGCCTCCAAGAGAGGTAACACGCATAGGACCAAATAAATCAAGATGAAGTAATTGCAAGGGTTTAGAAGTCGATACCTCATGGATGGATTTGAAAGAAGATTTTGTTTGTTTACCTTTGGCACAATCCTCACAAATTGTATCTTTTATGAAGTGCAAGCTAGGTAGCCCTTTTACAAGATTCTTCTTAGACAATTTTGATATTAACTCCATATTTGCATGTCCAAGTCTCTTATGCCAAATCCAAGGGTTTTCATCAATAGCCGCAAGGCACTTAACATCTTGATTCACTAACTCATTCTTCTCAAAAATGTATACATTAGATTTTCGATTAGCAATAAAAACAATTTTTCCATCCATACTAATGATGCATTTATCCGGTTTAAAAGAAATATCAAAACCTTTATCACTTAATTGGCTAATGCTAAGAAGATTATGATTCAAGCCATTTACTAAATAAACATCTTCTATTATGGATGAAGGTTTCTTACCAATGGAGCCAATACCAACGATTTTGCCTTTCTCACCTCCACCGAAGGAGACATTGCCTCCTTCAATCCTTGATAGGGTTGCAAATAACTCTTTGTTTCCCGTCATATGATGTGAGCAACCACTATCAAGGTACCACATCTCCTTACGTCGTTGCCGTGATGTTCCCTACAAAAGAAGATGAAGGTGTAGTAGCTTTAGGTACCCATGTCTTGGGTCTTTGGTGGTTAGTAGTCTTGGTACCTTTGGGTACCCATATCAATCCATAAAAATCTTGGTTGTCTTTAATTCTACAATGAGTAGAAATGTGTCCATGTCTCATACAATAGGTGCATACAAAATTTCTTTTGTATGTACGAATGTTAGAACCATGAAACCTATTTCTACCATGGTCCTACAACCTTCAATTTCTAATCTTTCAATTTTTGATCTTAATTGCTTATTCTCGAAATCGAGATCTCCTAGCAATTCATCTTTAAGAGCAAGAGAGGTTGTTAGTTGTTCTAGCTTAATATCACAAGAGGCATGCAATTTTTTAAAAGAAGAGTATTCTTTAGACATTCTTTTAAATTCAAAGTTCAACTCTTCTAAAGCCATAGCTATGTCACATTGCATATAAAAAGATTCACTTTCGGCCTCGGATATTACCTCATGTTCATTTGCCATGAAACAAACATTTGGGTCATGAAGAGCAAGTTTGGCTCCTTCTTCATCACTATCCGAGTCACTTGGTTCGGATTCTTCCCATCCGGCATACATAGCCTTCTTCTTCTTGTACTTCATGTACTTTTCTTTGAGCTTGGGGCAATCCTTAGCGATGTGACCCGGTTCATTGCACTCAAAACATTTACCTACACGAGAGGAAAACTTGTTGTTAGATCGAGGGTTAAATTTTTTGTTCATTTTTATAAGTCTAGAGATTCTTCTAGAGAGATGAGCCACTTCTCTAGAAAAATCAACTTCACTCTCCGACGACGAAGATGAGTTGTCACTAGCTCCTTTGAGAGCTATGGTCTTCAACTTTGGTGACGGCTCCTCAACTTCACGTGATGGCACTTCCTCCTTCTCCTTCCCTTTGAGCTTCTTCTCATGCACTTTGAGCTTTCCGATGAGGCTATCAAGAGCTAAGGTAGTGAGGTCATGAGCTTCCTCAATGGCCGTAGCCTTGGGCTCCCATGCCGGAGTCAATGAGCGAAGTATCTTGTAGTTCATCTCTTGAATGGATAATTGCTTATCTAGACCATGTAATTCATTGATGATATTAGTAAAACAGGAAAACATAGCATCAATGGATTCATTAGGAAGCATTTTGAATAGCTCATAATCATGCATAAGCCCACTAATCTTAGATTCCTTAACTTGGGGGGTTCCTTCATGTGTTATACATAACTTTACCCAAATTTCGTATGCGGTTGCACACGTAAAAACTCTATTGTATTCATTAGGGGAAAGACCACAGATTAAGGCGTTCATGGCCTTAGCATTGAGATTGGCAAGGTGCCTTTCATCATTGGACATGTTCTCGACTTTGGACTTCTCTACATATTTCTTTTCTATGAGCCCTAGGATGTCAAGATCAATGCAACGAAGGTAAATTCTCATCCTAGCCTTCCAATAAGCAAAGTTGGTCCCTGTGAAGAGAGGTGGTCTAGTGGTGGATTGTCCTTCCAACATATGCATATTCAAAGAGGCCTCCATTAGATCTTTTCTCTAAGGTTGTTAAACCAAAAACTGATATAGAGACCAAGCTCTGATACCAATTGAAGGACCCTAGAGGGGGGGTGATTAGGGTCAAGAGGCTCTAATATGCAATTAAAAAACAGTACAAACAAACCACAGTAACAGAAGTGCAATAATAAAGAAAGAGATAAAGTTAGGAATCGTTATCCTTGACGCGCGATGTGTTAACGAGGTTCGGCCCGCTGACCTACGTCCCCGCTCCCCACTCTCGAGGAGAAATCCACTACACACCCGGTTTGGAAGCCGGAACTTCGTCTACACAGCGATCCCACACGATCTCTCTCACTACACAGTTTGATCTCAACAGATCACACTCCCTCACAGTTGATCTACACAAGATCTCACTCACACAGCAGAAGAAAAAGATGCAAGACTCTCTCTTTACACAGCCCCTATAGCAAGGAGAAAGATTACTGAAGTTGGGAAGTGAATCACACACAAAACAGAAAGGAAACACAGAAACCAGAACTTTGAAAGTTTTTCTCAGAAAGCAGCGTCTCTGGTTTTTGCAAAGGTTGGGGCAACTGGAAGAAGAATAGGTCTAGGGTTTTTATAGAAAAGATTAAACCATTTGAAAACAAAACCCAATCTTCCCATTTAGGAAGATAATCTTCTTTCAGATTGTTAGCTCAGACTGTGCCAAGCACTATTAAGTGAAAGCACAGCAAACGAGGCAAAAACGACCGTTTAAAAAGTCGCGGCTGACCGAAGAGAAATTCGATCGCCCGAAGCAAACATTCGGTCGACCGAAAAACTACGTCGGTCGACCGACCGAAAATTTCGGTCGACCGCTAGCCGCTTTGAAAAATTAGAAAACGAACAGAGACTTTATCGGTCGACCGGTGCGGTCGACTGACCAAAAATTTGAGCTTTTGGTCGACCGCGCCGGTCGATCGACAAACTCTCTGGAGTCCAGTGACGAATGCTCATAGGTGCGGTCGACCGGTCCGGTCGACCGCATTCTGATATATTTGCACAGACTGGTTTTTGACTTAAACTAAAATATTTGTAAAATATTTATTTGACCTCTGAAAATTCTGAAACTTTGTAAAATATTTTTAATACTAAAAACAAACTACTTGGAAAAAGAATTTTGCAGATAGGTCCTCATACTTGTGAAAAATAGTATTTTGTGAAAAACGCTTAAAACACAAGTATGAAAACGTATGTGTGATTCCCAATAGCTTCAAATAAAATCAGTAACTCTTTGCCTACATTCTAGCACTAGAGAGAAAAAACAAAAGAAAGCTAATATCCTCATATAGAGAGCAATACTTGAGCTTTGATATAGCTTGAATCGGATGAAGCTTTTATTCGAATTTGTCGTTCTTGAAATAACGTTGCTTCATCTCTTGGCCTCCTCCTCCTTTGGATATCATCGTTGTAGCATATATTCCATCCATCCTCCAATAATGGCACTAACGAGTTTGATAAATGAATTTACTACATTTACACTCAATAAGCCATTAGTACCGATAATGGTGGTTGTAAAACATCATCAAAACATAAGGGCTAACACTCTCAACGCTATTCAACAACTCTAGAGCTCCGACCACCGAGACCCCACACCACCGTCGGCCCCCTCTCCTTGAACCCACAGGTCCTCCGCTCGTCGCCAAACTCCGCTGAACCCACACCTTCTCCGCCTGACGCCCAGCAGTTCCACCTCCTCCATCTCCGATGCCAACCCTAGCTCCGTCACCTCCAAGAGCTCCACCTCCCTCTTCTTTATCAAATCCAACGCAGAGCCCACGCATCGGCCCCCTAAACCTGATCCCGATCCGCCACTCTGCTCAGCTCCTTGACTCCGTGCCCCTACATCTCGTCCTCAGCTCCGTCATCGAGCTCCGAACCAACCCCTTCAGCCGATGATCGCACCACCCCAAACAGTCGATCTGCTCACCTGAACCTGACGCCAGATCCTCACTGCCCTCACCCTCGCCTCGACCCTCCATCAGACCCGCCATCTTCCCCAAGCTCCGCCCCTTCACTTCGTGCTCCCCCCGAACTCTCCTCTACCGCACCACCTCAAACCGTCGCAGTCGATTTGTTCGACAACACCCCAAGGCAAGATCCCTCTTGCTCCTTGACTTGTTATTTTAATATTTATATATATTAGTAATTGCTTACATAGATTAGTTTATGATATAATTATCTGCGTGGGATTGTTGATGAATAATATTAGATAAATCATGATGATATGATAAATAGCATTTTCAAAATAATTATGATAAATTAAAAGAATTTATTTTGGTAGCGGAATTATTTCTAGATAATTATATTAATTTTAAAGGAATTTATTTTGAGAATGGAATCATTAAGATAATTATAATAATTTAAAAGGAATTATCTTGGAAAAAGAATCTTTTTAGAATAATTATAAATAAATTAAAGGAATTTATTTTGAAAAGGGAATTATTTTAGATTAATTATAATTAGAAAAGAAATTATTTTGTAAGAGGAAATATTAAAAAGAATATTTAAAGAATGTTTTTAGAATTAATTAAAAGGAGTTATTTTGGAAAATGGAATTATTTTTGGATAATTATAACAAGAAATAAAGAATTTATTTTGGATAAAGAAATCATTTTGAAGTAAATAAATTTATTATTTTATAAGATTATTTTTGAAAATCTCGTGATTCGTGATTCTCATTTTAGTTATGTGATATGCCATGATATCGTTGCACATGATTGGTTGTGTTTATTATTTCCTGTTGTGTTTGAGAACCCCTAGTAGTTCATGACTTAGTGGCTTCGTGCATCATGAACGGACTTAGTGACATGTGTGCGTGCGCTGACTGAGTTTAGGTGGTAAATCCGAGTTTCAATGAGAATTATGGTTGGCTTAGAAAAATGAGAAGAGTTGGGATGAGGAAGTCCATGTTCATGTGATTGGATATAGCTGTTGATGTATCTTCCAGGCTCGTCCCATGATCCAGTGTAGCTTGGGGTTGGTTTGTTGGGTCAAAGTGGAGCCGGTGTAGCCACTTTGGTCCGTGAATTTAACATTCACCCGAGTTTAGCTTGAGTTCGGACCAGGTTAAAATCGGATTGTGTGTAGCCCTCTGACCGATCCAGTGTAGCGGCATATTGGGTGCACGTAGGAGATTTATGAACAGTCAGTTATCCGATGATATGAGCATTGACTCTGTGTGAGATGTGACCAGTGACATGTTATAGCATGGCTAGTTACATGACCTTGTTCTTTAGAGGATTATGGATTCTTGTGAGATGTAGGCTAGTTGTGTTCCTTTTCATATATAGATCGGGTTTAATACTTAATCATCTACAATTTGAGACATATGGTATATACATGAGGGTTTCCTTGTTTGGATTATTTCGTTCAATGTACTACGTCTCTTGTTGTAGATTTTAAGTATTAATTCCATCTAGTTGTATGATCTTGTTACTTGAATGATTGTTCTGATCGCTAGTTGCAAGATTGACTTGTTACTTGATTGATTTTGTTGGATTTTCAGTTGCACATCTTTTTGTCATTTCTGTATTTGTATCATTCTCCACTTGGGTTTTCGATCGTTCCATTTGTTTTGTGGGATCTTGCCGTGTGCCATGCACGCTGACGTACACCTGTTTTCTCTGGTGTACGTCAGATTTAGAGGACGGACAGGTCCAAGACGGAGATGCATTGAAGACAGAGTAGCAGAAGAACCCGAAGCCTAGTCATTTTTATTAGCTGCTGATCCTTAGTTTACTTTTGTAGTATTTTCCATTTAAGTGTGATCGATGTACATTATATTTTCCAGTATTTCATTCAGATTGTTTTGTATCAGGGCATGTTGACCCGAATATTATGTTTGGGATGATATTATATTTTTGATATGGATCTTTCTGTTCTGAGTTGCTTATTATATTCTCGCTACTGTGATCGGGGACCTGTGACTTCACATTGTATTTATTTCCAGACGCTTAGCGTATTAGGTTGAGAAAAAATATTTATTTTATTTATTCTCCTTAATCTAATACGTCGCGGGCTTGCTTGCATCCCGATTCCTTGGTATTTTGGGAAGTGGGGCGTGACATCAAGACAAATGCATCTCCATCGGGGCTCTTCAAATATGCAACACAAATGAAAATTATTGAAATTATACAAGTATCACAAAATTCAATAGAGGTATGATATTACAAATACTACTCTAAAATTTTAATGAATCCATGGCCTATTTTTAAAAAAATATAATTGATAATTTTGTGTAGTATTTCACTCTAATGTATTCATTGAATCCTTTTAAGCTAAACTAATATCTAAAAAAATTATTGTTTTCATGATCAAATTTATTTTATATATTTCTAATTTATCATTTTCTAAGTTATCAGATATATTTACTATAGTGCCATAAAAATTAATGGAATATCATTTTTCCCTTGAATAAAAAATGTCATGGATATATTCCACTTTATTTGTTTAGCTATGCTTCAATATTAAATGTAATTCCCTCTAGCAAAACTATTGTCTTCCCCTTCGTCAAGGCTTTTCTTCATGGACAACACATTCAAGTTGGATTCGATTCTGCAATAATTTTTCTTCTTGCTAGATCAGATAATGCAGAACTATTCTGCAATAAGTAACAGGAAAATTATGCAGTCTCTTTTTATGAGAACATTTATGTAAAAGCTTAAAGCATATTGAGAACTTGGGTTTGTCATATCATCAATATAAGCATATTCTTACTCCCATCGATCTCATCAAGATGTATCCTTCAAATCTTCTATGGTAAATTCTAATTAGCCGAAGTTTATGATTATTTTATCTTTTGCTATTTAGAAATCCTTTTCTTAAGTCCAATTTGTTCTTTTAATGTACATTAAATGGAAAGAGATACGTTGCTATTTGGTGTAACTTTGATTTTATAGGTAACATGTAAAAGAACATCTAGTTCAATGTAGCATGTTCCCTTTTTCCCTTTTTTTCCCTTTTGTATATTCTGATGAATAAGAATTCATGTAAAATTGCAGAATGAGAGCATGAAAAGTTCAATAAATATGATTGATTAGTGAGATCATAGTATGTCTTCCAAATATTGTTGAATATGTAATCTTCGCATTTCTTTTAGATATTGGAGATTAATGTTTTTCCACTTATGCACGCAAATGCAAAACAAATAAATTGCTATGTTTATCTAAGCATTTATATAAAATGAATAAATTCCTTATTTAGATTTTTATTAGAGCAAAATGCTAAGCAAAATTATCATGTTTAACTAAATTTAAAATTTTAACCACGTGCATTGCACGTGCAATCCGCTTAGTAACTCCTAAAAAGGCCATGTTCTGTTGTATCTCGTCAAATTATATATGAAACTTAAACTATTAAACTAAAAAGGGTTATTTCGATACGAGCCCCACAAATCTTCGAAATTGATCTCAGGGCCCCCAAAAATCTTCAATATTTTAATATTTAGGCCCCCTAAAACTTTGAAATTGATTGCACCCCCCCCCCCCCCCAAAAAAAAAAACCTATTGGTACATTGAAATAAACTCCCCTAGTTAAAATCTAGTTGAAATGCAGGAATATTCTATTTACGTTAACCTTTTGATGATTTACTAGCTATACCTCTCTCACACAAACCCAAACTCATTAGACACTTTACTTTATAACTAAAGAAACCCGTTCAATAAAATCCTAACTCATTTTTCATTTCATCTTCTCCAATGTCTTCCCCAACAACTCTCTTCAGCTCTAATTGCATTTTTGCATCAGATACATTCCCATTGGGAAAGACATTGGTGAAAACACTGAAGAAGATGAAGTGGATATTGAGTTCAGGTAAGGGTTTAATTAATCGGATTTGAGTAGCTTAATAGGTATACGTTAAAGTGGTTAATAAGTTTGGATTCGTGTAATAGAGGTATAGCTAGCAAATCAACAAAAAAGTTAACTTAAATAGAATATTTCCCCATTAACTAGATTTGCACTAGGAGACTTATTTTAACATACTAATAGGATTTGGGGGGCTGAGATCAATTTCAAATATTTTGGGGGCTAATAAAAAATATTAATATGGGGGGCTAATATCCAAATAACCCAACTAAAAATTAAGAATATGCAATAACTTAATACAATTCTTAACGGTCTAGTTTTGCTTGCTCAAGTATTGATCGAATGTGCCACGCAAGTATCATTATAGAAATGAAGAAGAATTTTTCTAAATAAACCCATTCATATTTTTTTTCACCTAAAAATAGACTATCTTGAGTTTTATTTACAAAAATAGACTCATTTTATCTTAATCCGGTTCCTAAATAGCCGGGGTTGCCAACCCCGACTATTTAGGAGGTTGTAAACCCCCAATTATAACCATAAACCCTAACATTATATGCACTAAATAGTCAGGGTTGGCAACCCCGACTATTTAGAAACCGGATTAAAACAAAATGTATTTATTTTTGTAAATAAAACTCAAGAAGGTTTATTTTTAGAAAAAAAATTATGAATAGATTTGTTTAGAAAATTTCTTCTAGAAATTAAACTTGGTAGCTTCACATCACGAGGCAACGGGTTTGATATACCTCGACGTAGAAAAAGGCAAAAAGTTATAGTTTTTAGTTTTTATTTCATGGATGGAAGATAATGGATGAGCAGTTGAGCGCAAGTCCACGTTGCCTCCAGAATTGGATTTTTTTTAATCGAAGTGGAAATATCAATCATTTTCTTCTCTCATCCTAAGTGCCAACGCACTAGCGATGATGTGTTAGGTCTAGTCAACTTCTACTATCGTTTGTAAAGATGAGACTTTAATAGAAAGCATCTTTTTGCAAATCTCTTGGTACTTACGTGCTTTAATAGGAAAAGTATTTTAAGGCTTCCACATAATTTTCTACATCAATCTTACATGAAAATGGCAATTTATTCATCGTATTGTACAAATTTACTATATATAATTAAAATATCTTATTACGTTTATAAAAAAAAATCTATTTATAAATTATGACATTGGACATTTGTCTACCGTATTTTGATATAACCCCTCAAATCGTATGAATTGATACTCAACTGCTCAATTCATTAGGTACTTTAAAAATAGTCCATCAAATCATCAAAATTGCTATTATGGGACCTAAAGCTAATTTCTATGATTTGAGTGAGGGCCAAATTGTGAACGCGTTTTGTTCACGCGTCTCGTGGGGGCCACACCCACGAGCGCCTCCCCACGAGACGTGTGTTTGCGGAGAAAATTGTTTGATTCATTGTGGGATTCATTACAAACTTCAAACGTTTACAACGAATACAAAAATCAGTCTTTTTATAAGACTTTTACACAATGAAAACAAAAAAATTACAATTCTCTTCAAACAAACGCAACGAGTGTTTATCGCCCGCTGCTTGCGTGGGATCTTGGCCTGTGACGGGGACGCGTTAGTCCGTGGACCACCGAACGATCAATATTTGGACAGAGTTTCGTCTATCCGCGAAGGGATCGAGAAACCGTAGCTCTTATCTCGGCGAAGCGAGATAATCACTCTTCTTAAGATTACCGCAACGGGATAATCCTAAGGAACGAACCGGGCTGCAGATCTAACTCCTCCTCTTCTTTATGCCGACGAACTCGATCCGATCTCTCCTCCTCCTCTCTGAAATTCGTGCACCTTTAGTCTTCAATCCGGCAGGGCTTCGCTTAATCTCCAAAATTCCAGATCCAGAAAAATGAAGGCCCGAGGTTTGTATTTATAGGCTTGAGGGAGTTCGGGTGGTTGAAACAGCACAACGGCCCAATTTTAGGCCTGGAGACACCGTTGGGCGTCTCAGCGAGGCCGAGACACCTTGGGGTGTCTCGTTTGGTCCGAGACACCTCGGGGTGTCTCAACTCAGGCTGAGACGCCGCTTTTTGTATATTCGTCCGTTTCTACCTTAACTTCTTCATCCGAACTCGGATTTGAGTGATTCAAAGTGTATTAGAAAGCCAGCGAAGAGATCTATAAGCTCCAATGATTAGATCATCTGTGGAATAAATGAGACACGAAGGGTATTTCACCGTTTGTGAACGACATGAGGTTCCCGATCAGTTCGTGTCTTTGTTATTCCGAAGAATCGTTGCTTCGCACGGTTCGTTGACTCACTTCATGTGCTTGTCAATGTCGATTAAGCTTCTGTGACTCAGATAGTGACGTTCATCATCTTCTCTCTGCTTTGAGCTGCTCATAGAGACCTATAGGCAATTTTCAATGCCTACAGATACCCCCTCCAAAGCGTTATAGACTCGTTTCTTTTATAGAAGAGGCTGGAATACTTTGGATGTGATTGGTCCAGCCTTCGATTGGTGTAAAGGACCTTTAATTAGCTTCAACTCTTGACTCCTTTGATTTTCAGTCTATTCGATGCTTTGACGAATAGCCGAAGTCCTTCCGGCGCTGCGTTTATCGCCTGGCCGTCGTCGGAGTCTCGAGTCTACAACCGGTGAGTTGGGTTTGGCTCGTGTCACTGAATTTTCTTAGAAATGACCCTATCCGTCGCATCGACTCTCTCATTGCAACGCATTGACTGGCGTTGACCTATGGTTATGCGTTGACCGACGTTGACCTTAGGGTTTAGATCGATCACCGTTAACATAGTTTATACTCGTACGTCTGCTGGAGTATACACAGTTTAAGCTCTTAAGATATTGGAGCATGGCGGTCCTAAATGTCGGAGCTGCAGGACAAACTATGAAAGTTGATTCATCTGCATGTATGGATCTTATCCTGAAGTTATTGGATGCTCAAGTCACGAGACCAACTAATGAAGATGATGCGTCAATGACTCGCATTTATAGAATTTTTGGCAAATTCTCAGCCATCAACGGGTTTGATTAGCCTTTACCGACTACCGTTTGAGTCGGGCTAGCATGCAGATTGTTTTAAGGCCGTTCCGCATGTAACGTTAAGCTAAAAGAGTTAACCCTTTTAGTGCTACGATATTGAATACGTAGACTTCGTCTTTCTCCTGTGAAAAGAATAAACAGCGACGTGTATCAGACGTAGACTTAGGATTTTTGGCAAATCCTCAGCCATCAACGGGTTTGATGCGCCTTTACCGACTACCGTTTGAGTCGGGCTAGCATGCGGATTGTCGGAATCCGTTCCGCATGTAACGTTGCGCTAAGCCCTTAGACTTGATGCTACGACTTCGAATACGTAGACTTCGCCATTGTTACGGGAATAGGCTACCCGGCAACGCGTGTTAGGCGCTGACTTATTCTTACTTAGGATTCAGGATAAAAGTCCCCAGACTCGGATTCTGGTGTCTTCTTCAATCGGTAAAAGACTAAACCGACAACGCGTATTAGGCGTTGGCTTATCCCTGCTTAGGCTTCGGGATAAAATTCCCCGTGCGTGTGAAGCACGGATTTTGGCGTCATTAATAACAACCTGCCACAATATTGAATATGTGGGCCTTTATCCTTTTTACAGTTAAGGACTAACCGGTAACGCGTATTAGGCGTTGACTTATCCCTTCTTAGGATTCTGAATAAATTACCCCAGACTGGATTCTGATGTCTTTTTCAATCGATGAAAGACTAAACCGGTAACGCGTATTAGGCGTTGGCTTATCCCTGCTTAGGCTTCGGGATAAAATTCCCCGTGCGTGTGAAGCACAGATTTTGGCGTTATTAATAACAACCTACCACAATATTGAATATGTGGGCTTTTGTCCTTTTTACAGTTAAGGACTAACCGGCAACGTGTATTAGGCGTTGACTTATCCCTTCTTAGGATTCGGAATAAGATACCCCAGACTGGATTCTGGTATCTTTTCAATCGGTGAAAGACTAAACCGGCAACGCGTATTAGGCGTTGGCTTATCCCTGCTTAGGCTTCCGGATAAAATTCCCCGTGCATGTGAAGCACGGATTTTGGCGTTATTAATAACAACCTGCCACAATATTGAATATGTGGGCTTTTGTCCTTTTTACAGTTAAGGACTAACCGGCAACGTGTATTAGGCGTTGACTTATCCCTTCTTAGGATTCGGAATAAAATACCCAGACTGGATTCTTGTGTCTTTTTCAATCGGTGAAAGACTAAACCGGCAACGCGTATTAGGCATCGACTTATCCCTACCTAGGATTCTGGATAAAATTCCCCGTGCATAGAATGTACGGATTTGTGTCTTTTCTCAGGGTAAAGACGAACCCAAAATGGAAGAGGAAGAATTTTATATTCTATCTCCCGGCACCGAAGAGGAAGAATTTTATATTCTATCTTCAGTTGGAAAAGAAACTCGAAGTGGGATCTCCACCCCCAGAATCCGGAAAGATGAAACTACCCAGAATCCGGAAAGATGAAACTAGGAGTTGGATCTCCACTCCGAGAATCGGAAAGATTCAAGTAACCCTAACTTTTATAGGATTGGTTGCTTGATCCAAGAAAAGAGTTCCTCATTTATTAAGGGGAAATTCTGATTTTGACCCTATCTTTTATAGGTTTGGCTAAAAAAGGAAAAGATGGAAGTCTTTCGTTTATCGAAAGGGATAACTCAATCTTAGTCCTAACTATCTGCAGGTTTGACTAAGTGAAGTTGGAGATAATCCTAACTTTTATAGGTTTGATTGCTCAATTTTTGAAAGTGGACCTCTCATTCATGGAAGGAATCGAGAGGGGAATCTGGCTTTGGCCCTAACTTTTATAGGTTTGACCTGAAAGCAAATGGAGTAGAATACAAGTAGCAGTAGAAATACTGGTTTGTACTAGCCACTCGATGGAGGATTTTGATGTTAAGTGATCAGGACTTAACACGCAAAGCTTTGAAAATTTCCATGAATTGACGGATAGAAATTTTAGTGGACCCACCGCCAATTGATTTGATCAGTGGGGGATTTTATGAGGAAATGTTGATCTGTCGTCAAACACCAATAGGAGTTTTGTGAGAGAAGATTGATCCAACGAAGCGATCGAATCTCGTCTCAGCAAAAGAGTGTTCAAAAATCACAGTGGGGGTTTAGTGTTTATCACTTTGTTTGTAATAATCGGGTTATCCCTAAGAAAATTACATATAGTATTTTTCCGGGAGCTTCACGTTACATGAATCATCCACCCCTAGCTTCTTCGCGAAACTGGGTTTATCATTGCATTCGGTTACATGATCGGGTTATCCTTAAGAATATTACATATAAAAATTCTCCAGGAACTTCCCGTTAATGGTAGGAAATAGTTTAGACTCATATACCTATTGGAATATCAGGGAGCAGTTTAACCTCTTATACCGGTCGGAGGATTGAGAAGCAGTTTATACTCGTATACTCTTCAAAGTGTAGGAAGGAGCAGTTTATACTCTTATACTTATCGGAGTATGCCATCCTCATTTGGCTTATCCCAGCGTTATGACGCCGGCTTCAACCAAGGTTTGGATGCTATTCTTTAAAGTAAAGCAAGTCTTGGTGGGATGAAGGATCCTTCTGTAGTACGCGCAGTACTTCGGATCCGTAGTATTGTCAGCTTCCTCCTGATTTGTGATGGGTGGCAGCTTGATCTTGTTATTTTCAAGAAGGGTCTCGAAGATGGCCGGAACGTTTTCGTCTTTGAATGAGTACTCTCTTTGGAGCCTCAAATCCGAAGTCTTCTGCTGTCTTCGGGGCTGCTGTTGCGACGTCTGATTAACTTCAATAACTGTTGTAGGTGCCTTCCCTTCATCATGGGAAATAAGACTCGGATTCAGAGGGTTAGTCATCGGTTGGCTTCTTTCGACCTTCCTCCTTCTGAGAAAGCGTTCGGCCTGCTCTCCGCGCACCTTCAACTCTTTCCAGGTATTGAGCGGCTCTACTCCCATAATGTCCAAGATGTTAATGGACAAGTTGTTATGACAGGTTTGCAAGACGAATTCCTCCGAGACGGGATCCTTGCAGTTCATTGCCTGCTTGCGGAAGCGTTTGATGAAGGTATCCACCGACTCTCCGTCTTTTTGTTTCTCATCGAAGAGTGTCCTGATCGATACTTCGGCGTCATCATCGAAGAAATGAGCGAGGAACATGCTCTCCAGGTCCTCCCAGCTATTGATGCTTCCGGGCTTGAGACGGCGGTACCAATCGAAAGCAGGCCCGCGAAGGGTGCCAACGAATGACCGAACCATCAAGGCTTCATTGCCGGAGATCATACCCAAATGGGACTTGAAGTAGATCAGGTGCTGAGAGGGCGAACCCTTCCCGTCGAACGGCGTGAAATTGACCAAGTTGAACTTCGCCGGATACGGGATCGATTCCCATTCTCTTGGGTAAGGACACGGAATCCCGGTCTTCTTCACCTCTCGAGCAGACATCACGGCATCAATTTTGCTCTCGAGATCCTTCATCTTTTCGTCCTCATCTATATCATGTTTTGGATCATTTTCGAGAGGAATAATGCGGCCACCCCTAGTGTTATTATCTTTGGCGAAACCACCCCCAGCGTTGTTATCTGTAGGGGGTGCATTTGAACCACACCCAGTATTTTTGGGAGGTGCGTCAGCCATGATGATTTCGTCCACTTCTGGATTGCTGTCAATTGCGGCGTTCTGGGTGCGACGGTTGGATTCAACTCTGACTTGATTGGACAGAACCCGAATTTGTTGATCATGCTCTTCCCTCATTCACATCATGACCATTTCCATTTCGAACTTGAAGTTCTCTTTTTGTTTGGCCAAGGCATCCTCAACCATTTTAGTGACCTCTTCTGTGCTAATCATCAACACTTCGCGGAATTGACCTAGGCTAGATACCGTTTTGTCAGAAGCGACTGCAGAGTTAGCATCTGATACTTCATCATCTGAGGATAATCCTTGATTCATCCTCTGATAGTCCCTTTGTCTAACGGTTCTCGACCGTAACCGAGTTATACGTTGGGATATGTCCGAAAGATGACGAGGATTAAAGTTTCGCGTTGACTTCCCCTTATCAACCATATTAACTGCGACTTCTGGAAGTTCGTCATCTTGCGCAGTTGGACTTTTTCTACAGAAACGCATTGGCTTGGTCCTGGGCATTCTGGGGAGTGGTCTTGGGGCAGCTACACGCTGATAATACTGCCCTGATAATTTTAGTACACGGACAATGAGAGTCTGTTTCTCGGGTTCCTTTCTTTCGAGATTTGTTCGTACCCCCAGCCCAATAGTATAACTCATCGGCATGATTGCCGGAGCAACGTATCGTGTGCTGGCACGACTCCTCAGGTATAACGTCGTCGTCTGACGAACATGTTTCCTTCTGAGGATTCATCATCTTGTCAGTGATCTCAAGAGTCGCACGTTTTGAGTCACGCTTTCGTGAGTGTGAGACCTCAATGGGCTCTTGGATAATGACTCACAGTCCGAGGCGGTCAGTTATAGGAGCTTTTCCATTATAGGAAAGCTTTAATTTGTTGGAAGGGCGAGTGCGACTCCCAACTCGATGAGTTGCTCGGGGTTCATTCATCATGCCTAAGCATTCTTTGACTGGAGCTTTGCCTTGATCCTCGTGCAAAAGACCCAGGTGTTCCGCTATCCCTTTCCTACCTCTGGATATGTCCACATTATCGCGGAGCTTCACCGGAGGTGTGGGATTAAAAGGAGCGAGATCTGAACTTGACGAAAGCTGGGAACCAGCTTTGGATCTGGAATCGACCGAGAGACACGACTGATGTCTTTTATCGGGCAGGGGCGCTGACTTAGCCTTCGGCACCCAAACCTGCTTAGATCTTGGTGATTTCTTGATCACCTCTTCCTGCTGCAAATCTTGTGCCTCTCGCACAAGGATTTGGGTATGCGCAATAAGTGCACGGCGCTTCTGGACGTGCTCCTCAAGGGTAGAATGAGTTCGTTTGACCTGAACTCATTTGTTAAATAGAGGTTGGGAGGAGGGTCCCGATGCTCGTTGTGGCGATAGCTTAGTCACTCGGCGCTTTCTGAACTCCCAATCCGCTTGGTAACGGAGTCTGTCCACCTGATCCAAAGCCTTGGCGAATTGGCGCGCGAGGCGTTGGCGTTTCCTTTGACGTGCTCTCTTTGATAAAGTTGGCGCGCCTTCAGCAGTTGGCTCCTTGATCACGAAGGAGTTCAGATCTGCAGATCTGGTCTCATTGGAAGCCAGCGGATCATTGCAAGGTGCAACTGTAGCAGCGACGACGTAGAGATCGACTTCTTGGGTCTTCAGATCTGGAGACCGGCGGATCTTCTGGGAGGAGGAGATCTTCCTGCGCTTATGAGGAGGAGCAGATCTGGAGGAGGAGGAGGTGATGTATTCTTCAAATTTTTGCTGGTCGAATTCGTACTCGACCTCTTTAGCCACAAGGATATTGATCGTCGGCTGCGGCACGACAACCTCGCCATCGAGGCTGTTAGCTCCCACTGTGGTCGCTAGCTTGTTTGCAGAGAAAATTGTTTGATTCATTGCGGGATTCATTACAAACTTCAGACGTTTATAACGAATACAATAATCAGTCTTTTTATAAGACTTTTACACAATGAAAACAAAAAAATTACAATTCTCTTCAAACAAACGTGTAGACGGTAAAAAATACCTCTATGGGTCTACAGGAAATTTGCCTACGAGAAGAGTTCGCACGCCCAATTCTCTGGCACGGACCTAAACCGCGTAGACGTCGACTATACTCAGGTCCAGGTTCGCCTAACGGTCGACTCGCCAGCATGAATCAGGGTCGATCAGGATGGCGGAAATTCGCTCGTCGCTCAACTCGCCTGCCCGAGTTCGGAGTCGAATCCGCCAGCAAGCCCCAAAACCGTCAGTACAGCTGGGTATCCACTACCCAACGTGCTGAGATGGACCTTCCCATCCCTCTCGACCCGAAGGGAGAAAGAGCGCAGTACCCCAGGACCGTCAAACGGCCGCTCGCAGTGCGCACAGCGCGAAGGGACTGGACAGGTGTCGAGTCAACCTGAGTATTCATAAATGCGACTCATCTCGGTTGTCTGAGTCTGGAGGTAGATCCGCCGGCACTCGGCAAGCTGGCTAGACCCACTCGAGTACTGTACACCTACTTCACCGCCTCCCCTGACCGGAAAGGAGAAAGCATCGTGCTCAAAGCACGCCGGGCGGTCACGCACAGTACAAGTGATCGGACAGACACTTCATCGATCTGCGAACTCATAAATGCGGTTCATTAATGCTGGTCAAATCCACTCGGATAGCAGTCGGTTGTTGCCTCACATACTAGAATGGGCCTTCCCATCGTAGGTGACAGGACATAGAACACAATCCCTGGAATGACCGTTCATGGTATCAAGGAACGGCGAGACGTCTCTGAAGAGGATGTGGTCACATCCCACAATTCAAGGAGAAGTCAAGCTGTCCTTCTTTCATTTAAAAACCCCTTCCAGCACGATGGAAGAGAGGTCGCAAAACTTGGAGAAAAAAGAGTTGAGACCAAGCTGTTAGCAAATCCTTGCATTACAGCACTGCTGCCTAGTTCCGGGCTCCGATCGCCGACGAACCAAGCAGACCCGAACTCCATTGCCCCGAGCTTCTACTGCGAACTGAAGCTCTCCAGCAACCTCATTCGAACGGTCCAAGGGAAGCAGACTCGACCCGAGCATCGAGCGAAGCGTCCTATAGCCACCTAAAGTCCCCACACAAAACAAAGAGGGCCTTCCCTCTGCTTCTGTTGTAAACATTTGATTTGTTAGTTTGTAATAAGCTTTCTTATAAATACAAACGAAACTCCTTTCTTCGGAAGAATCAAATTTTCACCCTACAGCTGATGGCGACCACAGTGGGAGCAGCTGTTTCATCGAGTGAAATGGTGGTGGCTCAATTTGATGAGGTTACTATCGGGACGACAGTAGAGTCCCTCGAAATCGAGTTCGACCAGGCCAAGTACGAAGAATACTTGTCCTCCTCCTCCTCGGGTGGCAATGCGTCCCGCAAACGCCACAGAGCTGTGCGCCGAGGCCGACCTCAGACGGTCAAAGCCTCCGCACCCGAGGGTTCCAACCGAGTCTCATCGGAGGAGCCCACTCCCTCGCGATCGATCAAGGCCAAGCCAGAGATCGAGCGCAAGAGGCAAGGGTCTGCCAGATGGATCGCCAATCGGTCCACACAGACACCTACCTCGGAGGGAGCGCCGGTTCACTCCGGCACAAACCGCAATGCCACAACCCACGGTGACGTTCTCCCCGCTGGGAGAACTAACCAACAGCGACGGCAAACACCCGTCAGACAGGGGGTCCAAACCTCCATTTCTCATAATGGCCTGAACCATCACACAGGCCCGAGAAACACTAGAGGGAAGGCAAGCTGCCCGACCTCAGAAGGCCCTCCAAATCAGGAGCGTCAACCGAGGACAGCAAAGCCAACTGCTCAGGAGGACTTCGCTTCTCAGGTCATATCCCTGATGCGAACAAACCACACCGAGCATACGAGCTTACCCAAGTGGGTGAATCCTCGAAGGCTGGCGAGCCTCGCCATAATCATTTGGCGGATAAACGTAAAGGAAAGGAAATAGGCGGCTCCTCCCGAACCCGCTCTTCTAAACACGGGGTCGAAACTCGCCCACATACTGGAATTCGCTCAAACGCGAAGACTCGCCAGTCGAGGCGAGATCGCCTGACTCCAACACCAAGGCGTTCCACCCAACACGCGCCAGAGAGAGCGCCCAAAAATCTCTCGTCAGCTCACCAGAGCGACTCTTCTGAGGCCGGGGGTTGTCACCAACCACCCGTAGAAGACCTCAGAGAATTCTTAACTCGCAAACGCACTATTCACGAGGCGAATCCTCAGTGTTCACCAGAGCGACTCTTCTGAGGCCGGGGGTTGTCACCAGCCACCCGTAGAAGACCTCAGAGAATTCTTAACTCGCAAACGCACTATTCACGGGGCGAATCCTCAGTGTCATTGCGAGAGACTCATCCACACGGTCCTCGCCGACTGCCAATGCGTTGGAACGGCGAAACCTTCGGTATTTGAGAGACTTTCTCAACAGGCCTCTCGACCGAGGCCCTCCCGTCGAAGGCGCCGTCACCAGAAAAGACGCGCTGCTGACGACCTGGAACTCTCATCCGCCACAGTCAACATGACGGATAAAGGGAAGGCGGTACTCTCCGACTCGCCAGACTCGGACTCCGTCTTAAGACCTAACACCCGGTCTGCCCGACGCCGGCAGGAAGGCATATTCCAGCGAACCCGTAGTCGCCGGGGGGTAAGTATTGGGTTTGACTATTCCACCCTAATACCTCCCTCCTGCGGCGAAGATGAGGTTCATTCGGCGGCGGCCACGTCCCAGACCTCTCGCTCAAGTCAAGACGCGCAGGCCCTCAGAGAATATTTAACTCGCAAACGCACTATCCATGAGGCGAATCCTCAGTGCCACTGCGAGAGACTCATCCACACGGTCCTCGCCGACTGTCAATGCGTCGGAACGGCGAGACCTTCGGTGTTTGGGAGACTGTCCCAACAGTCCTCTCGACCAAGGCCCTCCCGTCAAAGGCGCCGTCACCAAAAAAGACGCGCTGCCGATGACTTGGAACTCTCATCCGCCACGGTTAACATGACGGATAAAGGGAAGGCAGTACTCTCCGACTCGCCAGACTCGGATTCCGCCCTAAGACCTAACACTCGGTCCGCTCGACGCCGGCAGGAAGGCATATTCCAGCGAACCCGTAGTCGCCGGGGGGTAAGTATTGGGTTTGACTATTCCAACCTAATACCTCCCTCCTGCGGCGAAGATGAGGACCATTCGGCCGCTGCCACATCTCAGACCTCGCGCTCAAGCCAAGACGCGCAGGCGAGGGCACACATGACCGATACCAACCACGAGCAGACAATGGCTCAAAAGTTGGAGGAACAGCAGGCGACCATCGACTCTCTAAGAGAGATGATGGAACAACTGCTGAACAAGAAGAAAAAGAAGAAAAGGGCCCAACGCCCCTTACCCCGGCAAACTAGAGACAGGGAGTGGGTACCTCCCCTCCGTCCCGTGTCTGAGGCGGAGGATAATCAACATTCCGATTATTCCTCCAAGACATCAATAGGAACGTCGCACACTGCGGATAGCACCCGTGACAAGAGGTTCGATGAATTCCAAGACCAGCTGAACGCGCTGAAGCTTCAGCAAAATATGAACAAGCTGGGGGTGGTACGTCCCTACCCCACGGAATGGGACACGGTCCCATACCCAGCGAAGTTCAAACCCATCAGCTTGTTACAGTTTGATGGCAAGGGGTCACCCTCGCAGCACATCTATTATTTTATGGCGCAAACCGGATTCCTTACCGGGAATGACGCCATTCTCACTCGACTGTTCATAGGTACCCTCAAGGGGGTGGCCTTTGAATGGTTCCGCAAATTGGAGCCCGGCTCTATCAAGGCGTGGGCCGACGTTGAAAAGCTTTTCCTCGCCCGCTTCTTCGACGACGACACCGAGGTGTCAATGGCCACTCTCCTTGCTGAGAAGCAACGGAAGTCGGAATCGGTCAATGACTTCGTGAAGAGATTTCGGAACCGATCAGTCCACTGTCGGGACCAAGTTTCCGAGGCGACACTGATCGAGATGTGCCGCAACAACCTGTCGATCCATATCTTGTCCAAGATAGGGGCGGTAGAGACCCGGACTTGGAAGGAGCTTGTTCGCCAAGGTGAGCAAGTCGAAAATATGATCAAGAGGCTGGAGGCCGAAGAGCCGCAGTCCAAAAAGGGAGCAGCAGAGCCGGCTGCGCCAAAGAACCCTCCCCGATCGAAGGGAAAAGAGGCTATGGCCGTAGACTCTGCCGCGGCGCCAAAGTTCGTTCAAAAGCCGAAACCCAGGCAATTTGAACCGCGCCCCCAGCGGCAATATGATTTCAAAGAAGACCAGGTGGTAGCTACCTTCGACACTCTACTCAAGAGTGGGCGGATTAAGTTACCGGAAGCCACCAAGCCTGAAGAGGCAGACAAAACCGGTGACCCAAGTTACTGTGCATATCACAGATTCCTTGGGCATCACACAACCAAATGCTACGTCCTCAAGGACAAACTCCAGGCCCTCTACGACGCGGGGGTCTTGAAGAAAGAGAAGGTCCAAAAGCAGGTGACGGCGAACATGGTCACTTTGAGCTTTGGGACGGGTCTCCCAGAGGTTCAAGCTCCGGCGGGGATAATTCCTATCCCCAAGGCGATTTTGAAGATCACTAACGACGATCCTCACAACCAGCGGGAGAAGGGTTTGGTTCCACAAACTCTGCCATCAGGGCAAGTGATGTGGGTCCATCCGGACCTCCTCGACGACGAGCAGTGGACCGCACAGCCTTCCAAGGAGGCTAAGAGGAAATATTGCAACGTTGTCACCGCCATCCTGGATACAGACGACGCGGCGATGACTGCCTTAACCGACTCTGAAGAAGACACCAACGTCTTCGCCACGAGAGCCGGAAAGGAGTTTGCAAAACAATATCCCGCGAGGACGGAAAACCCAGCAGGACCTCCCGCGAGGCCGGCCGCAGCAGTCCCTCCCAATCCGGATGAGCCAAGTTCAAGCCGCCAGCCTTACCGGTTCAACGTGCTCGCGCAATTGAAAAGCATACCCGCGCGAATCACCGTGTACGACCTCCTCCGGTTGTCTAGGCCTACCCGGGAAGCCCTACAAGAGGCGTTGGCTGACGCAGAGGCGTTCTCGACCCATTTCTCGAAAGAAACGGAGATCGAACAGGGCTGTACAACTTGCTGCCAAGTCTCCGAGAGACAGATCCCCTGCATCACTTTCACCCCCGAGGACATGCTCATCAAGAACACGTCCCATGACCGGCCGCTGTACTTCACAGGATACGTCGGCTCGGCGAAAGTGGATCGGATCCAGGTTGACCCGGGGTCCGCGCTGAGCATCGTGCCCCTGAAGCTAATCAAGCATTTGGGGATACCGTCGAAGCGCCTAGCCTCGACCTCGACTACCATCTTCGGCTTCAACGCCACAGGGACTCGGCCACTCGGCAAAATCCGCCTGAAATGTCGGATAGGCGACATGAAGACAGAGGTGACGTGCTACGTTATCGATGCTGAACCCTCCTACAACATACTCCTGGGGCGTCCGTGGATTCATGGCAACCGGATCGTTCCATCCACACTACACCAATGTTTGAAGTATGTGGACGACTACGAGCGAGTAAGAACGGTAGTGGCCGACAAACATCCCTTTAAAGGGGTCGAGAACTACTTCGCGGATTCTCTGCTGTACCAGGACCCCGAACAGCCACCAGTGGAAGAACTGGAGAGTGGTAATGAGGCGGACAGCGAGCCTGAATACGGTGACAGCTTAATTCTGAACGACTTTGAGTCGATTGTAATTGGTTATGAGAGTCACCATGTAACTAACGCCGTTCAGGCAGAGAAGCTTATCATGAATGAGAAATCCGACCTTGCTTATTTGTCGTCTTGCTCCTCGTCCGAAGATGACGCACCTAATAACCTATGGTCGACACTCTACAGTGAGTCTTCTCTACACTTGCCGGTATGTTCGTCATACGTCTTCAAGACGCGACTGATCGAGCCATCGCGAGCTGTATTCGTCGTGCCAGCACGGAAGAGGTATCGAAAAGACATCATCTTCGGTCGAATCGATCGTCCCCTACGCACGCTATGGGACGAATCTGAGGACGAAGACCCAGCGCCCCAGTTCTCGCAATACAGTCGAGTGGCGAAACGCATAATGAGCGACATAGGGTACGACCTCACTCGCTTGGAGGGACTGAATTTACAGTCGAGTGGCGAAACGCATAATGAGCAACATGGGGTACGACCTCACTCGCTTGGAGGGCCTGAATTACGGCCGAGGACGCAAGACGGTCATCAAACCCGCCTACGTCCCCAAAGGGAAGCCCTCAAATTACTTCAACAGGACTAGGAGAGGCTTAGGCTACTCCTCCTCCTCATCGGAGTTTTGTTTTTACGTCGACGAGGATTCCGATTACGCATGTTCAGGGGATCAGTCGTCAACAACCTCGGCCTGGGACTCCGACGTCAGCGTAAGGGATCTGTTCGATGGCCTTACAGTCAACATGGCCACAGTAGACCCCGCCGGAATGGCGGAGGACGAACAACTTCCACTTTACGACGAGACATGGGATCGCCATGTTAGCGCCCAGTGGAACAGTCGCTTCGAACAGCGCGAACCACCAACTGAAGATGAAGTCCTCCAGGTGAACATGGGTACCGAGGCGAATCCCAAACCCATATTCATCAGCGGCTGTCTGCCTCCTCAAGAAAAAGAGGATCTCATCGCCCTCGTACGGGAATACATTAACGTCTTCGCCTGGAATTACGAGGATATGCCTGGCCTGGATCCGCGGGTCGCCACGCATCGCCTCAACATCAGCCCTGACGCCAAGCCAGTCAAACAACAGCAAAGGCGGTTTCTCCCCCAAATCATGGAGGCGATCGAATCTGAAGTAAAGAAGCTGATCGAATCCGGCTTCATCAGAGAGGAGCAACACCCCGACTGGGTGGCGAATATTGTTCCAGTCTTGAAGAAGAACGGCAAGATCCGCATCTGCATCGACTTTAGGAACCTCAACGCCGCGTGCCCTAAAGACGAATTCCCTCTGCCCATCACGGATGTCATCATTGACAATACGTGCGGATTCGAGAGGATGTCCTTCATGGACGGCTTCTCGGGGTACAACCAAATCAAAATGCACCCCGAAGACGAGAAACACACTGCATTCAGAACTCCCATGGGGGTGTATTGCTATACCGTCATGCCTTTCGGGCTCAAGAACGCCGGCGCAACCTACCAACGCGCCATGAGCATGATCTTTCGAGATCATCTGCGAAAGACGGTCGAATGCTATGTGGACGACTTGGTCGTGAAGAGTCGCCACAAGGAGGATCACCTCCAAGACTTGAAGGCTATGTTCGAACTCATGAGGACTCATCAGCTCAAGATGAATCCTACCAATTCATTCTTGGGAATGTCTAGCAGTAAATTCCTCGGTTTCGTCGTCACGACGAAAGGGATCCGAATTGATCCAGACAAGGTGCGAGCTATTCAAGAGCTCCAACCACCCCGAAGTCTTAAAGAGCTGAGAGGTCTTCAAGGACGACTGACTTATGTCCGAAGATTCATCTCGAATCTCTCGGGCAAGTGCCAACCCTTCTCTAAGCTGATGAAGAAAGGTACCTCCTTCGCCTGGGATGAGCCATGCCAAAAGGCTTTTGAGGAGATCAAAGCTTATCTCTCAAATCCGCCTGTCCTTGCGGCGCCAATCTCAGGAAGGCCATTCCTCATATACATACGGGCTATGGAACATTCTCTGGGTGCCCTCTTGGCTCAGAACGATGATGCAGGCCACGAGCAGGGCATCTACTACCTGAGCAGAACCTTGCAGGGCGCCGAGCAACGGTACCCAATGGTCGAGAAGGAATGCCTAGCCTTGGTGTTCGCTATCCAAAAGATGCGGCACTACTTGGTTGGCCAAACCATCCATGTCATCTCCCGGATGAATCCCATTCGGGTCTTCATGACACAACCCGCAGCGTTAAACTGGCGCCTGGCCAGGTGGGCACTTCTGCTCTCTCAATACGACATTCATTTCATGCCGCAGAAATCGGTCAAGGGACAAGCCATCTGCGATCTCATGGCTAGTCACCCGCTGGGGGTGAAAGCCGATCTTTTCGAAGATCTACCGGATGAACCTCCCGAAGCCAACATGACTTCGTCGCCAGAGGTGTGGCAGATGTTCTTCGACGGCGCGTCTCACGCAGGCGTGAGCGGCTCTATTTCTGCAGGAGTGGGGTGGCCCTCACGTCCCCGAGTAGTCACGTGTTACCCCGGGCCTTTTCCTTGACGGAACCATGTACCAACAACGTAGCTGAGTACAACGCGTTGCTCATAGGGCTCGAGTTAGCCAAAGAGCTCGGGATAAAGCATCTGGAGGCTTATGGCGACTCGCAACTCATTGTCAAACAAATGACTGGCGAATACGAAGTCAGGAATGAAGATCTTATCCCGCTCCACCGAGCAGCGGTCAGACTAGTGGAGTCATTCGAGAGCTTCCGTATTGAGCACGTGCTCCGTTCAAAGAACACCCATGCGGATGCTCTCGCATCCTTGGCAGCTAACTTAGCCCAGCCTCCTGGAACGACCCAAAGGGTCGCTGTCGCCAGCCGAAAACTCTTTTGACCCAGAGACATCCCAGAGGCGAACGCCGCTCATCAAGCCTCGGGTCAGCCAGATCAGGAAGACTGGCGTCTCCCGATCATCGATTATGTCCTATACGGCATGTTGCCTGAGGATTCGAAGGAACGAGAGTCGGTCCGACGACGTGCCTCACGGTTCTACTACGATTCAACCACTAAAACATTGTATCGCAGGTCATACGACGGCTTGCTACTTCGCTGTCTTTCAAAAGCGGAGGCGCAAGAAGCCGTACGCGAAGCGCATGACGGCGTATGCGGAGCTCATCAGCCCGGACCCAAGCTTTGGGATCGCTTACGAAGGATGGGCTACTTCTGGCCTGGGATGGTTACTGATGCAGTCGCTTATGCTAAGCGATGTTACGAATGCCAGATCCACGCCAACTACATACACCAGCCTCCTGAGGATCTACATCCGACGAGGGCATCTTGGCCCTTCGAGGCATGGGGGATGGACATAGTTGGGCCAATTTCTCCACCATCGGCGAAAGGCCATCGCTTCATCCTTGCGATCACCGACTATTTCTCTAAATAGGCAGAAGCCATCCCCTTAAGAGAAGTCAAGACTAGCGACGTGATCAAATTCATCAAGCACCATGTCATCTACCGATACGGCGTACCCCAGCGTATCATTCACGACAATGGCACGTAATTCGTTAGCCATGCCTTCACCAGGTTCTGCGACAAATTTCGAATACAGAACCTCTCGTCTACGGCCTACAACCCTGCAGCGAATGGTCTGGCCGAAGCTTTCAACAAGACGATCATCAAGATCCTGACCAAGTTGACTTCCACTAGCAAGCGCGACTGGAATGAAAAGCTAGGCGAGAGCTTGTGGGCATATCGCACGACGGTTCGTACACCGACTGGCACCACGCCTTACTCGTTGGTATACGGCTGTGAAGCTGTATTGCCATTAGAGATTCAGATTCCATCCCTTCACGTCGCCCTAGCGACGGGGATGACGACTGAGGAAAATCACCAATTTCGACTCGCAGAGCTCGAAGCATTGGACGACAAGCGACGGGAAGCTCAGCAGCACATTGAGTTTTACCAAGCTCGGATGGCCAAGAGTTTCGACAAGAAAGTCAAGCGCCGAGCCTTCAAAGAAGGAGAGCTCGTCCTATCCGTCCGTAGACCAATGATCCTCACTTCCAAGAAGAAGGGGAAATTCCAGTCCAGATGGGAAGGACCATTCGTGGTAGAGACAGTCTACTCAAACGGTGCCTATCGCCTCGTCAAACCGAACGGTGATAAGATCATGATGCCCATCAACGGCAAGTACCTGAAGAAGTACTACCCATAGTGCTCCTTCACAAACTCCCAAGAGTGCATGAGTCTAAACTGGCCCTCAAAACCTCCGACTAGTACACGAGGCTAAACTGTACCCTCTTTGCCCGCTCTGGCGAAAGCCTCTTGTGGGATTCAATTCGCCTGTCTCCCCTAATGAGAAGGCGGATCCACTAGAGTCGTTCATATCACGACATATACATTCAATTCGCCTATCTTCTCTAATAGGATGGTGGGTCCTCAAAGTCGTTCCAATCACGACATCCTCTGTCATGTTAACATTAAACCTCTGACAAAATCAACTTACCAATCCTCTTCTATAGGATGGTGGGTCCTCAAAGTCGTTCCAATCACGACATCCTCTGTCATGTTAACATTAAACCTCTGACAAAATCAACTTACCAATCCTCTTCTAAAGGATGGTGGGTCCTCAAAGTCGTTCCAATCACGACATCCTCTGTCATGTTAACATCAAACCTCTGACAAAATCAACTTACCAATCCTCCTCTAATAGTATGGTGGGTCCTCAAAGTCGTTCCAATCACGACATCCTCTGTCATGTTAACATCAAACCTCTGACAAAACGAATGTTTGTTCTTTATTGCGATCCAAGGGTTACTCTCTCGATCCCGTTGGAGCTACAACGCGGAGATCAAAGTTAATCCGATCCCACGCTATGAGCAACAGAAGGCAAAACAAGAGCTTAATACGACTAAGTCCTAAACAGGACAATCAGTGGATCGTCAAGTTCAATTCAAATGCCCGACGGCACAGTCAAATGTATGCGTAAAGCAAAGGTGAACAAAATAAGCAAAAGGACCACTACGGGCCATAGTTTACATGAGTTTGCAGTTTGACTATGATAAGCTAACAAAACAGACAAAAAGAAAGGAGAGTCCAGACGGCTTGAGGACTACAGGAACTTCAGCACGCTGAACGAGCCGATCTTGGCCTTGAGCTTCGCACGCTCTGCCGCACGTCGGGTCCTCGCCTCCTCCTTCTTCTTCTGCTGTTGCTTGGCCAAATTCGCCTGGCTGGCTTCTTCCTCCCGACGAAGGAGTTGGAGCTCCTGGTCCACTCGCGCGGCGACCTCGCCAAGCCTCCTCGCCTCGTGCCCACGCTCCACCAGCTTCACCTCGCCGCGGAGGGAACCGGCATCCTCGAAGAAAGCCCGGTCTAGGTAGGCGTCCATCCGGTCCAGCACCGCTTGTTGCCGCTGCTGCAGACGTCGGAGCTCCGCTTCTTTCGCCTGAATCCGCTTCGCTCGTTCTTCACGCTCGAGCAGAAAGCACAGAGAAGGGGGCGGGGGCGTGTCGGAGGAGTCCTCATAAAACAACTCCTCGAGGCGGTACGTCCACCCCGCCACCCGCTCAAGCTCTCGCTCACATCGCCGTGTGAGCGAGGCGTCGCCAGCACGACGGACCGCCTCCAAGGCCGCTTCCACAAAAGGAAGCGCGTGATGGTAGGGGCCGTCGCCTACGCTGACCGAGAGAGCGGTCCCGTGCACCATATCCACTAGGTGCTGGAGCGGCACGAAGGCAGGGTGAGCCACGGGGTCCGGGACCACAGGGACGGCGGCCGGAGCGCCCACGTCGACGACGGTGGCAGAGGAGCCGACTCCCTCAGCGTCACTATGATCAGAAGAAGAAGCCATAGAGAGAGAAGTTCTTGTGGAAAGCTCTTTCTGGCGGATTTCTCTTGAAGCAGTAAGGATTCTGCTGGAGAGAGATGAGTATGGATATATATTATAAGAAGCCCAACGGCTGAGATTCGGCACCCCGAGCGATCAAACGGTCAGAACGCCCTGCGACGCTCCGAACTCAGCGCCTTTAAGGCTACTCTCGAAACCCCAAACCGACAGATCGGATTGGGCACGAGAGGCGAAGCGACCGGTCGCTTCACCATAAATGGGCATTAATGCGCCTGCAGAGTCTTGGCTGGCAAGCACTTGGGCCCGCCGACCGACACGTGGCACAAGTTTCGCCCGCAGTCGGATCCCCGACTATTGGATCAACTCGCTAGCTGTTCGAGTTTTCGCCTACAATTCAAACTCGCCAGGCAAATCAGGTCGGGTTTTCAACACAAGCCCACCATCATACGGGTCTCGTACACAGCATAAACTCGCCAGCCGTTGGGTTGCGTTTCCAAGCGAAACTCGCCGGCAAAAGAAGTTACTCATCTGCTTGAACTCGCCAACAGTTGAGTTTAGCTTCCAAGCGGAACTCGCCGCGATTAAAATCTCGCCTGAAAACAAATTAAATCTCGCCAATACACAAGCAATGAGCGGACACAAAACCTCATTGATACTTTAAGACAGTACATTTGAACAAAGTTATATTTTTGCAAATTGCGAAAGTCATAATGACATGTTCAAAGAAGCAAAACATACACCCAGCATTTCAAGACAATACATTTGAACAAAGTTATGACTTTAAGAGTCATGGCATAGTTCCAAATGCGAAACAAGCAAGCAAAATGTCTTAATACAATCCTGAGGCAGAAGTCTTAGTCGGACACGCTGAAGGTGGAGATCTCCTCTTTGACCGCCTCAACCTGGCTCGCGTGGTCTTCCCGAGCCTTATTTTCAGCGGCTTTCTGAATTCGATCTTCGCGGTTCGACATGGCGGCAGCATCTGTCTGACGCAAAGCCAGCAGACGCCGAGTCTCCGCCTCAGCGTGCTCGTTCACCTTAATAACGTCGGATTGGAGCCCCTTCCACTTCGCCTCCGCCTGTCCCAACTCGGCCCTCAGGCGAGCCATGGTATGGTTGAGGTCAATGACTTGCTCCTCTAGCAAACGTTGTTGGCTCACCCAAAAGTTAGCCGCAGACTCCGAATCCGCTATCTCTTTGGAGCGGATTTCCTGTTCCAGGGCTTCCTGACGCCTGAAGTGAGCTAGACAGGATGCCATTTTAGCCTCCGGACCTCCCCGTAGCAAGTCCTCTAGCACCATCATGCGTGGCTCCAAGAGACGGAGTTCACGCACGCAACGGGTAGCGAGACGGTTTTCACCTGATCGCCGTAAATCGGCCACGCGATCATAGAGGGACTGCCTGAAGCTGTCAAAGCTACCCATACCGAGTTCGACGAGGGAAATTGCCTGCCTTACAGCACCTTCGAACTCTTCAATACGGGCCTGCCATGGTTGAGACTCGGAGGGAACAAAGCTCTGGCCTGGAGCGAGCGCCGTGATGGGAGGAATTTCGAGGCAAGGTTCGGCTCCCGGCTGGGGAGCGGGATCCGGAGCAGCGGAGTTCGCACGGCCTTCAGATTCGTCGTCTGAAATCAGAATGGGATCGGCCGCATGCTCCTCGGCAGCCGGCACCTCCTCTCGACCTGTAAGACGCAACAAGCGATACAGGGAACAGTTGGGGGAGGAACACCTACTAAACTCACACGAAAGTCGAAGCAAGAACATACCTTCAGCCGCGACGGCTTCGGCAGCACCTGAAGAACCAGGCTCTTTCCTTTTCTTGGAAACGACTCTCTTCACCTTCGGCGCCATTGGGAGTATGAGGAAGAAGAAGTTCGGGTTTACTCTGAGGAGGACGATAGGCCCTCTCGAGGAAGAGTTAGGGTGTTAAATACCCTAAGAGTCCTAGGCGGTTACTCAGTACTTGATTAGACCGTTCAGGATTAAAGCAGCTAGAGAGCAAGACCGAACGGATCGGATCTGGACGGAAGAGATCTGGCAGTTCCTTGAGCACGATCTTCAACAAACGGCTCAAATCGGACGTGGGGAACGAAGAGGCCCACTACCTCGCATTTAATGCGAGGCGGCTATCCCACGTCTCCTTAACCGGCGTACACGTGGATTAACACGTGGCCCGCTAAAAGCGTAACCCGATCAGAGTCAGAATCGCCATTAGCATTTGCAAATCCGCCTGCGGGCCGAATTCGCCTGCAATCGAAATAAACCTACAGCGCAAATCAATCGATGATAATCCCGCTGCAGTTGAGGTCCTCTTGCGGCCAGATTCTGACCAATGCATGGTTACGAAAATGGCACACGCACACAAATGACAATAGGCCAGAAACAAAAGGGATAATTTCATTCGTGAAAGGGAAGTCCTATTACAAACGGAAAATTGAAAGCGAATTACAGAGATTTTAACCGCAGCTCCGCCTCACGAAGTTCTTCGGCATGGCGAAGTTCAAGCCTCCTTAGAATCTCTCGGCGAAGATCTTCATCCGTACGCGAGGCCAAGTCTTGAACGGTCTCTTTGGCTTCCTTATGGGCTCGCTCCTTTTCCTCCACTGAATTGGCAGTCAGCTGCTGGCGAGATTCAATGTTCTCCAACTCTTTGACCGCCTGCTCACGAGCCTTCTCTTGAATAGCCAATGAGGCCCGCGCCTTGGCTATGACCTGCTTCAGAGTCTCTACCTCCGAAGACAGGCGAGAAACGCGGTTGTCAGCCTTCTGTCGCTCGAAGACCAACGTTCATTCTCAGCTCTGGCCTGCTCCAGCTCCTCCGACAATCTCGCCTCTAGTGACATAGTTTCATTCAGACGGCGATCCCGCTCTTGCACCACCGCTCGGACTTCGCCGGATGCAAGATCCACAAGAGTGGAACTCTTCGCGCGAAGAGCAAGCAACTGCTGGATGGCTTCTTTCACCGCCTCCTTACGCTGGAAATAAGGCTGCGCCCCAGAATGCTTTAGCCTCTTGATTAAGAAGCCTATGATGTAGTCGATATCCTCTTCGAAGCTCTCGAAAGGACAACTCTCTTCCAGCGCGAGCCTGATGCAGGCAGCCATAGTGTCATGGAATTCAGCCACGGATCGTGCCGCACTCTTTCTTCGCTCACGCTCCAAGGGAGAGAGGGCAGCCTCTTCCATCATAGATGGAACCGCGGTTGAAGCACTGGTGGCCGTAACTGTGGAAGTAGTAATTGGCGTCGCCAGGGCCGGTGTGACCAATGATGACCTCGGAACAGCAATCACGGCATCAACGGCGACCCCCGACAGGGAGGTGATCACTTGCTGAGCAGAAACCTCTCTTTGAAGCGGTGACTCTCGCACTGAGGAACGATCCTCAGCAGACACCGCCGCAGGAGCAGGGGATCCCCCTATTTGACCAGTCGCATCTTCATGAGTCAAATCCTCTTCCTCACTCGACAGGGCCTCGTGTATTGAGGCGTCGTCGTCATCCTCCTCAGATTCGCCCGTCTCCCTAGACGAGCGATTCGCCCAAGAGGAAGGACCCTCTTTGCCGGCGATTTCGCGGGCAGGATCGGCTACAAATGCACCAAGAGAATTAACGGAGACCCCTCGTAAGGGACCCTATTTACGGTGAAGCATGAAAGAACGAGTAATGCTAAAGTCTATACTTACCTAAGCCCGTAAGCCCCTCATCATCTCCAGCTTCTTCCTCTTCGTCGGAAGGAATGGAGATCACTTTCTCAACCGCACCTGCATAGATCCATTACCGATATCAAAAGGTGCAAGAGCAACATTGCAATCAAGGGTACTGTTGCAAAGACTACCTCGTGATGCGGGCAAAGAAGCCGTTGGAACTCCCGACGGTGACCCCACGTCGGACGGCAGAGGAACGTCCTTCGGAGTCTCCTGAACTGCCCCCGATGCGGCAGGTGAGGCAGGCGACACGGCTCCAGACCCAGACGGAGCCACTCCAGACCCGGACAGAGCCACTCCAGGAATCCTTATCGGAGAAACGTCATCCCGACCCCCTGCCACTTGGATGGTCCCGACTGTCCCATCACAGCGAGCCTTCTTGGCCGCCTCCGCTCTGGAACTCTCGGCCACCGCCTCCCGCTGACGCTTCGAGAGAAGCGAGCTACTCGGGGATAGCAAAGGTGCCCCCATTTGTCCGATTGTCGGACTCTGAACCGGAGCTTGAACATCGGGAACCTCAGGTTCGCCACCAGCATCGAAGCTCTCACAGTCCCCCACTGGATCCTCCGAGAACAACTCCCTAGCGGTTTGGTGGCCCCTTCTCTTTGAAGAACGGAGAGAGCCCCTGATGGGACGATCGCGTTCCGCCAGACATGAGCTTTGGAACCAGAAGTTGGCGGGGTCAGCACTAGCACCCCGATACCACCGACAGTACAAGAGCGTGTGGTGTAAATCGCGGTCCTTCGCAGGCAACTCAAAACGAGCTTGAGTACCTCCAGCATGGGTCCAGAACCACCCCCGAGCGCCGTCAACCAGTCCTCCTTCGAAGTGTAGGCGAGGGTTGGCGTTGCCCACATACAATTGATCATACCCAAACTGGCGGGCAAACCTGCAAGGGATGTATGGCTCGAGATAGCATGTGGAGCCTGTTCTCAGAACGTGATACCCTGGTCGAATGTCCACCAACCAGCGAAAGGCACCACGGGAAAGGATTGTGTGGTGATCCGCCGTCGGCGCATCCCTGAGAGATTCTCCATATCCACCCCCGCTAAAGTAAGGAAAAGATCGACGAAAATTATAGTGCCCGAAGTGGGAGAGCGTCTTCCTCGTATCGGGGATGTCCTTGCACTTCCAGGAGCACCTCTCCAAACGCTGGACAAAGGGGACAAACCTGTCTCCCTGAAGCGCTGCCGGGGCACTCATCAAGCATTCGCAGTGATAGACGAACCATGCCACCAAGTAGGTATACGGTAGCCCCACCCTAGGATTGGGGGTTCTGATAACTTCTCCTTCCCCCTCGTCGAGGACCGACACACGGCAGAATTGGCTCGTCAGAGTACGGAGCCCCCGATGGATGCACGCTATCGTCGCCGATACCAGGGAATAAGACTTCCCGTGAGCCAGGCAAACCGCCGGATACACGACCTCTATAGGAAGAGCCTCGAAGGAGTGAGTGGGGATTACGCACCTCTTCAGCCATAACATGAGGTACCCCGCGAGCAGCGCCTTCCCCGAAATGAGAAACTTCGCCTGATGATGGAATGAGTGAAGAACCGTACCAGACTTAAATCCGCCTTCGTCGCGGTCGAGAATCACGGTGCTTCCTTCTTTAGCTATCCTCGCCTCCACTTCGGGTTCATCACAGGCGCCTAACGGGAAAGCAGGCGTACCCTTGACATCGTTCCCCGGGAACAGATAATCAGCCCAATTCTTGTGGCTAATCCCTGGGGTCTTCTTCCTCTTCCCCTTATGATCCGAGGCCCCTAAGGTACTGAGGCATATGTGGAAGTGACAGAGTAACTCCCACAGAGTTTCAACCGCCAGAGGGGAATTGTCTGACAGCTGATCGATCTCAGCTTGATCAGGGACGTATTCCTCATAAGGGAAGTCTCCCAGAGGTAGCCCTGACACGTCGTGCATCTCGAAGGGGGTGATACCAAGTTCACCGTTGGGGGTGAAAAATGTGCCGCTTTCCGCACAATACAATTCCAGAATGCTATGGAATTGAGAAGCGTTGATCCGCAGGCCATGTCGAGTGGCTTCGAGGGCCACATACAGCTCTGTGCCTTTGAGGTCAGCATTCTCGGCCAAAACATAGTCGGTGATCTTGGACCACCACGTGTCACTGCCAGGTGCAGAGTAAACCCACCCCGGGGCTCTAAAGTCCTTCGGGGGAAAGCTTCCACCGACTCGGAAGAAGCGGTGACGGAAGGTCTCCGCCACCGCTGTCGACTCCCCCACGGGCGGTTCAGCAGACACTAAGCCAGGGCGCA
>NC_033795.1:42326883-42330800 GCF_001876935.1 Asparagus officinalis
CGTTCTGGAGGAGTTCACGTGGATGTTTGGGGGCCTTCCAAGGGGGCATCATTGGGAGGTAATAGGCGTTTGGTTTCCTTTGTTGGTGACTGTTCTAGGCGTGTTTGGGTTGCAACCAAATCCCCTTTGGAGAAAGTCCTAGTAGTATCCAACAGATTGAAGAAGTGTGTGATAGACAGAATGGTGAAGGTACTCCATTCTAGTGGGAGGTACAAGATGGACCTATTTCTGTATTGGAGCCGAGCTCACGGCATTTCGAGACACTTCGTTGGAAAGGAAATCTTGGGGCAACTAAATAGGGTGACAAATTTGGAGAACCGTGCCTTACTGGAGGAGGATCGGTGTTTGTGGTCGAGCAATGGTTTGCAGAAGAGTTTCTGGACAGAGGCTTCCGTGCAATTAAAAGGAGCGGCTACAGTGCAAAAGGCCGGGGATTGCTTTTGGCGGCTGCAGGTTTGCAAAAGCAGAAGAAAGAAAAGAGCGCAGAAGATTTGTTTGTTCGTGCAAACAGGCTTTTGTGTATCCCCTTTGAGAGATTATTTGTGCGAGGGATTTGAGAGTTTGTGTGAGGGTTTAGATTGAGTGATTGTAAACCCCAGTTGTATCTCTCCCTCTAATAGTAGATCTCCCCCTCCTTGCCCCGTGGACGTAGGCAGTTTGCCGAACCANATATGGTCATTGGTTCACCTCAGGTGGAGGTGTTTGAGGCCATTGGAGGTGCTATCAGCCGCAGAGTTGATGATATTGGAGAAGGGTTGCGAACTCTTCTATTGGATTGAGGTCGTTCGCGGCCATTTGGGTGAACTACGTTCGGCTTGATTCCTTGGGCAAGAGGATACGTAGGCAGTCTTATGATGCAGCCGGGTTAGATTATTTTGATGGGGGTGAGATCGATTTGGTGAGTTGATACTGACATTTGGAGAGTGTTTGCATTCTCATTTGGATTCTCGACTTGTTATGGATTGAGTCTGTTGTCGTGAATTGTTTCACGGTGTACTGGACACAACAAGTGAGACATTTGATTTGGTTGGTGTCGGCTCAGTTTTGGGAAAGCTTCGCCGAGGTGGAGAATTGTAAACACGGAAGTTGTGAGTGGATTGTGGGGGCCACGAGCTGGCAAACCTATCAAGACACGCGATTTGATGTAATCCCTTTCCGCTCATGAATTGGTTCAGCTCCGCGTGGCCCACCCGAAATTGAGTTGCATGCTATAAATAGGAATTGTATTTTCTCCTTAGGTTTTGCGGAAGCAGAGGGGACGTCTTTTGCTGGCGGCTGGAGAAAAATCGCAAGCAGCAAAGGGCGTGCAAAGGCGGGTACAAAGAAAAAACAAAGCGGCGGCTGCAGCAAAGAAAGAAAAATCTTAGGGATTTGTGAAGAGAGTTTTGTGCAGTCTCTTGTGTTTTCTTTTGTGAGAGATTAGAGAGTTAGTTTGAGGGTTTATTTTGTGAGATTGTAAACCTATTGTATTTTCTCTCTAATAGTAGATCCTCCTCCTTGCCCCGTGGACGTAGGCAGTTTGCCGAACCACGTAAAATTGGTTGTTTGAGTTTGTGGCCATTGTAATAGTTTTTAGGATCCCTCGACGCGCAGTCCTAGAGCTGACGAGAGGAAGAGCAAATATCCCACTTTGATGGGATATTAGGCTTTCAGATTCTTGTTCCCTTTGAGAAACAAGAATTCTTATCGATCTTTCTCTCTTATTGTGCACCAGAAACTCTGCCGAAATTTCCGCTGCGCACAACAAGTGGTATCAGAGCCCAGATTCCAGATCTAGGGTTTGGTTGGAGGAGTAGATCAATTTGGAGGCCCGTTTAGGACTTCGTTGGTGATAAAGGTGGGATCTTTTGGTAAAGACTCTATCTTTCAGTTTTGGATCTATTCTTTGTTCGTTGGTGCGTAAGATGTCGGGGAAAGAAGGTGCTTCGGGTGTCGAGGGTGGTTCTTCTGGCGCGAAGACCATTCAGAGTTTGAATATCCACTCTATGAAGATAGATGTGGAGAAATTTAATGGCACAAACAACTTTGGATTATGGAGATGCGAGGTTTTGGATGCGCTGAACGCGCAGAATTTGGAGGATACCTTGGAGTTAGATGGCAAGCCAGATGAGATTGAAGAGAAGGTTTGGAAAAAGATGAATCGAACGGCGTGTGGTGTGATTAGGTCTTGTTTGACTCAAGATCTAAAATATGATGTGATGAATGAGACTTCTGCGAAGAAGATTTGGGAGATTCTCGAAAGCAAGTATTTGACCAAGAGTGTGGAAAATCGCTTGCATTTGAAGAGGAGACTTTATCGTTTCCAGTTGAAGAAGGGAACCTCCATTAGAGATCACATGAACCACTACACAAAGCTTCTTGCGGATTTGGCGAATGTGGATGTCAAGATTGAAGATGAGGACAAGGCGTTGCTGTTGTTGAGTTACTTGCCCGACGATGAATATAAGGCCTTCGTTCTTACTCTGATTAATGGGAAGGCATCACTTTCGTATAGTGAGGTCACTGCTGCATTGGTGAATTATCAGCTTCGGAAGAAGGATAAGGAGAATTCGACTGAGTCGGTAGCAGAGGCGTTGGTCGCAAGAGGGAAGAATCCGAACCGAAAGAATTAGAAGTCACAGTCTAGAGTAGGAAAAGATCAGTGTGCTTGGTGCAAGGAGACTGGTCATTGGAAGAAAGACTGCCCAAAGCTCGACGAATGGATGAAGAATAAGCAGAAGGGGAAAGGGAAGCAGCCATCATCAGAAGCAAATATCGTATCGGATGGTAATAATTCTGACTCTTCTATTTATTCGCTTTCTATCAGTCCTACAGATAGCTATTCGGAGGAATCTGAATGGATGTTGGATAGTGGTGCGACCTATCATGTGTGCCCTAGAAGGGAATGGTTCTCCAGTTTTGAGAAGCTGGTGGATAGTGGTGTGGTGTACATGGCTGATAACCGTGCATGCCAGATCCTTGGGATAGGAAGAATTCGCATAAAGATGTTTGACGGGACTGTTAGAGAGTTAAACGATGTGAGATATGTTCCTTCTTTGAGGAAGAACTTGATCTCGATTGGAGCTTTGGTTGGAGAGGGTCTGAAGGTTTGTGTTGAGGACATGGTTCTCGAGATTACGAGAGACTCTCGTATTTTGATGAAGGACGTCGGGATAAATAACCTGTATTACTTGACTGGAGGTATAGTGGCAGGTGAAGAGCTGACTACTTCTGTTGATTCGACTAGACTGCGGCATTTGGGGCTTGGCCATTCCAGTATTGATTCCTCGCATAGATTGAAAGAGGGTGCAAAGACCTGCAGTTTGAAGTCCAGTGAACATGTTGATGTGAGCAAGAAGACCGAGGTGAAGTGTGGCACCTCTATTCACCGTGCTAAGGGTCGTTCTGGAGGAGTTCACGTGGATGTTTGGGGGCCTTCCAAGGGGGCATCATTGGGAGGTAATAGGCGTTTGGTTTCCTTTGTTGGTGGCTGTTCTAGGCGTGTTTGGGTTGCAACCAAATCCCCTATGGATAAAGTCCTAGTAGTCTCTAACGGTTTGAAGAAGTGTGTGATAGACAGAAAGGTGAAGGTACTCCATTCTGGTGGGAGGTACAAGATGGACCTGTTTCTGTATTGGAGCCGAGCTCACGGCATTTCGAGACACTTCGTTGGAAAGGAAATCTTGGGGCAACTAGATAGGGTGACAAATTTGGAAGACCGTGCCTTGCTGGAGGAGGATCGGTGTTTGTGGTCAAGCAATAGTCTGCAGAAGAGTTTCTGGACTGAGGCTTCGACATATTCGAGCCATCTTATTAAAGAGTTGTCAACTGCTGTGATTGGATGTAAAACTCTATTGGAAGATAGATCGGGTAGTGTCACTTTGGTTGAGGCTTCGATGAGGAAGCTAATTGACTCTCAGCAGGTGGAGAGTTTTGGA
>NC_033795.1:42331800-42388958 GCF_001876935.1 Asparagus officinalis
CGGTCAGAACGCCCTGCGACGCTTCGAACTCAGCGCCTTTAAGGCTACTCTCGAAACCCCAAACCGACAAATCGGATTGGGGCACGAGAGGCGAAGCGACCGGTCGCTTCACTATAAATGGGCATTAATGCGCCTGCAGAGTCTTGGCTGGCAAGCACTTGGGCCCGCCGACCGACACGTGGCACAAGTTTCGCCCGCAGTCGGATCCCCGACTATTGGATCAACTCGCTAGCTGTTCGAGTTTTCGCCTACAATTCAAATTGGATCAACTCGCTAACTGCTCGAGTTTTCGCCTACAATTCAAACTCGCCAGGCGAATCGGGTCGGGTTTTCAACACAAGCCCACCATCATACGGGTCTCGCACACAGCATAAACTCGCCAGCCGTTAGATTGCGTTTCCAAGCGAAACTCGCCGGCAAAAGAAGTTACTCATCTGCTTGAACTCGCCAACAGTTGAGTTTAGCTTCCAAGCGGAACTCGCCGCGATCAAAATCTCGCCTGAAAACAAATTAAATCTCGCCAATACACAAGCAATGAGCGGACACAAAACCTCATTGATACCTTAAGACAGTACATTTGAACAAAGTTATATTTTTGCGAATTGCGAAAGTCATAATGAAATGTTCAAAGAAGCAAAACATACACCCAGTGTTTCAAAACAATACATTTGAACAAAGTTATGACCTTACGGGTCATGGCGTAGTTCCAAATGCAAAACAGGCAAGCAAAAGGTCTTGATACAATCCTGAGGCAGAAGTCTTAGTCGGACACGCTGAAGGTGGAGATCTCCTCTTTGACTGCCTCTACCTGGCTCGCGTGGTCTTCCCGAGCCTTATTTTCAGCGGCTTTCTGAATTCGATCTTCGCGGTTCGACATGGCGGCAGCATCTGTCTGACGCAAAGCCAGCAGACGCCGAGTCTCCGCCTCAGCGTGCTCGTTCACCTTAATAACGTCGGATTGGAGCCCCTTCCACTTCGCCTCCGCCTGTCCCAACTCGGCCCTCAGGCGAGCCATGGTATGGTTGAGGTCAATGACTTGCTCCTCTAGCAAACGTTGTTGACTCACCCAAAAGTTAGCCACAGACTCCAAATCCGCTATCTCCTTGGAGCGGGTTTCCTGTTCCAGGGCTTCCTGACGCCCGAAGTGAGCTAGACAGGATGCCATTTTAGCCTCCGGACCTCCCCGTAGCAAGTCCTCTAGCACCATCATGCGTGGCTCCAAGAGACGGAGTTCACGCACGCAACGGGTAGCGAGACGGTTTTCACCTGATCGCCGTAAATCGGCCACGCGATCATAGAGGGACTGCCTGAAGCTGTCAAAGCTACCCATACCGAGTTCGACGAGGGAAATTGCCTGCCTTACAGCACCTTCGAACTCTTCAATACGGGCCTGCCATGGTTGAGACTCGGAGGGAACAAAGCTCTGGCCTGGAGCGAGCGCCGTGATGGGAGGAATTTCGAGGCAAGGTTCGGCTCCCGGCTGGGGAGCGGGATCCGGAGCAGCGGAGTTCGCACGGCCTTCAGATTCGTCGTCTGAAATCAGAATGGGATCGGCCGCATGCTCCTCGGCAGCCGGCACCTCCTCTCGACCTGTAAGACGCAACAAGCGATACAGGGAACAGTTGGGGGAGGAACACCTACTAAACTCACACGAAAGTCGAAGCAAGAACATACCTTCAGCCGCGACGGCTTCGGCAGCACCTGAAGAACCAGGCTCTTTCCTTTTCTTGGAAACGACTCTCTTCACCTTCGGCGCCATTGGGAGTATGAGGAAGAAGAAGTTCGGGTTTACTCTGAGGAGGACGATAGGCCCTCTCGAGGAAGAGTTAGGGTGTTAAATACCCTAAGAGTCCTAGGCGGTTACTCAGTACTTGATTAGACCGTTCAGGATTAAAGCAGCTAGAGAGCAAGACCGAACGGATCGGATCTGGACGGAAGAGATCTGGCAGTTCCTTGAGCACGATCTTCAACAAACGGCTCAAATCGGACGTGGGGAACGAAGAGGCCCACTACCTCGCATTTAATGCGAGGCGGCTATCCCACGTCTCCTTAACCGGCGTACACGTGGATTAACACGTGGCCCGCTAAAAGCGTAACCCGATCAGAGTCAGAATCGCCATTAGCATTTGCAAATCCGCCTGCGGGCCGAATTCGCCTGCAATCGAAATAAACCTACAGCGCAAATCAATCGATGATAATCCCGCTGCAGTTGAGGTCCTCTTGCGGCCAGATTCTGACCAATGCATGGTTACGAAAATGGCACACGCACACAAATGACAATAGGCCAGAAACAAAAGGGATAATTTCATTCGTGAAAGGGAAGTCCTATTACAAACGGAAAATTGAAAGCGAATTACAGAGATTTTAACCGCAGCTCCGCCTCACGAAGTTCTTCGGCATGGCGAAGTTCAAGCCTCCTTAGAATCTCTCGGCGAAGATCTTCATCCGTACGCGAGGCCAAGTCTTGAACGGTCTCTTTGGCTTCCTTATGGGCTCGCTCCTTTTCCTCCACTGAATTGGCAGTCAGCTGCTGGCGAGATTCAATGTTCTCCAACTCTTTGACCGCCTGCTCACGAGCCTTCTCTTGAATAGCCAATGAGGCCCGCGCCTTGGCTATGACCTGCTTCAGAGTCTCTACCTCCGAAGACAGGCGAGAAACGCGGTTGTCAGCCTTCTGTCGCTCGAAGACCAACGTTCATTCTCAGCTCTGGCCTGCTCCAGCTCCTCCGACAATCTCGCCTCTAGTGACATAGTTTCATTCAGACGGCGATCCCGCTCTTGCACCACCGCTCGGACTTCGCCGGATGCAAGATCCACAAGAGTGGAACTCTTCGCGCGAAGAGCAAGCAACTGCTGGATGGCTTCTTTCACCGCCTCCTTACGCTGGAAATAAGGCTGCGCCCCAGAATGCTTTAGCCTCTTGATTAAGAAGCCTATGATGTAGTCGATATCCTCTTCGAAGCTCTCGAAAGGACAACTCTCTTCCAGCGCGAGCCTGATGCAGGCAGCCATAGTGTCATGGAATTCAGCCACGGATCGTGCCGCACTCTTTCTTCGCTCACGCTCCAAGGGAGAGAGGGCAGCCTCTTCCATCATAGATGGAACCGCGGTTGAAGCACTGGTGGCCGTAACTGTGGAAGTAGTAATTGGCGTCGCCAGGGCCGGTGTGACCAATGATGACCTCGGAACAGCAATCACGGCATCAACGGCGACCCCCGACAGGGAGGTGATCACTTGCTGAGCAGAAACCTCTCTTTGAAGCGGTGACTCTCGCACTGAGGAACGATCCTCAGCAGACACCGCCGCAGGAGCAGGGGATCCCCCTATTTGACCAGTCGCATCTTCATGAGTCAAATCCTCTTCCTCACTCGACAGGGCCTCGTGTATTGAGGCGTCGTCGTCATCCTCCTCAGATTCGCCCGTCTCCCTAGACGAGCGATTCGCCCAAGAGGAAGGACCCTCTTTGCCGGCGATTTCGCGGGCAGGATCGGCTACAAATGCACCAAGAGAATTAACGGAGACCCCTCGTAAGGGACCCTATTTACGGTGAAGCATGAAAGAACGAGTAATGCTAAAGTCTATACTTACCTAAGCCCGTAAGCCCCTCATCATCTCCAGCTTCTTCCTCTTCGTCGGAAGGAATGGAGATCACTTTCTCAACCGCACCTGCATAGATCCATTACCGATATCAAAAGGTGCAAGAGCAACATTGCAATCAAGGGTACTGTTGCAAAGACTACCTCGTGATGCGGGCAAAGAAGCCGTTGGAACTCCCGACGGTGACCCCACGTCGGACGGCAGAGGAACGTCCTTCGGAGTCTCCTGAACTGCCCCCGATGCGGCAGGTGAGGCAGGCGACACGGCTCCAGACCCAGACGGAGCCACTCCAGACCCGGACAGAGCCACTCCAGGAATCCTTATCGGAGAAACGTCATCCCGACCCCCTGCCACTTGGATGGTCCCGACTGTCCCATCACAGCGAGCCTTCTTGGCCGCCTCCGCTCTGGAACTCTCGGCCACCGCCTCCCGCTGACGCTTCGAGAGAAGCGAGCTACTCGGGGATAGCAAAGGTGCCCCCATTTGTCCGATTGTCGGACTCTGAACCGGAGCTTGAACATCGGGAACCTCAGGTTCGCCACCAGCATCGAAGCTCTCACAGTCCCCCACTGGATCCTCCGAGAACAACTCCCTAGCGGTTTGGTGGCCCCTTCTCTTTGAAGAACGGAGAGAGCCCCTGATGGGACGATCGCGTTCCGCCAGACATGAGCTTTGGAACCAGAAGTTGGCGGGGTCAGCACTAGCACCCCGATACCACCGACAGTACAAGAGCGTGTGGTGTAAATCGCGGTCCTTCGCAGGCAACTCAAAACGAGCTTGAGTACCTCCAGCATGGGTCCAGAACCACCCCCGAGCGCCGTCAACCAGTCCTCCTTCGAAGTGTAGGCGAGGGTTGGCGTTGCCCACATACAATTGATCATACCCAAACTGGCGGGCAAACCTGCAAGGGATGTATGGCTCGAGATAGCATGTGGAGCCTGTTCTCAGAACGTGATACCCTGGTCGAATGTCCACCAACCAGCGAAAGGCACCACGGGAAAGGATTGTGTGGTGATCCGCCGTCGGCGCATCCCTGAGAGATTCTCCATATCCACCCCCGCTAAAGTAAGGAAAAGATCGACGAAAATTATAGTGCCCGAAGTGGGAGAGCGTCTTCCTCGTATCGGGGATGTCCTTGCACTTCCAGGAGCACCTCTCCAAACGCTGGACAAAGGGGACAAACCTGTCTCCCTGAAGCGCTGCCGGGGCACTCATCAAGCATTCGCAGTGATAGACGAACCATGCCACCAAGTAGGTATACGGTAGCCCCACCCTAGGATTGGGGGTTCTGATAACTTCTCCTTCCCCCTCGTCGAGGACCGACACACGGCAGAATTGGCTCGTCAGAGTACGGAGCCCCCGATGGATGCACGCTATCGTCGCCGATACCAGGGAATAAGACTTCCCGTGAGCCAGGCAAACCGCCGGATACACGACCTCTATAGGAAGAGCCTCGAAGGAGTGAGTGGGGATTACGCACCTCTTCAGCCATAACATGAGGTACCCCGCGAGCAGCGCCTTCCCCGAAATGAGAAACTTCGCCTGATGATGGAATGAGTGAAGAACCGTACCAGACTTAAATCCGCCTTCGTCGCGGTCGAGAATCACGGTGCTTCCTTCTTTAGCTATCCTCGCCTCCACTTCGGGTTCATCACAGGCGCCTAACGGGAAAGCAGGCGTACCCTTGACATCGTTCCCCGGGAACAGATAATCAGCCCAATTCTTGTGGCTAATCCCTGGGGTCTTCTTCCTCTTCCCCTTATGATCCGAGGCCCCTAAGGTACTGAGGCATATGTGGAAGTGACAGAGTAACTCCCACAGAGTTTCAACCGCCAGAGGGGAATTGTCTGACAGCTGATCGATCTCAGCTTGATCAGGGACGTATTCCTCATAAGGGAAGTCTCCCAGAGGTAGCCCTGACACGTCGTGCATCTCGAAGGGGGTGATACCAAGTTCACCGTTGGGGGTGAAAAATGTGCCGCTTTCCGCACAATACAATTCCAGAATGCTATGGAATTGAGAAGCGTTGATCCGCAGGCCATGTCGAGTGGCTTCGAGGGCCACATACAGCTCTGTGCCTTTGAGGTCAGCATTCTCGGCCAAAACATAGTCGGTGATCTTGGACCACCACGTGTCACTGCCAGGTGCAGAGTAAACCCACCCCGGGGCTCTAAAGTCCTTCGGGGGAAAGCTTCCACCGACTCGGAAGAAGCGGTGACGGAAGGTCTCCGCCACCGCTGTCGACTCCCCCACGGGGGCTCTAAAGTCCTTCGGGGGAAAGCTCCCACCAGCTCGAAAGAAGCGGTGATGGAAGGTCTCCGCCACCGCTGTCGACTCCCCTACGGGCGGTTCAACAGACACTAAGCCAGGGCGCAGACCCGTCACGCGCTTACATGAGCTCTCCACTCCATACCCAGCCGTAGAGCCCGTAAAGACGCCACAAGTGACCCCGTCCTGAGTGGGGGTCAAATCCCAGTTCATCGTCCGAGGGATCGCGAGGGACCGCAGCTCAACAATCGAAAACCCTCTCGACATGCTGGGGAGGTAGTAATGGGTCCCCTCTACCGTGCGGTACCACCGGCTCTCTTTGAGCAACAGGGCGGAAGGGTCGGTCATGGAGTCGCCAAACAAAAATTGAGGTTTCGGCAGCTCTGCCCTCGCCTCATCTGTCAGCGCCGCATTGGTTGTCAGCTCGCGTAGGGTCAAATGATGACCATCCGAGACCCTCTGTATCAGACCATGCGGCTTATCAGCGGTGAACACGGGTACTGGAGCCAAAGAGGGAAACCGAGAAGGTGCTGCGTAGCTCGTAGCCCCGACGTGGCCGACGGCCACACCCTCTGGAAAAGCCTCATCGGAAAAGGTCGCTGCAAGAAAAAGAAAAGAAGAAGGTCAATCAAGACAAAATCCGCTGTAGGGGCAAAATCGCCCATCAAACAGAGGAGGGCGAAATCGCAAGGAGGAACCCACTTCGAATAAAGTCTGCCCCTACAGACTAGACGTCCCTCTAACAGGAAAGGGCCGGACTCGCCTTACAAAAAGGGAGTTCGCCTCCTTCCCGCTGAAGGGCTCGCCCGCGGAGACAGTAATCGTCTTCTAAGGGCAAACAGGGCAAACTTTGCCCCAAATCGGGAAGGCTACCAAGCTTAACGAGTAACGCTCATTTCCCCAAATCCGGCGCCTAAGACCTACAAGAGATCGTCCAGCAAACCCATCAACGTACCTGGGCGCGACTCCATAGCACCGGCAGGCATGCCGGCAGAGAGACGGTCGGAGTAACGTCCGGGGCCTGCACCCCTCACTTTACACCTCTTGGATTTCGGAGCCATTGTGAGAGGAAGCGGGAATTCTTTCCTTGGATGTTCCCTTTCAAGATTTGAAAGCACGGTAACTCCCAATGGAGGAAAACGGCTGATTCAGAAGGACGGAGCTGTCCACGTGGCCACGACTGCCCTCGAAAGGCGAAAACCCTAACGGACAGGAAACGGGGCCACGATCAAATTCGACGGCCCAGATCACCCTCAGTGCATCGAAGGGACCGAGATTAGCGGTTGAATCCGACGGTTGAGTCCGAGAACCACGGCCACGATACGTCGCAGGGCGAAACGCACGAAGATCGTGCTGTCTAGTCACGATCGCCACGATCCAATGTCTTAGCTGGGAAGCACGAGGCTCTATCAGCAGACACGTGGCTCATCTCCCGTCAGATCCGGTTGCGCCTACAAAAGGAAGGGTTTCGCCTGCAAATGCTGGGCATAACCCCACGAGTCGCGCGAAAATTGGCTCTCAAAAACTAATTTCGCCTTGGCGATGCATTCGCCCTCAAAGGTAAAATTACGAACAAAGCCAAAAGAATGACCTTGCTTAAACGGTTGAAACCCACGCCCATATATTTGAAACGTACGTAGAAACTAATTACACCAATTGATCGGCTGTCATAGGAAGGCTTCTATCCATTAAGAATATAGTAGTGCTTACATCCAACTTCATATACTTTGTATATTTTCATTTCTTGAAAATTTCGGCAGCACCTACCCGCTGTTCTCCCTGTACACTGTGCGGATGTTATTATGCGTATCAGCAATAACCCGAAACATAGAACAACATACGCTTATTATACATGGAGAACAACGAATACGTGTTGCCAAAATTTTCAAGAATGAAAATATACAAAGTATACAAAGTTGGATGTATGCTGTAGACGGTAAACCTCTATGGGTCTACAGGAAATTTGCCTACGAGAAGAGCTCGCACGCCCAGTTCTCTGGCACGGATCTAAACCGCGTAGACGTCGACTGTACTCAAGTCTAGGTTCGCCTAACGGTCGACTCGCCAGCATGAGTCAGGGTCGATCAGGATGGCGGAAATTCGCTCGTCGCTCAACTCGCCTGCTCGAGTTCGGAGTCGAATCCGCCAGCAAGCCCCAAAACCGTCAGTACAGCTGGGTATCCACTACCCCACGTGCTGAGATGGACCTTCCCATCCCTCTCGAACCGAAGGGAGAAAGAGCGCAGTACCCCAGGACCGTCAAACGGCCGCTCACAGTGCGCACAGCGCGAAGGGACTGGACAGGTGTCGAGTCAACCTGGGCATTCATAAATGCGACTCACCTCGGCTGTCTGAGTTCATTAATGCTGGTCAAATCCACTCGGATAGCAGTCGTTTGTTGCCTCACATACAAGAATGGGCCTTCCCATCGTAGGTGACAGGACATAGAGCACAATCCCTGGAATGACCGTTCATGGTATCGAGGAACGGCGAGACGTCTCTGAAGAGGATGTGGTCACATCCCACAATTCAAGGAGAAGTCAAGCTGTCCTTCTTTCATTTAAAAACCCCTTCCAGCACGATGGAAGAGAGGTCGCAAAACTTGGAGAAAAAAGAGTTGAGACCAAGCTGTTAGCAAATCCTTGCATTACAGCACTGCTGCCTAGTTCCGGGCTCCGATCGCCGACGAACCAAGCAGACCCGAACTCCATTGCCCCGAGCTTCTACTGCGAACTGAAGCTCTCCAGCAACCTCATTCAAACGGTCCAAGGGAAGCAGACTCGACCCGAGCATCGAGCGAAGCGTCCTATAGCCACCTAAAGTCCCCACACAAAAACAAAGAGGGCCTTCCCTCTGCTTCTGTTGTAAACATTTGATTTGTTAGTTTGTAATAAGCTTTCTTATAAATACAAACGAAACTCCTTTCTTCGGAAGAATCAAATTTTCACCCTACAAAACGCAACGAGTGTTTATCTCCCGCTGCTTGCGTGTGATCTTGGCCTGTGACGGGGACGCGTTAGTCGATGGACCACCGAACGATCAATATTTGGACAGAGTTTCGTCTATCCGCGAAGGGATCGAGAAACCGTAGCTCTTATCTCGGCGAAGCGAGATAATCACTCTTCTTAAGATTACCGCAATGGGATAATCCTAAGGAACGAACCGGGCTGCAGATCTAACTCCTCCTCTTCTTTATGCCGACGAACTCGATCCGATCTCTCCTCCTCCTCTCTGAAATTCGTGCACCTTTAGTCTTCAATCCGGCAGGGCTTCGCCTAATCTCCAAAATTCCAGATCCAGAAAAATGAAGGCCTAAGGTTTGTATTTATAGGCTTGAGGGAGTTCGGGTGGTTGAAACAGCACAACGGCCCAATTTTAGGCCTGGAGACACCCTTGGGAGTCTCAGTGAGGCCGAGACACCTTGGGGTGTCTCGTTTGGGCCGAAACACCTCGGGGTGTCTCAACTCAGGCTGAGACGCCGCTTTTTGTATATTCGTCTGTTTCCACCTTAACTTCTTTATCCGAACTCGGATTTGAGTGATTCAAAGTGCGTTAGAAAGATGGCGAAGAGATCTATAAGCTCCAATGATTAGATCATCTGTGGAATAAATGAGACACGAAGGGTATTTCGCCGTTTGTGAACGACACGAGGTTCCCGATCAGTTCATGTCTTTGTTATTCCGAAGAATCGTTGCTTCGCACAGTTCGTTGACTCACTTCATGTGCTTGTCAATGTCGATTAAGCTTCTGTGACTCGGATAGTGATGTTCATCATCTTCTCTCTGCTTTGAGCTGCTCACGGAGACCTATAGGCAATTTTCAATGCCTATAACGTGCTTACTCCTGGGGTCGTAGGGGCCACACCCACGAGCTCTCTATATAAACCCTAGTTTTTCTAGGCTTTCCGTGGGGGAGAGCGCAAAGAAAAAAAAACAGAGAGGCTTTTCGGCTACAGTGACGTGAAAAGAAAAATGTAGAGGGGAAAAACTGCAGATGCTTTTCGGCTGTAGCAAGGGTTTGTGCATCCCTTTGGAAGAGGAATTGTGAGAGATTTGAGAGATTGTTTGAGGATTTTATTTGTGAGACTTTGTGTGGTTGTAAACCCTATTTGTATTCTCTTTCTCTCTAATAGTAGATCTCCCCCTCCTTGCCCCGTGGACTTAGGCAACTTGTCCAACCACATAAAAATTTGTTATCTTGCTGTGATTTGTAATAGCTTGTTTAGGTTCCCTCGACAAGTCGGTCCTAGAACTAATGAGAGGAAGAGTGTATATCCCACTTTGTTGAGATATATCACTTTTGGTTCTTATTTCCTTTGTGAAACAGTGATTTAGTTGAGATCTATTCTCTTGTTGTGCACCAGAGGTGCTGTCGAAATTTTCGCTGCGCACAACACTAATTTCAATATATCCTATGAATTGAGGAACCTAATAGCAATTTTCACTACTTGAGGGACTAATTCAAAATATGAAAGATTCAAGCGACTTCGTTAGTCATCTAGAACTTAAAACTGGAACTGAGATAATTTGTGGGATAAATTTTTAATGTGTTAGTCACATAGAACTAGGAAATGAGATATTTTTTTATAGTGTTAGTCAAGTAGAACTTTTGTAGAACTAGAACTGTATTATTTTTTTGGTGCGTTAGTCAAGTAGAATTCTACTAGAATTAGAATTGGGATAATTGGTCATAATTATCCCACAAATTATACTACCTATATATATAATCATAAGTTCTCCTCTCTCAAATTATCCCACACATTGGAAAGAATACAGTTGGGAAAAAAAGTGAACGCCGCCTCCCTCCCTCTTGGTTAGTTTCTCCACCTAGAAAATTTCTCTGCCTTGAAGTCAATCATCTGTTCATTTTTCTGTCTTTACTTTGTTTTTGTGATGATTAGATCTTTTATTATTATCTTCAAGATGTATTACTTTATTGATAGCTTTTTAACGTTAAATTACTTTATTATTATTTGTTTGATCTAAGTTTTCTCTCCACAACAGTGGTTTAGGTTAAGAATATAGTGTTGGTGGGTTAGTGCTAAAGATATGCGGGCTATTTATGTTTTTTTATAAGTTAGAAAGCAACTTTGTGATCACATTGATGATTAGATGTTGAATGGTTAACGGTGATATCTATTATTATTAAATCGGCTCAGTAAATTGATTGGGATATTTATAGTTCATCTGTCGATCATCTGTTTAGCGACCATGGATGATTCCTATGTACATTTCATTTATTTGCTGATATGGTTTCAGCGATCATGATGAGATTGGTCCAAATGGTTAATGGCTGAAAAATGTTTATTTTTATTTCTTTATGATGTTATGAGATTTGAACTTCGACATTTATGATCCTCCGCTAGAAGCTCCACGAAATGTTCCTGATACAGACGATGACTCAGATAAAGAAGACGAGTTACAGACTCAACGAGCAGATGTAGAAGGTTGGAGAAATTCTATGGCAGATACCATGTGGGATGATAGAAGTCATGTGGGATGATGGAAGTCGAGTCACTCTAGCGATTTAGATTTTTATTTATTTGTAAATTATTTTATTATTTGAGATGAATAGTGATGCTTTATTACATTATATTTTATAGTTATTACTAGAATTTGCTTATCAATATTATATTATTTTTAATATATAATTATTAACAATAGTAATTTATACCCACCATTACCCCCACCAAATTATCCTACCAAATTATGCAACTTCATAATATTATCCATCATTATCCCACCAAATTATCCTACCAAATTATCTCACTTTAAGAATTACCCATCATTGTTCTACTAAATTATCCTAGTGTCAAAATATTATCCCACTTTACCAATTATCCCAGTTCTACTTAAAAAGTTCTAGGTGACTAATCCCCCTAAAGAACTCAAGATAATATAAGATGCTGCACATTTGCACTACGAATTTATGATTCTACATCATACAAAAATGACGGTCATTACAAATAGGACACAATAACTAACTGGTGCTTAAATATTGGCCAATTCTCAAGTTATTCCTTAAAGTATTAATTTATCTATTTTGTCATTAAACAGTATTCATGATTTCAGTGTGGTCATTTTGTGAGCCTACAGTTAAATATTTAGCAGATTTGTAAGGTGATAGTGCTTTTTTGCATTTTTTTCATGGGTCTTTATCCATTTGTCTCTTTTTTCCAGACCAAAAAAAATTTATTAACTACTTTATGCAAAACTTTTTATCCTTTAACTTTTTTAGGGATTGAGAAAGTATTTTTTTTTAATTACAGAAAATACAAGACATGAAAAAAAACACTATCACATCGTTAATCTGTTAAAATATTTGATTGTATGCTCACAAAATAATTACATTAGGCATACACACATAGCTTTAGGGGGAATAATAGGCAAATTGGTACTTTTTGTTTTTGTTTTTGTTTTTTTCTTTTTTTACTTTTTGGTTGGCCCACATGAGAGTTCATCAATACTTTAAGAAGTATTTAATCATTTGTTTCCTTATTGTTACAATACAATTATAATTGTAGTGATAGACACCAGAATTACAATTATCACTAATGTGTACAATAAGTCTGATTGTATCGAGGCTAGAGAACCAATAGACTATAGGGTAGCAGATGGTTCAGATATGATACTTACCCTATCCATATCAGGTTACAAATCAGGGATATGGATACGAATAGAAATACAAATTTCATTGACAAGAAAAATCCATATCCATATATATTTGCTAAATTGCTATAAATATACATGCGGATGTATAAGTAGATATACATGCCGATATAAATTGTATATGAGAAAAAAAATGATGGCATTGAAAAACAATATATATTTCATATAATATAAGGGAGTCATTAATATATTTGTTATATGCAAAAAAAAAAGCTAAGATTAGATCTCTTGATTATCAAGTTTAACCTCAAATCTGCTAACCTACGGATTAAAACTATTATAACTATATGGCCAATATATATTGGATATTTTGGATATGGATCCAGTATTTCACTATATATCTATGTCGATAACCATATCCTATATGTTATAGATTTTAGTAAACATTTATGTATCCTAACGGATACAGATACAAATATTTCCTGGGATATGGATAATTTTATTAAACATTTGACTATATGCTCATAACGTAATCACCTTAGGCACATACGCAAACCTTAAGGAGAAAAAATGTAACCCGGTACTTTGGTTTTTTTACTTTTTTTGGTGGGGGTGGGGGGGGGAGGCATGAGAGTTCATCAATGCTTTAAGGAGAATTTGATCATATTTTATAGTTATAATACATTTAAATATTGTAATGATAGACATCAGCATTATAATTATCAATAATATGTGTACAATGAGTCTGATTGCATCGAGGCTAGAGAACCAATAGCTAAAAGGCTGCATACGGCTCGAATGTCATACTTATCATATCCATATCAGTTTGCCAATAACGAATATGGATATAGAAATGGATATGTCTCGATAAAGAAAATTTCATATTCATATCTACTAAAATCTAATAGATATACATGTGGATATAAGTAGATATACATGCGGATATAAGACATATATGAGAAAACATGATGGCATTGAATAAAATAATATAGTTCATAGGATATAAGAGAGTCATTAATATGTTTGTTATATCTTAAAAAAAAGCTAAGATTTGATCTCTTGATCATCAAATTTAACCTCAAATCCATTAAGCTAAGGATTAAAACTATTATAACTATATCACTAATATATACTTGGATATTTCGGATACGGATCATGTATTTCACTATATATCTGTATTGATAACCATACCTTATTGGGTATAATAATTTTATCCGTACCCTAATGGATACATATACAGATATTTCCTCTACGGATATTTTTATGCACCTTAATAGCCTGACTTTTATTTTAAGCATTTATTTTCCCATTTTATAAAAGAGAGACTTAATTTTAGCTCACGATTTTAGGAGTTTTACATAATACAGAAGATATAGTTCCATGATTGGTGTAGAAAGACGATCCTTTGGTGATGGCTAGTAGAAGGATTGATTTCTTATTAACTAGCTTTCAATCGCATGATTGATAGAGGACGTAGTAATCATTGATGTCTAAATCAGCAATCAATGCATCACTAAGTTTCTTTCGTACAATAATTTCATATAAGTTAAAGGCGTGCATGATTAAAAATGACAAAATAATAATTACTTTACATATATACGTTGGTACAACTAATTTTCCTGAAGGAAGTAAGGAATAATCAAGAGATGAAATAGTTGCGAGTTTCATGCTGCCACTTACATTGAAGTGGATATTTTTTTTTATTCTCTGAAAATTTATTTTTGCTAAATAAAATGTTAGCTCATATCCAATATCTACTCTATATATGAGAATACTATACATGAGTCAGGGGCGGAGCCACCTATACTTTGAGATTAGGCATGTGCCTAACCTGAACTTTTAGAGATCCCTTTATAAACTTTCAACTCTATCTACTTATTGCCCTATATAAAGAAATGTGCCCAATCATATTAAAGTCATTATTCCGAATAATCTTCCTCCAACTAGTAAACATCACTTTATATCTTCCTCATTGAACTTAACCTTTCTCATGGAAAATTTTTGACAGGGATTCACTTATCTCCAAAGTTATGTTTTCATTATATTCCAAAGATGATTCTAATCCTGTTGTGCAACAACCCAAGAATCATGCCTCCAAACTTCTTAAAGATCTTTTCTCCATACACTCAGCTTTCTTCAGCTTTGTGAGATGAAATGTGGGTAATGGCAGATCATGCAGATTTTTGCTAGATAAATGGTCCAGCTCCAACTCTATATGTAGTCTTTTCCCAAAGGCTTTCAACCTGGCTTTTTCAAATGACTGCAATATTAGATCTCAAGGCTTCATGTTAGACCAAATATGGTATTGGCATTCTACCCTCAGAAGAGGTATCAGCCCTGAAGAGAGATCTGAAATTCAGAATCTCTACTCCCACCTTGACTCATTCTCTGGTTCTTTCACCCCTTCTCCTGATAGTCTATGGTGTCCTCTTCACTCATCAGGTATTTTCACAGTGAACTCTTTCTACTCAGCTCTCATATCGGGAGGTAGCAAGTCAAGGTATTATAATTTCATCTGGAAATCTTCAATACCTCTGAAAGTTAAAATTTTTCTTTTGGTTGGTCAGTAAACAAAAGCTTAATACTAAGTCTGTTTTGGTTTCAAAGGGTTGGATTGGGGACCCTAGATGTCCTTTTTGCGGTCTTGTTGTCGAAGAGCAGGATCATTTGTTCATTTCATGCACTTTTGCCTCATCTATATGGTCTACTTTATTCTCAGGCATTAGTGCAGCATCTTGGCCCTCAACCATGGACAGTATGATTTCTCTTAATGTCTCGCATTTTAATAACAGAGATATTTGCACTATTTGGAATACTGTGCTCCCTTGTTGTTGCTGGTGTATTTGGAACTGTCGAAATCAACTTATTTTTAGAGATATCCAGTCTAATCCTGTGCACATTGCCGCTAATGTTGCTAGATATACTCTTTTATGGGCAGGTTCTAAGGATGACAGGCATACCAGAAGGATCCGTAGGGCTGCTCTCAAGTTGCAATTTCAAGATATTGCGATGAAAAAAGCAGGAGTAGATATGGATGATAATTTCCTGGCTGATTAAGATAATATTTGGTGTAATCAGGGTGTGCAGTTGCTTTTGGTAGGCATCTTATCTTCTATCGGTGCTGGATAAGAAGAGGAATGCAATTTTTTTGGTGGCACTGGTTTCCTTTCTCCTCCTTTTGTTGGAATATCGAAAACTTTCATGTATTTTTTGATGACAATGTGTTTTATAGTTGTAGGTTGTTTCAGTCAGTGTTCCAAGCTTTCCTTTTTGTGTATCGGGGTTATTCCCTGATGTGAGGTAGGATCATGGGGAATGAGTCATGATAGGTGACGATAATGTCTGCTCCCTATCGACTCTATCGTTTCATGTTCCTTTAGACTCACATTTTTTGTAATTAGCGACGTATAATGTTTTTTTGTTTCTTTTGTTATTCAATCTTGCGTGAAAGAGTATCCAAGGCATCATGTACATTGTATTAATTTTGCATGGGATATCAGCACTTATATCATTATTGATTTTTCAAGTCTAGTGTTTGAAAAGTTAATGTCTTCTTGGTACACCATTAAGTGCATTGAATACTTTCTTTTGCAGTTACTTGTATTAATTTATGCTAGAAGAGAACTTAACTATCATCAACAAAAACTGGTTCACCAATCTAATAAGAAAAATTAAATTACTTGGTTCTAGCAAGTTTACCCTAATTTGTGCTACAATAAATGTATTCTATGATTCATATCTTAATACTGCCTTATATTTTTATCAAAAATATTTACTTTGACAAATATTAGTGGGTTTAATAATGTGTTTAATCCGAATAGATCTGCCCCTGGATATGAACTGTCATTACATTTAACAATACGAGTTACATGAGATGAGATCAAAAGCTTTACATGTGTCGCTTGACATTTTATTTAGTAGAATGAATTGCCACATCATTCTCATTTTTTTCATGCACATATATATAATATATGATACATGTGCTTTCACATTCTAATACAAACTTGATAAGTTTGGATCTTACGTGTCTAACTTGACTCAATTGGGTCTGAATGGGTTGAATGATTTCAGTATGAGATAGGCGATCCTCTTCCATATTAGTCTTTGATTTTAGATTGAATGCCTTAAATAAATAAATAAAATGGAAGAAGATACATAATCCATATTCTTTCTATTTTTATCTTTTTTTAATTTATAGTAATCAGCTTGATATGAACATCCCATTATTGGGCCGAGCCTTTCTACGCATGCCCAATCCATCCCAGTTCACGGCATCGGAATTTGACCTGACTTCTGAAATAAAATAAAATAAAAGCAAGGATTTGACTATTTCATCTATTAATGGGCCAGAGCCCAAAGCACCCAGAGGGACGACTTTGATTTTCAGAAAAGTATTCATCAATGCTTATTGATTGCAATTTACAAGGATTGAGAATTGGAACAACCATGACTAAAAATAAATCATATCATATCATATATCATATCATCATTGTGAAAAGTCGGGGGGGAGATCATGTTGTGTTAGCTTGTGGGGGCCACCACCACATTCCCAAAGCACGTGAAGAGATCAGGTTTTCTTGGTGACGTGAAGAATTGTAAATCCACCTGACGCGTGAAGAGCTAGCCCACGACCCGAGTCCAGTACAAAGCCATATATATATTCTTCCTAGGGTTTTGTGAAAACTGTGCAAGGTAGGCTTCATGAGGGAAAAAAAACGCAGGGGTTTTTTTTTCGGCGTCCGAGGCAGCAGGGGAGAACGCGTGTGCAAGGACGGCGTGGGGCGGAAGGCTTTTGTGAACGCAGTCTTCGGTCTTGGATCTGAGAGGATTTTCAGCATACTTTTGTGTGAGATTTGAGAGATAGTTTGAGGGTTTATTTGTGAGATCTTGTGAGATTGTAAAACCTAATTGTATTCTCTCCTCTCTAATAGTAGATCTCCCCCTCCTTGCCCCGTGGATGTAGGCAGTTTGCCGAACCACGTAAAAATTGATTGTTTGAGTTTGTGGCCATTGTAATAGTTTTTTAGGATCCCTCGACGCGCAGTCCTAGAGCTGACGAGAGGAAGAGCTAATATCCCACTTTGATGGGATATTAGGCTTCAGATTCTTGTTCCCTTTGAGAAACAAGAATTCTTATCGATCTTTCTCTCTTATTGTGCACCAGAAACTCTGTCGAAATTTTCGCTGCGCACAACAAGTGATATCAGAGCTAAATGATGTGAGATAAATGATGTGATATATGTTCCTTCTTTGAGGAAGAACTTGATCTCGATTGGAGCTTTGGTTGGAGAGGGTCTGAAGGTTTGTGTTGAGGACATGGTTCTCGAGATTACGAGAGACTCTCGTATTTTGATGAAGGACGTCGGGATAAATAACCTGTATTACTTGACTGGAGGTATAGTGGCAGGTGAAGAGCTGACTACTTCTGTTGATTCGACTAGACTGCGGCATTTGGGGCTTGGCTATTCCAGTATTGATTCCTCACATAGATTGAAAGAGGGTGTAAAGACCTGCAATTTAAAGTCCAGTGAACATGTTGATGTGAGCAAGAAGACCGAGGTGAAGTTTGGCACCTCTATTCACCGTGCTAAGGGTCGTTCTAGAGGAGTTCACGTGGATGTTTGGGGTCCTTCCAAGGGAGCATCATTGGGAGGTAATAGAAGTTTGGTTTCCTTTGTTGGTGGCTGTTCTCGGCGTGTTTGGGTTGCACCCAAATCCCCTTTGGAGAAAGTCCTAGTAGTCTCTAACAGTTTGAAGAAGTGTGTGATAGACAGAAAGGTGAAGGTACTCCATTCTGGTAGGAGGTACAAGATGGACCTGTTTCTGTATTGGAGCCGAGCTCACGGCATTTCGAGACACTTCGCTGGAAAGGAAATCTTGGGGCAACTAGATAGGGTGACAAATTTGGAAGACCGTGCCTTGCTGGAGGAGGATCGGTGTTTGTGGTCGAGCAATGGTTTGCAGAAGAGTTTCTGGACTGAGGCTTCGACATATTTGGGTCATCCTATTATAGAGTTGTCAACTGCTGTGATTGGAGGTAAAACTTCATTAGAAGATAGGTCTGGTAGTGTCACTTTGGTTGAGGCTTCGATGAGGAACTAATGACTTCTAAGCAGTGTGGAGAGTTTGTGGACAACCTTTAGAGGTCATCGCAGCGGGCTGCGAGATTGAGCTACTCCACATTGGCGTGGAGAATTTTCCCACATACTCCAGGTCATTTGCATGGTTGGATTCCAGCTGAGCTGTACACATCGTGGAAGTTATTTGAATTTAAGTGCAGATGATGAGTTGCGGGTTTGATTCGAGTGCACTGACAGAAGTAGTTTGGATATGGTCAATTGGTTCACCTCAGGGCAGGTGTTTGAGCGCCCATTGGAGGTCCTATCAAGCCGCAGAGTGATGATGTTTGGAGAAGGTTGCTAACTCTTCTATTGGATTGAGCGTCGTTCATGGCGCATTTGTGGCTGTGAACTACGTTTCGGTGTCTTGGATGCTTAGCAGAGGATTACGTTAGGCAGTCTTTATGATGCAGCCGGGTTAGATTATTTGATTGAGGGTGAGACACTTTGGTAGTAGATCGACGTTTTGGAGAGTGTTTGCACTCTCATTTGGGTTCTCGACTTGTTATGGATTGATTCCGTTATCGTGAATTGTTTCACTTCGTACTGGACACAACAAGTGAGACATTTGGTTTAGTTGGTGTCGGCTCAGTTTTGAGAAAACTTCACCGAGATGGAGAATTGTGAAAAGTCACGTGGGGGGAGATCATGTTGTGTTAGCTTGTGGGGGCCACCACCACATTCCCAAAGCACGTGAAGAGATCAGTTTTTCTTGGTGACGTGAAGAATTGTAAATCCACCTGACGCGTGAAGAGCTAGCCCACGACCCGAGTCCAGTACAAAGCCATATATATATTCTTCCTAGGGTTTTGTGAAAACTGTGCAAGGTAGGCTTCGTGAGGGAAAAAAACGCAGGGGTTTTTTTTTGGCGTCCGAGGCAGCAAGGGAGAACGCGTGTGCAAGGACGGCGTGGGGCGGAAGGATTTTGTGAACGCAGTCTTCGCTCTTGGATCTGAGAGGATTTTCAGCATACTTTTGTGTGAGATTTGAGAGATAGTTTAAGGGTTTATTTGTGAGATCTTGTGAGATTGTAAAACCTAATTGTATTCTCTCCTCTCTAATAGTAGATCTCCCCCTCCTTGCCCCGTGGACGTAGGCAGATTGCCGAACCACGTAAAAATTGATTGTTTGATTTTGTAGCTATTGTAATAGTTTTTTAGGATCCCTCGACGCGCAGTCCTAGAGCCGACGAGAGGAAGAGCTAATATCCCACTTTGATGGGATATTAGGCTTCAGATTCTTGTTCCCTTTGAGAAACAAGAATTCTTATCGATCTTTCTCTCTTATTGTGCATCAGAAACTCTGCCGAAATTTTCGCTGCGTACAACAATCATTTATATCATATTCCTTTTAAAAGCATGAGTTCAGTAAAAACTTTTCATGGTCAATATTACCCTTCACTATTTTGAATCTACTTTCCTTTATAACTAAAGGAAAATCTTAATGTGAACAGTAAACTTTCTAATTTTCCACGTATTTTCCTCTCAATTCTCCACAATCGTCCATTGTTGAGTTAATTCACCACAACCGATAATTGTTCTCACAGCTTCCCCCACAACCGTCCACTGTAAACGCAATTCCCCACAAACGTCCGTTGTTAACGCAATTCATTCAAATTGGCCATGTTGAGAGAGCTTCAGACACATTGCTCAACTTCCCCCGCTCAAGATGGTCACGTTTCTCAACTTCCCCCGCTCAAGATGGACACGTTTCTCAACTTTCCCACAAGCAATTGCCAGTTGCTCTGCTTCCATACATTCCTGTTTACAATCTTCTTTTTCTCTTCCGCCTAAGGATAGAGAGAACTGAGTTCATCTTCCGCCATTAGAGAGAGAAATTTCTTCTTCAGGTTATAATTAATTGAGTTATGTTTATTTATTTATACTTTTTCTTACTCAGCCTAGAAATTTAAGACTCGGTAATAGTATCTGAACGAATTCTTCTTCAATTTCCTCTTCCGCATGATAGTTCATGATTTCGTTGAGTGTTTGTTAATTATATTTATACAATTTTCTTCTTCCGCCTGATACAAATATAATGTTGTTTACTCTCTGTTCTTGACAAATAATAAAATTAAATTAAACATACTTACTCATTATACAGTTATGAAAATCCTCGATATGTTTAGATGATTAAACATCACTATAGCATTATGTACTTTAATTTAGCTTTAGCGTTTTTTTACAGATTTAATAACTCAACAATTTAAAAGGTTTAATTATATTTATTTATACTTTTCCATGCTTAGCCTAGAAATTTAAGACTCGGCAATAGTATCTATACGAATTCTTCTTCAATTTCTTCTTCCGCCTGATAGTTCATGATTTTCGTTGAGTGTTTGTTAATTATATTTATTCAATTTCCTCTTCAGCCTAATGCAACTATAATGTTGCTTACACCCTGTTCTTGACAAATAATAAAATTAAATTAAACATACTTACTCATTATACAGTAAACTTTAATCATCGATATGTTTAGATGATTAAATATCACTATAGCATTATGTGCTTTAATTGAACTTTAGCGTTTTTTATAGATTTTGTAACTCAACAATTTTAAAGGTTTAATTATATTTATTTATACTTTTTCATGCTTAGCCTAGAAAATTAAGACTCAGCAATAGTATCTGTTTGAATTCTTCATCAATTTCCTCTTCCGCCTGAAAGTTCAAAAAAAATCATTGATTGTTTGTTAAAATGGAATTATATTTATCTATACTTTCCTTGCTTAACCTAGAAAAATAAAACTCAGTATGCATGATTTTTATGATTTGTAATCAGATCTATACTTTTCCTTGCTTAGCCTAGAAAAAATAGGACTCAGTTATAGCATCTCTTGAATTCTTCATCAATTTCCTCTTCTGTATGATAGTTCAAGAAAAATCATTGAGTGTTTGTTAAAATTGAATTATATTTATCTATACTTTCCTTGCTTAATCTAGAAAAACAAGACTCAGTATGAATGATTTTTATGATTTTGAATCAGTATGATATATGCTTCTAAAATATTTGAGTATACAATTATAATGGTGCTTACACTCTGTTATTGACAAATAATGAAATTAAATTTAAAAAAAGAAATGGCTGAGTATTGGATGCTTGGAGTGTTACTGGTAGTCTTGATGTTGGTTAATAGTGTGAGTTGTGCTCCTGAAGTCAATTTGTATTTATTAGATGTACAAATTGCTTTGTAACTACAATAATTCTTGAAACAGTTCTGTTGTAGTTTCCGTCTCATCAAAAGAAATTATTAAGATACATATTGGAACCGCCAGCAAGAAAATTTGAAGGGTATCTTGGATCTAAAGAGTGTCTAAATATAATTATGAGCTGCTTAACTATTATTGATGAAAGTAGGATGGACTCCCCCCCCCTCTGTTTATTAGCATACATCATTATGTACACGCTTCGATTCCCTCCTCTGTGTTTTGTTCACTTGCAAAAAATTAAAGTAGATAAATGCAAATTGGAACCTGCAGCAAGAAAAATGTAGGGTTATCTTGGACCTCAAGAATGGCCACATATTTTGATAATCCTCATCACTATTACTGAAGAAACTAGGATGTTAATGTTTGATCCGTTAAAGTTTCTCTTTCGCAATTTTTTTCTCATATACAAAGGCTCCATGGTCATTCTTTTTGCAGGTGTGCTGCAGACTGAAGAGTTTGGGCACCTAAAACAAGCATTTGCCTTGCTTTTTTGAACATGAATCCATGAATTGTGAGCCTAAGAAAAAGCTCATCTCCAGGAAATGACTCATGAACATGCACAACATGTACATCCCTATACTTTTAGATGAAATATTGCTTCCCCAGTAGTCAGATTCTCTCATTAGGCAATCTGCTAGGCATGCACACATACACGGGCTCATATTCAAGAGGTAGAACAGCTAACTGCATCCACACTATGTATCTCCAAAATCTTCCACCTTGATTTTTAAAGCGATATCATACAGTCTTTGTTATATACATACAAAGAAGTAATTAGGCTATTAATCATAGTATCAACTTTAATTTCTAAACTGATGACAAAAACTAAATTCTTTTTCATAAAAAGAATTATTTAGGCTTATGATCATAGTATCAACTTTAATTTCTATACTGAGAAATCTCATTCTCCATAAATATAGAATATGCTTATCTATTTTAATGATACTTTTTCGTCAATGAAGCACTTTATTCATTCACCAATATATGTAAGTTTTGTACATCAAGATACTCATTAAAAGAAATATACAATACAAAAAGACTAACACTAGGGGATAATCCTATTTACCTTGCTTTTTTGAACCTGAATCCATGAATTGTGAGCCTGAGAAAAGCTCATCTCCAGGGAATGACTCCTGAACATGCATAACATGTACATCCCTATTCTTTTAGCTAAAATACTGCATCCCCGGTAGTCAGATTCTCTCATTAGGTAGTCTGCTAGGCATGCACACATGCACAGGCCCATTTTTAGGAGGCAGAACAGCTATCTGCTGTTGGCCTTCTTGTTTTGATGATGTTTAACAAACAATTTATCACTAATGTTGTTTGTCTAGTATTTGTGTTTTCTTATTTATTATAGACAAATAACATAGTTGGAGGATGGATGGATCGAGCCTTAACGGTCATATCAAATGGAGGTTGGCGGAATTGTGGAGTGAAACAACGTTCCATTCAAGTTAAAGATCAAGTTCAAGCTTCATCCGCATGTGTACCAAGTTGAGCTATAATGAAGATCAAGATCAAGCTTGGGTAATCTAGTTTAGATTTTATATTATGTGTGTTAGTACTTTAAGCTCACTTATATACACACATACACGTTTTGGTTTTTGTATATATATATAGTTAAATATATACATATATGTTTTGGTTTGATTTTTTAGATATGAAACAAATATATATTCATATATATGTTCATATGTTTCATATTCTATCATATTTGAAAATATATTGTGTTCTTGGTTTATGGACTTGATAATATGTTTTTATATCTTTTCCTAAGTCTATAAAGCCATACAAAAGTTTCCAAAAGTTGTGTTTATGTCAAAACATCAAAATTCATGTATATCAACTTTTCATGTTTTGGACATACTTGCAAAATAATAAGTTTTCACAATTTAGAAATGAAAATTGAAAATATATTTTTGTAACATGTTTTTTTCATGTTTATAAACATTTTGCAAAGTTTCATCAAGTTTGGAATTGATTTGTAATGTTTAATGGAATTTACAAAATCATGTTTTTTTGTTCGTGCATGTTCGTGCATGTTTTACAAAACAGATGAGTTTTCATAAATGGGAAGTGATATTTAATAAATTCTTTCTTTGATATGTTTAACTACATGTTTAGAAACTTTCCTCAAAATTTTACTATTTTTGGAGTTGATTTACTGTGCCTAATTGATTTTACAAAATCGTGTATGTCTGCAGTTTTTTAGAAACTGTAAATCTGTGTTCAAACATTTGTTTCTCTCAACTGGGAAATTATTTTTTAGAAATTCTTTCTCTAACATGTCATTATACATGTCTATAACCTTCCTACAAACTTTTATAATTTTTGGAGCTGTTTTACTATTTTTACTGATTTTATAAAACCGGATATACCTGCTACAGTACCACCGGTCGACCCATGCTACAGTGCCGGTCGACCGACGAACTGTCTGGAAAATTTCTCCGCTTCTGACCTTGTTCGCGGTCGACCGCGATTTTCCTCGGTCGACCGCTGTAGTTCCAACGGCTCTTTTTAGAGCCGTTGCAGAATGGTTTTTTGGGGGTTTTTGGGGTTGGTTTCTTCAAGCCTATATATACCCCTTTGCCATAACTATTTTCAATTATCTAAGAGAGTTTTAAAACAAGTTTAAGAAAGGTTTAATCAAGGGTTTAAGTTTGTTTTTAGTGTTTGTTTAAAAAGCTTTTAAGCATTTACAAGAGTTTGGTTTGTGGAGCAAATTTCACAAGAGCAAGTGGAGATCATTCTTGGTGTTTGAGCATTCATTCTTCTCCCTCTCTCTTATCATCTACAGAGAAGTTTCCTTAAACTCAATTCTAGCATTTTATAAGTTTGTTCTTAATTTCATAAGCTAGATTTCATATTGAGTTTATATTGTTTTATCTCTTTGTTCACACACAACCTATTGAGCTTATTATATTTACATTCATAGTATAATTTGGGGTTGTGGGTTTGTGACTAAGAGTTGTGCTTAATTGAGTTCTCACCTTGTTAGAGAGAACAATCATTTGTCGTATTGTGCCTAATTGTGAGGATTCACTTGTAATACACTTGTACACCGAGAGAAGTGTGTGGTGAGAGACGGAGTCGAATCCAAGAGGAGTGGCGTCGGTTGACGTGCCCAGGGAGAGGTTGTAACCGAGCACTTGAGGAGGAGGACACGGGCTAGGACCAACACTTAGTGTGTGAGGTGTGATTACATAGTGATTGTATTGTGAGGTGTAAACGTTGTTCGGGTGAACGTAGAAAACCCGGTTGTGATAGTGGAGATCTCCTCGAGGTGAGGAGCGGAGACGTAGGTCGTGGGGACCGAACTCCGTAATCATATTGTTTGTTTGTGATTGCATTGGCGCACTTCCTTTTATGTTCATATCTTATATCGCCTTTGTATATTGCTTGTTGATTATATTGCCCACTATCTAGTTTAGATTGTTTACCCTTGAGTTTATATATCCTTGCACATACATTGCATATACCTCTTTGTTAGGATATATCTTGTTGTTCATATTGCTTATCCTAGCTCATATACATTGTTGTATTTCATACTTACTAGGATAACTTATTAATTATTTTAATTGACATAAAATCGGATTAGATTAGCATAAGACCCTAATCACCCCCCTCTAGGGTCTAACACCTACATCCACACTATGTATCTCCAAAATCTTCCACCTTGATTTTTACAGTGATAGCATACAATTTTTGTTATATACATACAAAGAAGTATTTAGGCTATTGATCATAGTATCAACTTTAATTTCTATAACCAATTGCTCAGCACTTCTAATAGTCTGTTTGAATATTCTTGCATTGCGTTCACACCATATGTTGTATACTATTGACACAAACATCATTCTTCTTATTTTACATCGAGAAATGGGATTCAAACAATGTATAAACTCAACAATTGATAGTAAATAAAGATAACAAGCTATCTAATCTATCAATACAATATATCTTTATATAATAAATTATTTAAACTTATATTAGAAATGTAAACTTATATTGTAAAAATAAGAGTTACAATACCGAAATACAACTGACAGTTGATGATTACTAGAATTTTAAATTGTACTTTAGAGAAAATGGGATAATCACATTTGATATAAACTAATTGCCTTAACATGTGCTTATTTTGCGGTGCAATATCGTCTTTTCAAACACTCATCAATATCTCAGAGTCCGAGAGGAGGCCATCATTGTAAGTCTATTAGAAAATTCATATTTTTTTACCTATCGTTGAATTAAGTTGTTATCATGAGTGGTAAAACTGAATTATGACTCTCTAAACTATATACATCTGTGTTGAAATGAAATCTTCCTGGTTGTTATTTGTTTAATTCATATATATTGAGATAAGTTTTTGTTTTGTCCATAGATGCTTGGATTATGACTATCTATTTGTGTTATACTCTTAGTAGATGTAACACCGAGTTATCATATTCTCTTTACATATGAAATATGCTTATCTATTTTAATGAAACTTATCTCCAAGTATATTTTTATTTTGGGTTTTGATCTTATTATTGTCCATAAGACTTGATTAGTAAGATGTTGGATATTGATATGCATATATGTTCTTATGTAAAGAGTAACACACACTCACGTGCACTTAGAACTCATTTTCAGGATAATGGAGAGGAATGATGAGGACCAGAATACTAATAGTCCAAAAGTCATAAACGATGCATTGTTAGGGGTATGCAATACAAGTCATACAAATATCACTCAGTCATCTGCAAGAGATTTTTAACGATGCATTGTTAGGGGTATGCAATACAAGTCATACAAATATCACTCAGTCATCTGCAAGAGATTTTTATGTTGATGAAGCTAAGTTGACCCAAGAAGTTGAACAACGTTTTATAGGTTTGTGATGAGAACTCAGGTGGTGTGTCACTAAATTATGTGTGTGTTAATGTGTGTGTGTGTGCGCGCGCGTGCGCGCTCGCGTGCGCGTAGGGAGTGGAGAGATATATCGATTTATGAGTATTATTTTTTTCAACAGATAAACGGTCTAAAAGACAACGACAACGTCAGAATATGTATAAAAGTAATTCTCAAATGGTGAATAACAGGGATCAAAATACAAATATAGGCCATACTTCCTTAAACCTAGCCAGACCCATACATCATACAAATCTAAACGTGTAAAATGTATATTACCAAATGAAGGTATGACTGCAATCATCGTATTATTAAATATTAAAGTTCTCACAAATAACTAATATATAGTAATGAGAGATATTATTTGCTGAAAGAATTTTGAATGACATTCTCAACATTGGGCCTCCTAAATTCACTTGTCCTCATTGTAAGACGATGCTTTGGTATGATGAAAGAGCTGAAAAGTCTAAGAAACCTAAGAATCCCACATTTTCACTATGCTGTCATAAAGGAAAAGTAAAATTCCCACTTCTTCAACAACCTCCAGAATTCCTTAAACAACTCTTATCACCATCTAGAGGAGCACGGTCTACAAAATTCAAACAAAATATAAGGATGTACAACTCTTTGTTTTCATTCACCCCGACTGGAGGAAGAGTTGATAATACTTACAATAATAGAGGGGGTCCTTATTGTTTTCACTTGAATGGTCAAAACCATCATAAGATAGGTTCTCTGAAACCTATACCGAGTGAAAATCTAAAATATTGTCAACTTTACATATATGATACTAATCACGAGCTATTCAATAGAAAGACAATAATTAATGGTGTTGATGAATTAGATGATGCTATTGTAAGTGGTCTACTTATAATGTTAGATCATTGCAATGTGTTGGTACAAAGTTTTCGTATGGTGAGAGACCGAGTCAAGAAAAATGAGTTACTGACAGTACAATTGATAATTAAATCCTCACGCAACGGTGATGGGAGATTACAGAATATGCCAACTGTGTCTGATATTGCAGGTTTAATTGTGGGAAACATTGATGAAACAATTGCAGTGCGGTATATTGTTATTTATGACTGCAAATTGGGGTTGTTTAGAATTAGTTATCTTCACCCAAGTTTTATGGTCATGCAATATCCTTTACTATTCCTATATGGTGAAGATGGATTTCGACTTGGCATTCTATTGGAAGGAGAGTCTAATCATTCAAATTTGAAGAGAAAAGAGGTCACAATGATGGAATATGCAGCATTTAGGATCTAACAAAGGTGTGATGAAGGACATACATTGATTCTTTCAGGCAAACTATTACAGACTTACATTGTAGATATGTTTACATGTATTGAAGAAGATAGATTGTTTTGGGTCAGACTAAAACAAACAAAACTTAGAGATGAGCTATATTATGGTATTAAAGATGCAATATTCAGAGGTGATACAGATGGAACACAAGTTGGGAAGAGAATTATCTTACCTTCATCGTTTACTAGAGGTAATCGATATATGACCCAAAATTATCAAGATGCAATTGCTTTGTGTCGTGTTTTAGGAAATCCATATTTGTTCATCACAATTACTTCAAATACCAAATGGAAAGAGATTAAATATGTATTGGACGAGATAGGGGCCAAAGACCAAATGAAAGACCAGATATAGTTGCAAGGGTTTTTAAAATAAAGCTTGATCTATTGATGGAAGACTTGCAAGATGGTCAATACTCCTATCACGTAATCATATTATACAAGATGATGCAAATAGAAAGAAAAAATGGAAGCTGAAAATTAATTACGTTCCATATTGCACAATATGAGTGAAAGTAATAAAATGTCTACCTCTGACTTTAGTAAGTGGGTACTGGATATTAGAAATGAAGATAACATGTGTAAGAAATATGCATTTCAAGATAAGGATTTGTTAGTTGAGATACCATATAATTTTATAATTCATGCGAATGGAAATCTGATTGATGAGGTTATATCGTCTACATATCCTAGATTGATGCAACATTACTCAAATGAAAAGTATTTAGAGGAAAGAGCTATACTAACAACAAGGAATGAAGTTGTTGACATAATTAATAATGAAATTCTTGACATTGTTCCGGGGGAGTACATTACATATTTGAGTTCAGATTCTTTTTTTCCCCACCTCGCCAAATCTTGCAAGCAATAAAATTTTATGTCCAACAGAATTTCTAAATTCACAGAAGTTTCCTAGGATGTCAAATCATGAAATTAAACTTAAAGTTTGTACTCCTATCATGCTTTTGCGTAATCTTAGCCCGACAGATGGTCTTTGCAATGGTACGAGATAGTTATTACAAAACTTCTTAAATGGATAATAGAAGCTAGAATAATAAGTGAAAGTAATATTAGGTCAAAGCATTTTATATCCAGGACAGATATGACCAATACTGATTCCAAGTGGCAATTTTATATGAAAAGAAGACAATTACCGGTAAGGACATGTTTTGTGATGACTATTAATAAAAGCCAAGGGCAAACTCTAAAGCATGTTGGATTGTATCTTCCAAAACCATGTTTTACTCATGGGCAGTTATATGTTACAATTCCAGAGTTACTTCATCGCAGGGAATTAAAATTCTCATTGAAAATAAAGATGGAATAGATAACAATGTAACAGAGAATGTTGTGTATAGAGAAATTTTCAACAAGCTACCTGCAAGTATTATGTCAACACTATGCCTTACAACTATATTGTCAAACATGAAACAGTTAATTATTTTTCCCGACATATGCATACTTTTATGATGAATGTAATGTCTGAATTTTATACATAGCTATGATTTTATTATACATTATAGCTTCTGTCTTTTTACTTATATTTTTTGAACTTTTTATCTTGTAGTTGATCATCATTGAGAATGTCAATAACTAGCTATACAGCAATAAAAGTTTTGGACCTTACTACTAAAGATCAAGTAATCAAGACGAGGGTTACCTGGTTGTGGGAGAACATCAATCCAATCTCTAAACAAGTATATGGATTACAACTAATATTGGTAGATGAAAATGTAATTTGCATAGTCTAAACTTTATTTGTCTTCTACAATAAAAATCTGATACATATAGCATGTGATTATCTATTTTATATTTACAAATCATTTTTTAATTACTAATTTGATTTATTTATTCTTATCAGGATAATGATGTTTAAAGGAACATAAAAGCAACTGAGATATCTAGGTTCAGACCAATGATAGAGGAAGGGAGGATTCATGTTCTTTCTAAATTCAAAGTGATAACTGCATATGGTGATTATCGAGTAACTCAAAATAATTACTTTATATGTTTCATTAGACATACTAAGATTAAGGTTCTCGAAGATGAAGATGAGCAAATCCCGAGACAAAATTTTCAATTTAAAGATTATAATGAACTTGGAAAATTTCTAGGGAGACGTACATATCTTTATGGTAAGGTCATGCACAATTTTAATAATTATGTTTTTCTTTGATCGGTTTGATAAACTTGCTAATACATGTATTGATAATATAGAAATTTCATAGATGTTGTAGAAATTGTGAAGCATATATACACATTGGAAGATTCTAATACTGGAGGGAAAAGAAAAACTAGAAGATCGCTAAAAATTATTAATGATATGTAAGCGTTGTATACATTTGAAATTATAACGGATTCTAATATCATTTTATATTATGGCTGATTTTTGACTTTTCTTAAAGGGGCTAGGAATGTACAATGACATTATGGAACAAAATTGCATTTAATTTAGAAGATCAAGCTCAACAGTATGACCCAAATAATATGGTTACGATAATCACTGGAATATTTGTAACAAATTTTTGAGGTAATGAGCACGTGTCATTGCTATCCATTCAAATTAAAATTGATAGCAGCTTGGTTAATGTTTTTTTGTCAATGAAAAGAAATTTTATTCATCACCAAAATTTGAAAATTGAGTACATCAACTATCCAAGAATGAAACTTGGAAACTAACTATCCAAACACAACGTTTGGAAACAACAGATCAAGAACAGAGCATATTATATATTTTTTCCAGCTTCTCCTTCATATGGTCAGGGATATCATCATTCAAAATCTTGGAGAAAATTGATATCTTCACAGCACGAAACAAATGATCATGCCCCCTATTTTTATGTTGAAAAATTCTCAAGTTCCTTTCTTGCCATGTCAAATAGACTGTAACTGACAATGACATCCTCTTTAAATTTTTCATAAAACTCTTCCCCTTTAGGTTGTTACAATACCAATTGATGATAAGATTCCAATAGTAAGATCTCCAAGCAAAGCCCAACCAATCCATAACTTTATTCTATGATTGGATAGAATATTAACATTCGAAGATCAAATTTTGACAGGTTTCCTCTATGTGATTTGAGCATAAGACACAAGTATTTGTGTCCAACATTCTCATTTTCTATAGTCTATCTTGAGTTAATATTCTGGAATGAATCAACAACCATAAGTTGAACGAATGCGTTGGATAATGAAAGCCTCTCCAAATAGTTCCAGACCAAGGGCTTGACTGGTTGATTGTCTTAAAGCTTAGTAGACAGAAGATATTTTAAAGCTTGGTTAATGTTTGCATATCTGATTATGCATATCTATAGTTAGTTATCGTATAACATAATTTCATTTTGTGTATATAGCAGGAAATAAAACAATTTATTCTAGCAACGCGTTGAGAGTATATATCAACATTGATGATCCAAAGGTGAATGATTTATCTCAGAGGTATGTGGTGTAGTTAAAGAGATTATACTCTAAACATGAAATGTAATGTTGTACATTTGCATTATGTTTGTATGTATGAATAATTGTCATCAATATATTGTTGCTCATATGGATTTTGAAAGTGAATTTATCATCATCTAGAAATCTCAATGACAGTGTGGGATTGCTGCAAATAATTCCTACCCCAATCAACTTCTCAGCAGATCAACCACAGCTTATCAAAGCATCAAATGCCACATTGAATGATTTACTTTTCTTCAATGACCCTGGGACTTCTAATGTAAATTTGCATTATATAATATGTACGTTCTATGAGTATGTTTCATCACTGATTTATATTACTTTTCTGAGAAATTATTTTCCCATCATTACAGGAATATTATTTAATTTGCGAAGTTATTATTATTGGTATTATTGAGCATATGAAATGGAGATACAGTGGTTGCCCTAATTGTTCAAAAAATCCTTAATAGCTGGTAATTCATTCTGGTGTGAGAAATGTAATAAACAAGTCATGGCACAAAACTGGTAATATTATGATATCATATTGACTCGCATATAAAGTTATATAATAGTTAACTAATTATGAAATGTAATTGTAGGCGTTAAAAATTGTATATGGGTTCCCATACGCAGCTCAAGACAAAGAGAACATGATGAACATCATCACCCGAGTCAAAGAAGATTATCTGATGCCGGTAGAGCGCATGAAGCGAATCGGTAAAGTGTATAAGTCAATAAAGTGACGAAACACACGTAAAGGGGGAAAACAAGCAAACCGAAGGAGATACAAATAGCCAAAAGGGTCAAAAGACACAGTAACAGGCCAGGAGGCTCGCACGCATGCGAGTCACCAAATGGTGACTCGCACCTGCGCGAGTCACCAAATGGTGACTCACACCCATGCGAGTCACCAAATGGTGGCTCGCACAGCTCCGAGCCACCACAACATATTTGGCCTTCCAAACCTCCCAAAACACGGATTTTGATGTTTTTTAATGATTCTTTCGTCCCAGGACCTCCCCAACTATTTTGAAGCTATCAACGGCAGATATCAACGGCAGATGACGTCAAAACACTTAATCTTATTAGAAAATATGACGACAAAAGCCTATAAATAGAAGCCCAGTATCTTTATTTGAGAGGATCGAAAATCTGAGGGTGGGGTGCTGTCCAATTGAACAGTAGATCACGAATTTCAAAGGAGAATTGATAGATCTTGACGAACTTTTTCATAAAGAAAAAGCCTTCGAAAGGTTTGAGATTCTCTCCCTCTCTTTCATCCGGATCAAACCTGGTTTTGATCTCGAGAAGAGTCACAATCTCGCTTGGTCATGATTATCGCTGCTGCGGTTGTTTCCTTCGTAAAACAAGAGCATAATTATACTTGTCAACTGGATCTGATCTGTGGCAGTCCACGGACTAACGCGTCCCCTGCACAGGCAAAGATCCCACACAAAGCAACAAGAGATAAACTACTGCTGCGTTTTGTTTCATAAAGTTGTAATCTTTACTTTTCTCATTGTAAGAAGATCTTATAAAAAGACCAGCTTGAACTTGTAATCGATAAACGGTGTAACAGGTTTGACAATAATGAAACCGACAACTTTTGATGAAAACAAACTGGTGACCACAGTGGGAGCCGACGGCCTTTCTGTGAAGGTTGTAGTGTCACAACCGAGGATCCTTATCCCGGTTGACGAAGAGGTTGAATACGAGTTTGATCAACAAAAGTATGAGGAGTATTTGTCTTCCTCCTCTTCCTCTCAAAAGAGCAAAAAGATCTCTTCCGCAAGGAAAGTTCGCTGGTCTTCAGATCTGAAGATCCATGATGATGATCTCTACCCCATCACTGCTACAGTTGCATTGTCCAATGCTCCTATGATGCCCGAAGAAGTTTAATCTTCAGATTTGAAACCCTCCTTGGTAAAGGAGCTTATTGCTGAAGGGGCGCCAATTCTATCAAAGAGAGCGCATCAAAGGCGACGCTAACGCCTCGCACGCCAACTCGCCAAGGCTTTGGAGCTAGTTGACGGGATCCATTACAAGGCAGATTTAAAGTTTAGGAGTCGCCAATCGCCACAACAGCAAGCGAACACCTTATCCTATAAACCAGCAACAAATGAGTGGGTCCGCGTCGAAAGGACCCGTTCAACTCTTGACGAACGCATTCAGAAACACCGCGCATTACTTGCGCAAGCTAAAATCCTTATACAGGAAGCTAAGAAACTACAGAAAGAAGAGATGGCCCAAAAACCACCAAAACTACGCAAAGTATGGAGAAAAAGGGCAAAAAGACGCTCAAGATCGTCGAAAAAGAGAACTTGCTGTTTACTGACTTGGTCAAGGCCGAGTCACCAAATGGTGACTCGGGCCACCCCCGAGCCACCAAGGCCGAGTCATCAAATGATGACTCGCGCCACCCCCGAGCCACCAAGGCCTGTTTTTCTTCCGTTTCACCTCCTGCAGTCATTTTTGAGTCTCTGACGGCCCCTGTTCATGTCCCAATAAATTCTGAACCTCCCTTAGAGCTTTACGATAGTGTGGACTTATCCAGATTCAAAATGAAGATTACAGATCGTCTCGGTCATTTGCACAAAGACCAAGGTAAAACTCTAATTAGAGAATGCTTGGGTCCGGAAAGCGAACCCCAAACTATGCGTCAGACTGGGGGTAGTACATGTCCTCCCAACAAGTTAAGGACCTCTTACGTTGAGAAAGTACCTGTAACCGCTCGCCTTGGATTGCGAGTTGAAGTCCAAGAGCCTGTTAGGGCCTCGTGCTCACAAAGACAAGCTTATGAACGAGTGACTCTTGGGAACACTAATGAAGAAAGAGAAGCGTGTTCATCAGAAGACGACGATGCTAGATTTGGAAAATCCTACCCGCACACGATAGGTTGCTCCGGTAATCATATCGATAAGTTGTACTATCGGGCTGGGAGACACGCAAATCTCGAAAGAGAAGTACACAAGAAACGGATTCCCATTGTCCGTGCACCAAGCTCATCAGGGTAGTGTTATCAGAGTGTAGCTTCTCTAGCATCGCTTCACAGAGGGTCTCAATATTTGAAAGATTTTCTACTGAAATATCAAGACCCAAGTCAAGGCATTTCCATAAAAGAAGGCCGTTTGTTCAAGACGATGAATTTCCAGAAGTAACCGTCAACATGACTGGTAAAGAGAAGGCGACACCGTCAACATGACTGGTAAAGAGAATGCGACACGACGTTTTAGCCCTGAACCTTTCCCAGAAATATCTTAGCGGATGACTCGGCTGCGAACCGGGGCTATCAGGCCTATAGATTATAGTGGAGCTAGAGAGGGCATTCCTCAGATGATGAAGCATCAAACACAAACTCTGCGATTGCTTCAGATGCCACTGCATCCAGCGCAGGACAAACCTATGAGTTATTTATGATCAACGCCGAGCAAATGACTAAAATCCTCGAGGACGCTTTAGCTAAGCAGAAAGAGAATTTCAAATTTAAAATGAAAATGGCTATGCAACAGATGAGAGAAATGCATAGCTAACAAATCGCGACACTGACAAATCAGCAGGGAGAGTCCAGTCGTCGTAATCATCCCAACCAAGTTGATAGCGATCGGAAAGTGGACGAGAATACCAATATGGATACTCCTCCTATTCACAATAATGCTGGGGGTGGCCCCTCAGATGAAAACAATACGAAGGAGGATTATATCATTCCTCCCCAGGATAGCTCAAAGAAAGATAGGAGCGAGGACAAGAAGATGAAAGACTTAGAGAGCAAAATCAATGCATTGATGTCTGCTCAAGAAGTAAAGAAGACTAGCATTCTGCGCCCTTATCCAAAAGAGTGGGAATCAATTCCATACCCAACAAAGTTCAACTTAATTAACTTCACACCATTCGACGGAAGAGGATCACCCACTCAACACTTGATCTACTTCAAGTCTCACCTAGAGATCATTTCAGGTAATGAACCTCTGATGGTACGATCATTTTTGGGAACCCTTCGCGCAGCTACCGTTGATTGGTACAACCATCTTAAACCGGAAAGTATCAATAGCTGGGATGATATGGAGACCATGTTTCTCACCAACTTCTTTGACGACGACACTGAAGTGTCAATTGGAACACTCTTTGATGAGAAGCAGAAAGACGGGGAACTGGTTGAGAACTTCATCAAGCACTTCCGGAATAAGGCTATGAACTGCTGAGATCTGATCACGGAGGAATTCATTCTCCAAACGTGCCACAACAACCTCTCCTTGGAAGTTTTGGAGGTAATGGGCATGACACCATCCAAAACATGGAAAGAATTAAAAGTGTATGTGGAGCAGGCCAAATGCTTTCTCAGGAGGAAGAAAGCTGAAAGGGGTCAACCGGCAAATAAAACCCCAAAACAGAACTTCACCCCCCCCCCCCCCCCCCCCGTGGTAAAGGAAAGGCGCAGGAAAATACAGTGGATGCAAATCAGACATTCCAATTGCAAACCCAACAGTAGCCGTAACAACAAGCACCAAAACCACAGATGCCTTAATGGCAACAACAGTCTCCAAGGTTACAGAAGACTTCTGAACTGAAGTTCCCGAAAGAACATTCTTTCAAAGAAGATGAGGTGCCTGGTATCTTCAAATACTTGTTGGAGAACGAAAAAATTAAGCTACCCCCAATCACCGATCAGGAGGGAGCTAAGAAGACTACAGATCCGCGATATTGCACGTTCCACAGAACAGTTCACCATCCCACGAAGATGTGCTACGCTCTCAAAGATAAAATTCAAGCCCTAATCGATGTGGGTATTATTACTCCAAAGCAACCCAAGGAAAAGAAGGTTGACGCAAATATGGTTTCTATCAGTTTTGGCTCAGTTCCTATATCATGGTTCCAACCAGAGCCTATGCCAAAAGTAAAGGTGAAAACTATTAACGATGATCCTCATGGACAACACCAGAAGGGACTTGTGCAGCACACGACTCCTAATAGAGAAATTCTTTGGGTCTATCCAGATTTGCTCAATGATGAGCAATGGGCAAGTTTCTCATCTAAAAAGAAGTCCAAAAGTAGGGGGAAATCTTGTTGTCCCACTACGACAATTCCTGAAAAAGATAATGACGGTATTCCTACTTTATCACTTTCTGAGGACGAATAAGAAGTTTTCGCTACTAGGGGTGGGAACGAGCACCATTACAAGTATCCTGAGGCTTCTGACCTAAATGCTAAAATGTTGAATGAGCTAACGGTAACTATAATTCCCCCTACACCTACAGGGAAATCCCAGCAACAACCAGCTAATAAACAGAAAGGGAAAGAACCCTAACACCAGGAGGTTCAGAACCTGAAGCAGTCTCGATTTAATCGCCCGATTAGGAGAGATAAACTGGGGAGTTCAAGCACACCATACCGCTTCGATGTTATGACTCAGCTAGCTAACATCCCAGCAATAATAACCCTATATGAATTGTTGCGCCTCTCTAAAGAAACAAGGGAAGCTTTGCAGGAAGCCCTGGCTGATGCTGACGTGTTCCTCACTCACATCAAATCGGCTTCTGAAGATCCAGAACCTCCAATTCAACATTGTAATTTGACGGCCAGACAATTCCCTTGCATAACGTTCACCAAAGATGATATGCAAGTTAGAAACTCAAAGCATGATAGGACTTTATACTTCACTGGATACATAGGCTCTAGCATCATCAACTGGATCCAAGTCGATCCAGGTTCCGCCGTCAGCATCATGTCGCTCTGACTGATGTATAATCTTGGGATCCCTACAAACAAATTATCCTCGACAGGCACCGTCATCTATGGATTCAATACCAGTGGGTCCAGACCATTAGGTAAAATCCGGATAAAATGCCAACTTGGGGATTTAAAGTCCAAAGTCACGTGCTACATGATCGATGCAGAAACCTCCTATAATTTACTATTGGGTCGACCCTGGATCCATAGTAATCTTATAGTCCCCTCCACTCTCCATCAGTGTCTTAAATATGTAGACGCTAATAAGGAAATAAGGACCATGGTCACGAATAAGCAACCGTTTAAGGGGTTAGAAAATTATTTTACTGACTCCCTTCTTTATGGTGCTGAATCCGACACAAAATCATCGGCCCAAGGTGCGGATAGCGAAGAGGAAACCAATACTGAAGCTAGGCTTGATTACAATGACAGTTTTGTACTAAATGACATTGTACCCTTTGTAATTAGTCCTGACGATAGTGAATTATCAGACGATAGCTGTAATTAGCAACTTGCCAAAGAAGTAATAAACGATGACTTAGAGTATTCTCTGTGTCTGGATGAGGTAATGTAGGGATTATACGAGAACTCTAACATACACGTGCCGCTTCGGTCATCCTGCTTAACATCAAAGCATGTCCAAAGCTCATTTGGAACAACCCTCGTCATTTCTGCCAAGGCAGGGGGTGGAAGAGAGTTGGCTTTCGGCAAAGGGGAGACGTTTCCACCATCAAACCCATTTTTGGAGGAAGGTAGTAATGAAGAGAAACCCGGACCTCATCTTTTAAAATATAGTCAACAATCGTGTGATTTAATGAAGAAATGGGGATATAATTTCACGCTTGAAGAAGGTATCTGCTTTGGTCAAGGCCCATGAGTCCCACCTCGTCCGGCCTATGTACCGAAAGGAAAACCCGACAATTACTATGGCTATAAAAGGGGCCTAGGCTACACATCTTCATCCGATGAAGAGTGTTGCTGAAAAGTCACTTGGGAAGACCCATGGATTCATCACCTGAATATTCAGTATGGGGATCGTTTCGAGCAAAGGGAACCACTCACCGAAGACAAAGTAGTCCAGGTAAACATGGGAGACGAAGAAAATCCAAAACCCATATTCATTAGTGATAGTCTTCTGCCAGACGAGAAGGAAGAATTGATTGCCCTTATTAGGGAGTACATAGACGTCTTCGCTTGGAATTACGAGGATATGCCAGGAATTGATCCAAACGTAGCAATGCACCGCCTCAACATCAAATCGGATGCCAAACCCGTCAAACAGGCACAGATATGGTTTCGTCTGTAGATTATGGAGACAATTGAGGCAGAAGTTAAGAAATTAATTGACTCTGGTTTTATCAGAGAAGCGCAACATCCCGATTGGCTGGCGAATATCGTACTGGTCCTTAAAAAGAACGGGAAAATCATGATCTGTATCGACTTCAAAGACTTGAACACCGCTTGCCCAAAGGATGATTTTCCTCTTCCAATCACGGATGTTATTATCAATAACACGTGCGGATTTGAGAGAATGTCCTTTATGGACGGATTTTTGGGTTACAATCAAATAAAGATGTACCCGGATGATGAAAAACACACTGCATTCAAAACTCCTCTCGGGGTCTTCTGCTACATGGTTATACCTTTCGGATTGAAAAACACAGGCGTAACCTATCAACGAGCGATGTCAAAGATTTTCCAAGAACACCTCCGGAAAATCATCGAATGCTATGTCGACGACCTAGTCGTAAAAAGTCATAATAAAGATGACCATATCAGAGATTTGAGGACGATGTTCGATCTCATGCGGACTCATCAGTTAAATATGAACCCCACTAAGTATTTTCTCGAAATGTCCAGCGATAAGTTTCTTGGATTCGTCGTCACCACGAAGGGCATCCGTATTGACCCCGACAAAGTGAAAGCGATAAACGAATTTCAACCCCCGAGGAACCTTAAAGAACTCAGAGGGTTGCAAGGGCTGCTAGCTTATATTCGTCATTTCATCTCGAATTTGTCCGGGAAATGCCAACCATTTTCCAAACTCACTAAGAAGGGTGTGTCGTTCATTTGGGATGACGCTTATCAAAAGGTATTCAAGGATATCAAAGCATATCTGGCGAATCCTCATGTTCTTGTTGCACCAAAATTAGGTAAACCGTTCTTAATTTATATTAAGGTGATGAACCACTCATTAAGTGTTTTGCTCGCACAAGATGATGACAACGGTCATGAACAGGCCGTCTATTACTTAAGACGAACTTTGGTTGGTGCTGAGTCTCGGTATCCAATGATTGGGAATGCCTCGCTTTGGTGCTCGTCATCCAAAAGATGCGGCACTATCTTGTTGGACAGACAATCTATGTTAATTTAAACGTTAACCCAGTTCGGGTATTCATGACACAACTGGCCTTTATGAATTGGAGATTAGCAAAATGGGCCTTACTCATATCCCAGTACGATTTGCACTTCAAACAACAGAAGTCAGTCAAAGAACAGGCAATTTGCGATCTTTTGGCAGCTAACCCTACAACTGATGCAACCAAATTGTATGAAGATTCACCAGACGAAACCCATGAGGTCAATGTTACTTCTCATCAACACATTTGGCAATTGTACTTTGATTGCGCTTCCCGAGCAACCAACACGGCTAGCGCTTCTGGTAATTCTAAAATCTTTGCAGGAGTTGGAGTCGTCCTAGTCTCCCCGAAGAAGCATGTGATACCTCGAGCCTACTCATTGCTAGGAAAATACTCCAACAATGTAGCCGAATACAACACACTGCTTATCGGACTTAGCTTTGCTAAAGAGTTGGGGGTCGAATATCTTGAAGCTTTTGATGATTCTTAATTGATAGTCAATCAAATTCGAGGAGAGTACGAAGTCAAGAATCAAGACTTGATACCGTACCATAAGATGGCCATCGAGATGGCAGGTTTATTTGAAGAATTCTTTATTAAATACATTCCATGTCTTCAAAACGCGTATGCAGATGCGTTGGCAGCATTAGCAGTATCTTTGGCGTAACCTCCCGACACAGAACAATGGGTTACCATCAAAACTCATCAACTTTTTGTGCCAGAATGCGTTTTGGAAATCAAAGAGGCGCATACAGCCAAAATTGAACTCGAACCTCGAGATTGGCGATTCCCTATTATCAACTACGTCGTGCATGGAATTTTACCATAATGTATAAAAGAAAGAGACTCGGTTCGACGAAGGGCACCGAGATTCTATTACAACTCAACGACCCAAACGCTGTATCGTCGCGCATACGACGGGTTACTACTTTGATGCCTCTCAACAAAAGAAGCGGAAGAAGCTATCAAAGAAGCTCATGATGGAACTTGTGGTGTACATCAACCCCGTCCCAAGCTCTGTGATCGTCTCAGAATAATAGGGTATTATTGGCCAACCAGGGTCAATGATGCGGTTGACTATGCCCGACGATGCCACACGTGTCAAATACACGCAAATTATATGCATCAATCCCCAGAACACCTACATCTATCGGCTACTTCATGGTCATTCAAGACATAGGGGATGGACATCATTGGTCCTATTTTCCCACCATCAGTAAAATGTGACCATTTTATTTTGGCAATCACCGATTATTTCTCAAAGTGGGCTGAAGTAGTTCTGCTAAAAGAAGTAAAGACTAGCAACATTGTCAGGTTCATCAAACACCATATCATCTATCGATATGGAGTTCTGAGACGAATCGTATACGACAATGGTCCTTAATTTATGAGCAACTCCTTCATCAAATTTTGTGGGAAGTTCAGAATTGAAGATGTCTCATCGACAGTATACAATCCCACGGCGAATGGATTGGCTAAGGCATTCAACATGACAATCATAAAGATTTTGTCAAATCTTTTGAGAACCAACAAGCGAGACTGGGCTGATAAACTTGGCGAAGCCCTTTAGGCCTATCGTACTACAGTCCGCACACCTACCGGGGCAACTCTGTACTCACTAGTATATGGGTGCGAGGCTGTTCTTTCCTTAGAAATTCAAATTCCATCCCTTTGTATCGCTCGTGCGACAGGGATGACAATGGAGGAACAACACAAGAAACGTCTCGAAGAACTCGAGATGTTAGACGAGAGGTGTTTGGAAGCTCGGCAGCATATTGGGTTTTACCAAGCCAGAATTTCTCGTGCTTTTGACAAAAAAGTTAAGCAAAGAAGCTTCAAGGAAGGAGATTTGGTTCTCGCTGTCCGGCGGCCAATGGTACTTAACTCCAAGAAAAAAGGTAAGCTTCAACTCAAATGGGAAGGACCATTTGTGATAGAGACGATCTACTCCAATGGTGCATATTGTTTAGTCACCTAAGACGGTGACAAGATCATGATACCAATAAATAAGAAATTCCTAAAAAAGTACTATCCTTAGTACGCTCAGGATAGCTCACTAAAACGGGAAGTTCCTAGATAATACTGTACATGGTGTTCTTAAGGATAACCCGAGATCAGCTAGATTGGCTGTAATATTCCCTCACAAAACTCCCACTGTTGCTGACGATTTACACTCTTCCACCACAACATCCCTTACTGATCAAATTAATTGACGATGGGTCCACTAAAATTCTCCCTGGTTTACTCCACTCAAACTCCCGCTATGTCTGTGCACTCAACACTCTTATTGTTAGAGTCCAGATATAGTACTCAGAATTTTCATCTCCTGGTCATTGATAATTGTCAAAATCCTCAGTGTTAAGTATTTGTCACTTAACACCAGGAACACCCTTTGAGTGATTTGTATGAATCAACACTCCCACTGTAATTTGTGCTCCCACTCTCAGTGTCCTCTTGGTCAAACCTTCCTATAGTTAGGACCAAAGCCAAATTCTCCTCTCGATTCCTTCAATGAACGAGAGACCTACTTTCAAACCGGACTTTCCTTTCGATAAACGAAAGACCTCCACCCCAATCGAACGATCAAACCTATAAAAGTTAGGGTCATCTCAGTACCTCCTCTTGGTCAAAACCATCGTACGGTTATGGCTGGGATTCCTTTTTGATAAACGAAAAGCTCTCATCCCTTTCCCTTTAGTCAATCCTATAAAAGTTAGGGCTGAAGTCAAAAACTCATCTTCAAGTCAGGTAATCAATCCTATAAAAGTTAATGTTATCTGAATCTTTTTGATTCTCAGAGTGAAGATCCCACTTTGAGTTTCTTTTGTAACCGGGGATAGAATATAAAATTCTTCCTCCCCGGTATTGGTTTCACTTCTGCCTTAAGAGAAGGTCCGGAGATAGAATATAAAATTCTTCCTCTCCAGTGTCGGGTTCCTCTTTGCCCTAAGAAAAGACACCACATTCCAACACCAATAATCCGTGTCTTACACGCGCGGAAAATTTTATCCCGAATCCTAAGTAGGGATAAGTCAACGTCTAACATACGTTGACGGTTTAGCCTTTCACCGATTGAAAAAGACACTAGAATACAAGTCTGGGGAATTTTATCCTAAAGCCTAAGAAGGGATAGGTCAGCACCTAACACGCGTTGACAGGTAGTCTATTCCCCTAAAAATGACCAAGTCTACATATTCAAACTCATAGCATTAAGTCTAAGAGACTTCATTCCGTTAGCACATCGTTACTTATGAAACCGACTTAGACAATTCATATGCTAGCCCGACCCAAACGGTAGTCGATAAAGGCTCATCAAACCTGTTGATGGCTGATGGTTTGCCAAAAATCCTAAAGTCTACATCTAACACGTGTTTTCGGGTGGTCCATTCCCATAAAAATGACCAAGTCTACATATTCAAACTCATAGCAACTAAAGGGTTAACTCTTTTAGCATAACGTTACATGTGAAACGGACTTAGACAATTCACATGCTAGCCCAAACCAAACGGTAGTCGGTAAAGGCTCATCAAACCCATAGAAGGCTGAGGATTTACCAAGAATCATATAAATATTATTGTTGATTATTTTAAGCAGAATGAAAAATCATAATAAGAATGAAAGTATACTGAACAAAAATATATTTTCATTAACGAAATCAAGTGTTTAGATACAACAAATTACGGTCACTCTACATTAAGCTTATGACTAAGGATTTGTTGCTCTAATTTGGATAATTCTTCGACATAGGTCCACTCAAGCTCACATTGCAGTTCCGCCTTGAAGGATTCTTCAGAGATAGATAAAATTCTGGCAGCTTCCTCCTCCATCTTGGCTAATCTCTCTTCTGAGAGCGTCACCTTGCTGGATATCACAAGCCTGTCATGCTCTTTCCCGGCCCTGGTCACCTCCAAAATAGCTCTTCACTCTTCCGCCTCCGTAAGCTTTTGCTTAAGCTCTGCTATATCTGCGTTGGTAGAAGCTATGGAAGAATCAAGCTCATGTATATGGGCCAATCTCTCAAAGAGAACCTCCTTCACCTGGTCGACCCGTTTTCTTTGTGCCTAAATCCCGAGCTCGGCAGATGCTCGAGCTTCACGCCATGACTGTAAATGGGTCTCTATCTGAGTAGCAACATAACCAGGAGCACCAACAGATCAGAGCTCTTACAGCTTTTCAAATTCGTGCTCTAACCATTTTAGGTTATCGGTTAAGGCATCTATAACTCTTAGCGAGCTAGTGTCCCTCACCGAGGCTATTTTGCGCTTGAGAAAAGGTCGGAATTGATAGAAAGGTAGCCCTTCCTGTAAAAGTTTGTCAATCAATGACCCCGCGAAATTGAAAAAGTGGCTGACCTCCAAATAGAGGATGAACTTTTTTGGATCATCATCCGACAATAATGCCTTAACCGTGTCCCAGAGTTGGGACGACAACCCTATAAGAAAGAGAAGAGATGAATATTCCAAAGTATGAAACAATTCTAAGTCAAGACATGATGCAAAATTTACCAACGCCTGCGGAGCTTGCTTTAGCTAAACGCACCACGTCCGGTTCTGTTCGCCCGACTTCATGAGTCACAGGAAGCACGATGGGCGTAGAAGCCGTTGAAGTACCAACTTCTTTGGTTGGTCTCACGGTTTGTTCAATTAGGTTCCCCCCAATAGTTGCAACACTCACTGTAGCTGGCATCTCCGAAGGAATCGGGAGTTGCATCTCAGGAGCCAATGACCGAGCGTCGATAACAATCCCTACCAACAGCAAGAAATCGAGACCCTCGAATTTATCAAACCCTCCAATAAGAGTAGTTGTATCAGTCTTAGCGACTGGCCTTATGATTGTAACTCTCCTATGGTTAAATGGAAACTGGCAAATGAATATGTAACATGGGAATAAAAATCATACCAGTAGGCGAATTAGCTGTGTTCATCGGTTCGACAGCCTCAAGCTAGGCTTGTTCAGACAATATATCTTCAAAAAGCCTATCGTTAGAGTCTAAAGAGACAGGAAGCGGATCGGGTAAGAGTACATCCATTTCTCTGAGGGCCATATCACAGAAGGCTCCCTCCTCGCCTAGATCCCCCACTGAAACACATACAAAAAATCAAAGTGTTAAAGCAGAAAGAGGAAAAGCCGAGAATGCGCAATAAGAGGAAGTGAAATTCACCTTTAGTAGCTGCACCGGGTTCCACAACCTTATTACTCAGGACCGCTTCTTACAATTTTTCTAAGAGGGTAAGAAGCATAGAAACGATTAGCAGAGACACAAATTCTGAATCGTTCAGTTCCCGCCAAATAAAAGACCTATCACCGATTTTAGATGTACCTGGATCTCTAACCCTTTCACCTGTATTAGGTCCGACGCCGGAGTCTATAACAGCTTCAACATTTGTACCTGCTTCAGCACCTGCAGGTTCCTCAGCCATAACCTTATCCACTAGTCGGGAAAAGTCAGATCTTTCGAAGTCATCAAATATGGGAGAAAGAGGATCATACTCCTCTTCATCTTCTTCACAACCTCCTGAGACACAGTAACTAAGTCTAGGAATTAATAAATGGAACAGTCAAAAGATCACAAAGAGTTGAAACATTACCTTCTCCACTGATAGGTATGTCAGTGGTGGGCCTCGTTTCTGAAGCCTGGAGTTCACCACGTCGCTTGGAAGCTAACTTTTTACGCTTAGCAGGGGGAACCTCCTTTGGATCAATGACTCATTCATGAACCAATTTAGAACATGACTCTAGCCCTGAAGTGACTTGAGTTGTAGGCTGAGATCTTGTTCGGCGTATAAGTTGAGGCTCTTCTTCTTCCTCCTCCTTGGAAGCCGCACCTGAGAGTTCAACCGACATCCTGTTAGGATAAGTGAATAAAATTTGCATCCTCGGCTTTTTCCGAGCCGGTGAAGATTTAGATAATTTCGAGTGGCGAGATTGATCAGCTATTGCTAACTCAATTAATTCTAAGGAGAGAGGATCTGGCAGACCTGTTCTTAGCTCCTCTTTGTCATCACTGAATCTGGCCTCTCGGCCACTCGCGATACCAGTTTCCGGGATCTCATCATCAGGAGGAAAGATAGCTTCCTTCTGCCTCTCCTGGCCAGAAGGACCCGCACGTTCTTTTCCACTTCTTTTTTGAAACTCAGCCTCATGCACCATCTGAGTGGCAATCCGAGTCGCTTCTTCGGCCGCTAACTCTGCGATTGGTCGCACGGGTACAGACTCGTTTGCCACCAAAAGCCACCGACATTGTAGGAATGTCAGCTCTAATTTGCGTTCAACACCGGGGAGCTTGAACTTGGCACTAGTGCAGCCGGTTATACTCCACATCCATGCCCTAGCCCCATCTATCAATCCATAATGAGTCCAGAGCTGTCGATTCAGGTTCTGGATATAAATTTGATCATACCCAAATTGGTGCGTGAACCAACACGACAAATATGGCTCTATATAGCAACGGTTCTGCACCCAAAAGATCAAGTAGCCCGGCCAGATATTGATCAACCAATCGAAGTAACCGGAATCAAGGGAAGTCTAACCCATACCCGGCACCTCCGTATCAACCAGTGAATCGCCATATTGACCCGAAAATCACGAGAAGCAAGTAGGGAAGACCCAACACTTCTGGTTTTGAAGTTTCCTCTTAATCTCTGTGAACCCTCATTCTTTCCATTTACAGCTTCCTATTAATTAGAGAAAAGGAACGGATGAGTCTGCAGAAGTTGGGTCCGACATCATATCCGAATGGTGGAGGACGAGCCAAGCCATCAAGTAGGTGTACAGAAGCTCCATCTTTGTGAGAGGGATTTGAGCTGATGGTTTACCTCCCCTTGAGTGAACACCTTCATAATATAACAAAGCCCTCTATGAATATCTGCAGTCATTACTGAAAGAAGAGATAGATTTTTCCGATGAGCGAGCAGAACTGTAGGATAAAGAACTTCTAGAGGCAACGCATCAGAAGATTGGTACGACACCATGCACTTCTTTAACCAGATGATGAGGTAGCTGACAAGCAACGTGATAGGTCGGATCGGTTTCACCGCTTGCCACAAAAATATTTGGAACTTGGTTCCAGCAGCAAAATCATCCTTAACACCAGCTGTGGTGTAAGACTGGGTGTTGGACTTTCTGATTAACTCGTTAACTTCTGAGGGGGTCAGGGGCGTCAACTCATGTATCGATTCACCCGAACCGCCGTCTGTGTTCTTGAACAGATAATCCGCGAATTTCTTCAAACTGAATTGCGGCCGCGGCTTCTTTGATAATGGGTCAGCACATGCCAAAGCTATGTGGTAGTGGCAGGTGAGATCCCATAGAGTACTGTAACGGTTGGGCGTCCATGACCTCAACTGCTGCAGCTCCCGATTAGAAGGAAAGTATTCTTGATAGATCATATTGCCCATCGGAAGACCAGAAACCTTGTGCATCTCGTGTAGCGCCAACCCCAGCTCACCATACTTGGTCAAAAATGTGTTAGTGTCAGGGTTGTAAAGCTCCAACAGTGCCAGGAAGTGAGGAACGCTGATTGGTAGCCCATAAGTGGTGGTGCGGATAGCTGTGTACAAACCACTAGCCTTCAACTCCTCATCGAACCGACTTAAGATATAGTTGATCAAACGAGCCCACCAAACCTTATCCGATGAATGCACCCAACCAAAACACCGGTGACCAGTTGCTGGTAGCTCTCAACCCAAACTCACGAGTCGATTCTTTACTGTGTTGGAAATGATAAAGACCTCACCTCTGAGGGGATCATTCAATCCCAGGACTCCCAGATGTAGTCCTATTATCCGATTACGATCACTTGATCCGGGAATCACCCCATAGGTAATGTAGCCGCAATGAACACGGTCGTGCTCCTCGATTAACCCCTACGACGTTTCCCATGGGACGGCCTGGCACCATAGCTCAGTAAGTGAATGATGACGAGGAATCAGAGGGAGATATAAGTGACTGCTGTCATCATGATGCAGCCATTGTTCGGCACTGAGAGACGCAACAACTGGATCTTCTACAGAGTCGCCGAACAAATAGTCTGGTTTCCTCAATGGATGTGAAGAGCTTGGGTCCTTCACTAGAGGCGCGTTCGTAATAAGCTACCTTAAAGTGCGGCACTCTCCCTTCCGTATTAGCAGTGGGAGCTCTTCTGGTGCACCCGGAGCAAATCGGGTAGCCACCGGTACAGGAATTGGCTCGTTGATATGAGCTCTTCTGGTGCACCCGGAGCAAATCGGGTAGCCACCGGTACAGGAATTGGCTCGTTGATATAGGAATAAGCCTCACTACAACGACCTTCCATCGCGTGAGCATTAAACGCCTTCGAGGGAAACTCAACTAAGGCAAACGATATGTGATTATTAGATACAATCATAAATACATATGTTGAGGCAGTATAAGCGTTAAACTCATCTCATAAACTGCGAGATAGAGTCACGACCTTATAAATAGCGAGACGATCTCAATCACATAGTGCACGTAAAGGACAAGGCATATTACCACACGAATAACGTGATAACATACCCTAGCCCACGTAACGCGACACAACATGAGATCACCCCATATGCCCCAAAACGTGTTCCGACCAAGCAAAACACGTCTTGTGAAGCGTCCACTCACACGAAGGAGAGTGGAGGCTCTTCCCAATTGCCTCACCAAGGAGAACAAAGTGGGGACACCATACAAGATATAAATTCATAATGAAATTTTTAAAGAAAAATGAAAGGGGCTTATTAACTAGGCGAGATGATTAAGAGCTGCAATATACCCGCTCTCCAGGATATAGCGCGGCAGAAAATTGCCCTAAGTTAATTCAGACATGCTTTGACCAAGCAAAACACGTCTTGTGAATCGTCCACTCCCACGAAGGAGAGTGGCGGCTCTTCCTAATTGCCTCACCAAGGAGAACAAAGCGGGAACACTATACAAGATATAAATTCATAATGGAATTTTTAAAGAAAAATGAAAGGGGCTTATTAACTAGGTGAGATGATTAAGTGCTGCAATATACCCTCTCTTCGGGATATAGCGCGGCAGGAAATTGCCCCAAGTTAATTCAGACATGCTTTGACCAAGCAAAACACGTCTTGTGAAGCATCCACTCTCACGAAGGAGAGTGGCGGGGCTTCCCAATTGCCTCACTGTAGGGTGAAAATTTGATTTCCCGAAAACAGGGAGTGCTCGTTTGTATTAATAAGAAGGCTTATTACAAACTAACAAATCAAATGTTTACAACAGAAGCAGAGGGAAAGCCCTCTTTGTTTTTGTGGGGACTTTAGGTGGCTACAGGATGCTTCGCTTGATGCTCGTGTCGAGTCTGCTTCCCTTAGACCGTTCGAATGAGGTTGCTGGGGAGCTTCAGTACGCAGTAGAAGCTCGGGCCAATAGAGTTCGGGTCTGCTTAGTTTGTCGGCGATCGGAGCTCGGAACTAGGCAGTGGTGCTGTAATGCAAGGATCTGCTAACAGCTTGGTCTCAACTCTTTTTCTCCGAGTTTTGCGACCTCTCCTCCAGTGTGCTGGAAGGGGCTTTTAAACGAAAGAGGGACAGCTTGACTCATCCTTGAATTATGAGATGTGACCATATCTTCTTCAGAGACGTCTAGCTGCTCCTCGGTACCATGAATGGTCATTCGAGGGATTATGCTTTATGTCCTGTCACCTAAAATGGGAAGGCCCACCCTTGTACATGAGGTAACGGCCGTCTGCTATCCGAATGGACTTAACCAGCATTAATGAACCGCATTTATGAGTTCACAGATTGATGAGGTGTCTGTCCGATCACTCGTACTGTGCGTGACCGCCCGGCGTGCTTTGAGCACGGTGCTTTCTCCTTTTCGGTCAGGAGAGGCGGCGAAGTAGGTGCACAGTACTCGAGTGGGTCTAGCCAACTTGCCGAGTGCCGGTGGATCCAGCTCTTGACTCAAACAGCCGAGGTGAGTCGCATTTATGAATGCTCAGGTTGACTCGACACCCGTTCAGTCCTTCGTGCTGTGCGTACTGTGAGCGGCCGCTTGACGGTCTTGGGGTACTGTGCCCTCTCCCTTCAGGTCGAGAGAGATAGGATGGCCCATCCCAGCACGCGGGGTGGCGGATACCAGCTGTACTAGTGGTCTTGAGGTTTGCAGGTGGATTCGTCTTTGGACTTGGGCAGGCGAGTTGCGTGAAAGGCGAACTTCCGCTATTCCAACTGATCTTAACTCGTGCAAGCGAGTCGATTATTCAGGTGAATCTGGAACCGAGTACATTTGACGGCCATGCGGTTTGGGCAGGCGACTTCTCGTGGGCGAATTTCCTGTAGGCTCATCAGAGGTATTTTTTTTACCGTCTAAAGACCCCCTTCAAAGTTTTCAGACCTAAACCGGCTCGCGTGTGGTCTGGAATACTTTGAATGAAGAAATTTTCGGCGAAGTAAGCGCATTTGATTTCTTTTAGGATTTTTAGCAAACCCTCAGCTATCAACGGGTTTGATGTGCCTTTACCGATTACCGTTTGAATCGGGCTAGCCATACTATTCCCCTCAGTATGATGAGTTGCTGAACAGTTTCTCTTAGACTTAATGCTAAGATTTCTGCTCTAACCCTTAGCCGTCTGAGGCGTGGGTTTAACCGTTTAAGCAAGGTCATTCTATTGGCTTCATTCGTAATTTTACCTTTAAGGGCGAATGAATCGTCAAGGCGAAATTAGTCTTTGGGAGCCAAATTTTGCGCGACTCGTGGGGTCAGGCCAAGTATTCGTAGGCGAGATCTCCCCTTTTTGGGGTGGAACCAGATCTGATGGGAGATGAGCCACGTGTCTGCCGATAGAGCTTCGTGCTTCCCAGCTAAGGCGGCGCGGTCTCGTCGAGTCGTGGCGATCGTGACCTGACAACACGATTTTCGTGTGTTTCGCCCCACGACGCATCGTGGCCGTGGTTTTCGAACTCAACCGTCGGATGCAACCCCCAATCTGGGTTCCTTCGATATACCGAGGGTAATCTAGGCCGTCGAATTTGATCGTGGCCACGTCTTCCGTTCGTTAGGGTTTTCGCCTTTTGAGGGCAGTCGTGGCCACGTGGACAACTCCGCCCTTCAAACCCAGCCATTTTCCTCTCTTGGGAGTCACCGTGCTCTCAAATCTCGAAAGAAACTTCCACGGAAAGAATTCCCGCTTCCTCCTACAATGGCTCCGAAATCTAAGAGGTGCAAAGTGAGGGGTGTCGCTGGACGACCTCTTGTGGGTCTTAGGTGTCGGATTTAGGGAGATGAGTGTTGTTCACTATGCTTGGTAGCTTCCCCGATTTGGGGCAAGGTTTGCTCTGTCTGCCCTTAGGGGATGATTACTGTCTCCGCGGGCGAATCCTTCAGCGGGAAGGAGGCGAACTCCCTTTCCGATAGGCGAGTTCGGCCCTTTCTTGTTAGAGGGGGGTGTCCTCTGTACGGATAGACCTCGTTCGAAGTGGGTTCCCCCTTTCGACAGGCGATTTCGCCCTAGCGGATTTTGTCTCGATTGACTTTCTTCCTTTCTTTTTCTTGTAGCGACCTTTTCCGATGAGGCTTTTCCGGAGGGTGTGGCCGTTGGCCATGCCGGGGCTACGGGCTACACGGCACCTCCTCGATTTCCCTCTTTGGCTCCAATACCTGTGTTCACCGCCGATAAGCCGCATGGCCTGATAAAGAGAGTCACGGACAGTCATCACTTGACATTACGCGAGCTGACGACCAACGCGGCGCTGACAGATGAGGACAGGGCAGAGCTGCCGAAGCCTCAATTTTTGTTCGGCGACGCTATGGCCGACCCTTCCGCCCTGTTGCTCAAAGAGAGCCGGTGGTTCCGCACGGTAGAGGGGACTCATTACTACCTCTCCAGCATGTCGAGAGGGTTTTCGATTGTCGAGCTGCGGTCCTTCGCCATTCCTCGGACGATGAACTGGGATTTGACCCCCTCTCAGGACGGGGTCACTTGTGGCGTCTTTACGGGCTCTACGGCTGGGGCTGGAGTGGAGAGTTCGTGCAAGCGTGTGACGGGTCTGCGCCCTGGCTTAATGTCCGCTGAACCGCCCGTGGGGGAGATCACCGCTTCTTTCGAGCTGGTGGGAGCTTTACCCCCGAAGGACTTTAGAGCCCCTGGCAGCGACACGTGGTGGTCCAAGATCACCGACTATGTTCTGGCCGAAAATGCTGACCTCAAGGACACAGAGCTGTATGTGGCCATCGAAGCCACTCGACACGGCCTGCGGATCAACGCTTCTCAGTTCCATAGTATCTTGGAACTGTATTGCGCGGAAAGCGGCACGTTTTTCACCCCCAATGGTGAGCTTGGTATCACCCCTCACGAGATGTACGACGTATCGGGGCTGCCTCTGGGAGACTTTCCTTACGAGGAGTACGTCCCCGATCAAGATGAGATCGATCAGCTGTCGAACCATTCCCCTTTGGCGGTTGAAACTCTGTGGGAGTTACTCTGCCACTACCACATCTGCCTGAGTACCTTAGGGGCATCGGATCACAAAGGGAAGAAGAAGAAGACCCCGGGGATCAGCCACAAGAATTAGGCTGATTATCTGTTCCCAGGGAACGATGTTAAGGGGAAGCCCGCTCTCCCGTTAGGCGCGTGCGACCAGCCCGAAGTGGAGGCGAGGACATCTAAAGAAGGAAGCACCATGACTCTTGACCGCGACGAGGGCGGGTTTAAGTCTGGTACTGTCCTTCACTCATTCCATCATCAGGCGAAGTTTCTCATCTCGGGGAAGGCGTTGCTCGCGGGGTACCTCATGTTATGGTTGAAGAGGTGCGTAATCCCCACTCACTCCTTTGAGGCTCTTCCTGTGGAGGTCGTGTATCCGGCGGTTTGCTTAGCCCACGGGAAGTCTTATTCCCTGGTATCGGCGACGATAGCGTGCATTCATCGAGGGCTCCGTACTCTGACGGCCCAATTCTGCCGCGTGTTGGTCCTCGATGAAGGGGAAGGAGTAGTTATCAAAACTCCCAATCCTAGGGTGGGGCTACCGTACACCTACTTGATGGCGTTGTTCGTATACCACTGTGAATGTTTGATGAGCGCTCCGGCGATGCCTCAGGGCGATAAGTTCGTCCCCTTCGTCCAGCGCTTGGAGCGGTGCTCCTGGAAATGCAAGGACATCCCTGATGCCAGGAAGACGCTCTCCCACTTCGGGCATTATAATTTTCGCCGCTTTTTTCCTTATTTCAGCGGGGGCGGATATGGAGAATATCTCAGGGACGCGCCGATGGCGGATCACTACATAGTCCTCCCTCGTGGTGCTTTTCGCTGGTTGGTGAACATTCGGCCGGGGTATCACATTCTAAGAACGGGCTCTATATGCTATCTTGAGCCGTACGTCCCCTGCAGGTTTGCCCGCCAGTTTGGGTATGATCAATTGTATGTGGGCAACGCCAATCCCCACCTGCGCTTTGAAGGAGGACTGGTGGATGGCGCTCGGGGATGGTTCTGGACTCATGCTGGTGGCACCCAGGCTCGTTTTGAGTTACCCGCGAGGGATCGTGATTTACATCACACGCTCCTATATTGCCGCTGGTATCGGGGCGCTAGTGCTAATCCTGCTAATTTCTGGTTCCAGAACTCCTGCCTGGCGGAACGCGATCGTCCTACCAGGGGCTCTCTCCGTTCTTCGAGGCGAAGGGGCCATCAAACTGCTAGGGAGTTGTTCTCGGAGGATCCAATTGAGGACACCGAGGGTTTTGACGCTGGCTTAGACGAATCCGAGGTTCCCGAAGTTCGAGTTCCTTCCCCCGGTCCTTCGCTGGATGCCCCTGGTTAACCAAGAGAATCTGGGCTCCCAAGACCGGTCCAGAGTCCGATAATCTTTATAACAGTGTCTTTGATCGCATCGTTGATCTCATACCTTTTGATATTGGCATCAGACCTATGCAGGTGCGATTGAGAAAGTGATCTCCATTCCTTCTGACGAAGAAGAGGAGGCTGGAGATGAGGAGAGGCCCACCGGCTCAGGTAAGCGTGCGTTTTAGCATTATTCCTACTCCCGTACCCGACCGTTAGTAGGGTCCCTTTCGAGGGGTCTCCGTTAGCCCCTTTTCGTATATTTGTAGCTGATCCTGCCCGTGAAGTCGCAGGTAAAGAGGATCCTCACTCATGGGCGAATCGCTCATCTGGGGAGTCGGGCGAATCTGAGGAGGATGACAATGTCTCGGTTCATGAGGCATTGTCCAGCGAGGAAGAGGATTTGGCTCCTGAGGACGCGCCTGGCCAAATAGGGGGATCTCCTGCTCCTGCGGAAGCGTCGGCTGGGGATCGTTCATCGGCGCGAGAGTCTCCGCTTCAAAGGGAGGCTTCTACTCTGCAAGTGACCACTTCCCTGTCGACGGTGGCCGTTGATGCCGTGACTGCTGTTCCCCCGTTACCCCCCCTACGGTTATGGCTATAGGTACCTCGACCGCGATTTCATCCACGGCGGAGGAGGCCGTCCTCTCTCCCTTGGAACGCTGGCGAAAGACACAGGTGGAGCGGGCTCTGGCCAATTTCGAAGATACTTTGGCCCACTGCACCTGGCTGGTCTTGGAGGAGAATTGCCCCTTCGAAGAATTTAGAGAAGTTCTTGAACACGATGCATCCTTCTTGCGTAAGAGGCTTGGCGCTACCGCGGCGAGGCCCTACTTTCAGCGTCTGAACGAAGTGGAGGGGGCTGTTCGGCAGCTGCTCACTCTTCGTGCGGAGAGTTCCACTCTTGTTGATCTCGCCTCCCGCGAAGTTCGAGTAGCTATAGCAGATCGTGATCGCCGCCTGAACGAGAACATGACGCTAGAGTTAAAGCTGTCAGCAGAGTCGGAGCAGGTCAAAGCCGAGGATGCACAAGTGGCCCGTGAGGAAGAAACGGTCGATAGCCAGTTCTCCCGACTCTCCTTCGAAATAGAGAGGCTGAAATGGGTTGTGGCTGAAGCGCAGGCTTCCCTGGTCGTTCAAGAGAAGGCTCGTGATCGGGTGGCCAAAGAGTTGGAGGGCGTTAGGTCTCGCCGGCGATTGACCATTGACTCTGTTGAGGAGAAGGATCGAGCTCTCAAGGATGTCAGGGAGACCATTCAAGACTTGATCTCGTGCACAGAGGAAGATCTTCGTCGAGAGGTCCTAAGGAGGCTTGAGCTTCGCCATGCTGAAGAAATCCGTGAGGTGGAGCTTCGATTGAAGACCTTGTAATTTGCCTTTTTTCATCTTATCCGATTATCAGTTGTACTAGGATCTCTTTCCATGAATGAAATTATCCTTTTGTTTTTGGTCTATTGTCACTTGCGTGTGTGCTCCATCTTGTAATCCTGCATTAGTTAGAATTTGGCCGTAGGAGAACCTCAACTGCAGAGGAACTCTTGTCAGCGAGTTTCCGCTGCAAGATTATCTCATCTGCAGGCGAATTTTGTCTGCAGGCGGATTTGCAGATGTCTTGACAGCGAATCTGGTCCTGATTGGGCTCCGCTTTCAGTGGGCCACGTGTCAATCCACGTGTGCGCCAGTTAAGGAGACGTGGGCTAGCCGTTTCGCATTAAATGTGTAGTGGGCCTCTTCGTCTCTCGCACCCGATTCGGACCGTTGCAGATCGTGGTCACGAACCGTCAAATCTCGTCCGTCCAAGTAAGATCCGATCTATTTGGCCTTACCCTTAAACTGTTTTAGCCTTGAACGGTCTAATCGAGTCTTGAGTAACCGTCTAAGACCCTTAGGGTACTTAACCCCCTTGTTCTCTATTGAGAGGATTCACAGGCTTTCATCGTCCCCCTTCATAGTAAACCCAAATTTTCCCTTCTTCAAACTCTCGTCTCTAAGAAAAGGAAAGAAACTTCCTCCTCGGGCGCTGCTGAGGCTCCTGCGACTGAAGGTATTCTTTCGTCCTGGCTCTTGCGTGGGTTGAACAGGTATCCTTCCCTTGACTCCTCTCTGTGTTATTGTCGTGTTTTACAGATCGAGGGGAAGCACCGGTTGCTGAGGAACATGCGGCCGAGCCCATCCTGATTTTGGACGACGAATCCGAAGGTTCTGAGAACTCCGCCGCCTCAGATCCTGCCCCCCAGCCGGGACCTGAACCCTGCCTCGAGGTCCCACCTATCATGGTGCTCGCTCCAGGCCAAGAGCATGTTCCCTCCGAGTCCTTGTCCTGGCAGGCTCGCATCGAAGAGTTCGAGAGCGCCGTGAGGCAGGTGATCTCCCTTGTCGAACTCGGCATTGGCAGTTTCGTCAGCTTTAGGCAGTCCCTCTATGATCGCGTGGCTGATTTACGGCGATCGGGTGAAAATCATCTTGCTACCCGTTGCATGCGTGAACTCCGTCTCTTGGAGCCACGCATGATAGGGTTAGAGGCCTTTCTACGGCAAGGTCCGGAAGCCAACATGGAGTCTTGCCGGGCTCATGTTAGGCATCAGGAAGCATTGGAGCAAGAGATCCATTCCAAAGAGATAGCGGATTTGGAGTCTGTTGCCAACTTTTGGGTGGGTCAACAACATTTGCTAGAGGAGCAAATCATTGACCTCAACCGCACTATGGCTCGCCTGAGGACCGAATTAGGACAGGCGGAGATGAAGTGGAAGGGGCTCCAGTCCGACGTCGTTAAGGTCATTGAGAACGCTGAGGCGGAAACTCGACGCCTGCAAGCCTTGCGCCAGGCGGATGCTGCCGCCAGGTCGAGCCGGGAAGACCGGATTCGGAAGGCTGCTGAAGACAAGGCTCGGGAGGACCACGCGAGCCAAGTGGAGGCAGTCAAAGAACATATCTCCACTTTTAGCGTATTCGACTGAGACCTTTGTTTTATGATTTGTGTTAAGACATTTGGCTTATGACTTGTTTGTTTATGAAGTCATAACTTTGTTCAAATGTATTGTCTTAAAACACTGGGTGCATGTTTTGTTTCTTTGAACGTAACATTATGACTTTCGCAATTGCAAAAACCATAACTTTGTTCAAATGTACTGTCTTAAAGTATCAATGAGGTTCGTGCCCGCTCATTGTGCGTATACCCTTTGGATACATCGCTTTCCAGTATTTTGCTCTGTTATCACAGACGATCTCGTATCGCGGGCGAAGTCCTTTGTGCGACGACGAGTCTACTTTCGAAGCCAAACTCTGCTCCGATGAGTTTATGCTATCCGCGAAACCAGGGTGACGGCGAGTTCGCTAAGATGGTGAAACTCATCTCCTGACGAATTTGAATTGCTAGTGAAACTCAATTGATTGACGAGTTTGTTTCCAGGCGCGACTTGATCGTGGCAGGGTTCGCTTGGAAGCTAATCTTAACTGTTGGCGATTTCAAGTAGATGGCAAAGCTCATTTGCTGGCAAGTTTCGCTTGGCAACGAAACTCAATGGCTGGCGAGTTTATGTTGTGGGCGAAACCCGTATGATAATGGGCTTGTGTTGGAAACCCGACTCGATTTGCCCGGCGAGTTTGAACTTCGCTTGGCAACGAAACTCAATGGCTGGCGAGTTTATGTTGTGGGCGAAACCCGTATGATAATGGGCTTGTGTTGGAAACCCGACTCGATTTGCCCGGCGAGTTTGAACTGTAGGCGAAACTTGAGCAGTCAGCGAGTTTGTCCAACAGTCGGAGATCCAACTGCGAGCGAAACTCACGCTACATGTCGGTCGGCGAGCCCAAGTGCTTGCCAGCCAAGACTCTACAGACGCGT
>NC_033795.1:42390368-42492120 GCF_001876935.1 Asparagus officinalis
GTCCAACAGTCGAAGATCCAACTGCGAGCGAAACTCACGCCACGTGTCGGTCGGCGGGCCCAAGTGCTTGCCAGCCAAGACTCTGCAGGCGCATTAATGCTTATTTATGGTGAAGCGACCGGTCGCTTCGCCTCTCGTGCCCAATCCGATCTGTCGGTTTGGGGTCTCGAGAGTAGCCTTTAATGGCGTCGAGTTCGAAGCGTCGCAGGGCGTTCGGACCGCTCGATCGCTTGGGGTGATGAATCCCAGCCGTTGGATTTCTCGGCATATATATCCGCACGCGCCCCTCTTTAGCAGAGTTCTTCCTGCTTCGAGAAAAAAAATCTGCTAAGAAAACCGCTGTAGCGACTTCTTCTGTTCCATGGCCTCTGCTTCCGATCACAGTGACTCGGAGGGTGTCGGCTCTTCCGCCACCGTCGTCGACGTTGGCGCTCCGGCTGCCGTCCCTGCGATTCCGGACCCCGTGGCTCACCCCGCTTTCGTGCCCCTCCAGGAGTTGGTGGGTAAGCGGGCTTGGAGGCGGTTCGCCGCGCTGGTGATGCCTCGCTCACATGGCGATGTGAGCGGGAGCTTGAGCGCGTGGAGGGGTGGATGTACCGCCTCGAGGAACTGGCCTACGAGGACTCCTCCGACGTGCCCCCACCCCCTTCTCTGTGTTATCTGCTCGAGCACGAAGAGCGAGCGAAGCGGATCCAGGCGAAGGAGGCCGAGCTCCGACGTCTGCGGAAGCGGCACCGGGCTGTCTTGGACCGGATGGACGCCTATCTGGAAAGAGCCTTCTTTGAGGACGCTGGTTCTCTTCGCGGTGAGGCGAAGCTGCGGGAGCGCGAGCACGAGGCTAGGAGACTCGGCGAAACCGCCAGGGAGGTGGAGGAGGCACTTCAGCTTCTTCACCAGGAGGAAGAGGCCAGTAAGGCAGATTTGGCCAAGCGGCAACAGAGGGGGAAGGAGGAGGCGAGGATCCAACGTGCGGCGGAGCGCACGAAGATCAAAGCTAAGATCGGCTCGTTCAGCCTGCTGAAGTTTTTGTAATGCCTTGTTCAAGTCTATCCTTCTGTCCTCTTGAACCCCCTTTTTTTTTGTAATTTGATGTCGGTTGTACGGCAACCTTGAACACTGTATGCGCAACTTTGGCCTGTAATGGCTTCATGTTTTGATCATTTTCCGCCTTGCATGCACTCTCACAACGTGGGATCGGGTCAATCCCGATTTTCGCGTTGTAGCTCCAATGGGATCGAGAGAGTAACCCTTGGCTTGCAGCAAAGAACAAACGTTTGCCTTTGCGGCCAACTGAAGAACTCGACTTCGACTCGCCTTTCGACGAGTTGTTGTCTGGGGAACCGACAGACAGGTTGTCTGTCGAACCGCCTTTGACAATTGTCATCATTTGGGAATGTGACAATTGATTGTGGTAGGAGTCATCGCCTGGTAGACTCTACCCATCAGTTATCCTAAAGCAATGTTAGGACATCTGGAATAGGTCAAATAGTTCAGGGACGTAGAGTGTGACTATTGACAGAAGTAATAGCACGTCGCATGGTAGGCTATTACTTAGGCTATGCTATTCGTAAGAATAACGGCGCCAACCATCAGAGGTGATCATTAACTTGATGGGATCTTGTCGCGATTGGAGCGACCGTGGGGGGAGGCTACCATTTCTCAGAATAAGAGTGGTAAGCGGATTTTGTCAGAGGTTTGATGTTAACTTGACGGGGAATGTCGTGATTGGAACGACTTTGAGGACCCACCATCCTTTAGAAGAGGATTGGTAAGTTGATTTTGTCAGAGGTTTAATGTTAACTTGACAGGGAATGTCGTGATTGGAACGACTTTGAGGACCCACCATCCTTCGGAAGAGGATTGGTAAGTAGATTGTGTCAGAGGTTTAATGTTAACGTGACAGGGGATGTCGTGATTGGAACGACTTTGAGGACCCACCATCCTTTAGAAGAGGATTGGTAAGTAGATTGTGTCAGAGGTTTAATGTTAACGTGACAGGGAATGTCGTGATTGGAACGACTTTAGTGGATCCGCCATCTCATTGGAGAAGATAGGCGAATTGAATGTGTTTGTCGTGATATGAATGACTTTAGTGGATCCACCATCTCATTGGAGAAGATAGGCGAATTGAATGTGTTTGTCGTGATATGAACGACTTTAGTGGATCCGCCATCTCATTGGAGAAGATAGGCGAATTGAATGTGTTTGTCGTGATATGAACGACTTTAGTGGATCGGCCATCTCATTGCAGAAGATAGGCGAATTGAATGTGTTTGTCGTGATATGAACGACTTTAGTGGATCCGCCATCTCATTGAAGGAGATAGGCGAATTGAATTCTGCCAGAGGCTTTCGCCAGAGCGGGTAAAGTAGGAACAGTTTAGTCTCGTGTACCAGTTGGAGGGTGTCAGGGCCAGTTTAGACTCGTGCACTCGTGGGAGTTGGTGAAAGAGAACTAGGGGTAGTACTTCTTCAGATACTTGCCGTTGATGGGCATCATGATCTTATCGCCATTCGGTTTGACTAGGCGATAGGCGCCGTTCGAGTAGACTGTCTCTACCACGAATGGCCCTTCCCATTTGGACTGGAATTTCCCCTTCTTCTTGGAAGTGAGGATCATTGGTCTACGGACGGAGAGCACGAGCTCTCCCTCTTTGAAGGCTCGGCGCTTGACTTTCTTGTCGAAGCTCTTGGCCATCCGAGCTTGATAAAACTCAATGTGCTGTTGAGCTTCCAGTCGCTTGTCGTCCAATGCTTCGAGCTCTGCGAGTCGAAGTTGGTGATTTTCCTCGGCCGTCATTCTTGTTGCTAAGGCGACGCGGAGGGATGGAATCTGAATCTCTAATGGCAATACAGCTTCACAGCCGTATACCAACGAGTAGGGCGTGGTGCCAGTCGGTGTGCGAACCGTCGTGCGATACCCCCACAGGCTCTCACCTAGCTTTTCGTTCCAGTCGCGCTTGCTAGTGGAAGTCAGCTTGGTCAAGATCTTGATGATCGTCTTGTTGAAAGCTTCGGCAGAACCTGTTGAAGGCATGGCTAACGAATTGCGTGCCATTGTCGTGAATGATACGCCGGGGTACGCCGTATCGGTAGATGACATGGTGCTTGATGAATTTGATCACGTCGCTAGTCTTGACTTCTCTTAAGGGGATGGCTTCTGCCCATTTAGAGAAATAGTCGGTGATCGCGAGGATGAAGCGATGGCCTCTCGCCGATGGTGGAGAAATTGGCCCGACTATGTCCATCCCCCATGCCTCGAAGGGCCAAGATGCCCTCGTCGGATGTAGATCCTCAGGAGGCTGGTGTATGTAGTTGGCGTGGATCTGGCATTCGTAACATCGCTTAGCATAAGCGACTGCATCAGTAACCATCCCAGGCCAGAAGTAGCCCATCCTTCGTAAGCGATCCCAAAGCTTGGGTCCGGGCTGATGAGCTCCGCACACGCCGTCATGTGCTTCGCGTACGGCTTCTTGCGCCTCTGCTTTTGAAAGACAGCGAAGTAGCAAGCCGTCGTATGACCTGCGATACAATGTTTTAGTGGTTGAATTGTAGTAGAACCGTGAGGCACGTCGTCGGACCGACTCTTGTTCCTTCGAATCCTCAGGCAACATGCTGTATAGGACATAATCGATGATCGGGAGACGCCAGTCTTCCTGATCTGGCTGACCCGAGGCTTGATGAGTGGCGTTTGCCTCTGGGACGTCTCTGGGTCGAAAGAGTTTTCGGCTGGCGACAGCGACCTTTTGGGTCGTTCCAGGAGGCTGGGCTAAGTTAGCTGCCAAGGATGCGAGAGCATCCGCATGGGTGTTCTTTGAACGGAGCACGTGCTCAATACGGAAGCTCTCGAATGACTCCACTAGTCTGACCGCTGCTCGGTGGAGCGGGATAAGATCTTCATTCCTGACTTCGTATTCGCCAGTCATTTGTTTGACAATGAGTTGCGAATCGCCATAAGCCTCCAGATGCTTTATCCCGAGCTCTTTGGCTAACTCGAGCCCTATGAGCAACGCGTTGTACTCGGCTACGTTGTTGGTACATGGTTCCGTCAAGGAAAAGGCCCGGGGAAACACGTGACCATGCGGGGAGGTGAGGGCCACTCCCACTCCTGCAGAAATAGAGCCGCTCGCGCCTGCGCGGGACGCACCGTCGAAGAACATCTGCCACACCTCCGGCGACGAAGTCATATTGGCTTCGGGAGGTTCATCCGGCAGATCTTCGAATAGATCGGTCTTCTCCCCCAGCGGGTGACTAGCCATGAGATCGCAGATGGCTTGTCCCTTGACCGATTTCTGCGGCATGAAATGAATGTCGTATTGAGAGAGCAGAAGTGCCCACCTGGCCAGGCGCCAGTTTAACGCTGCGGGTTGTGTCATGAAGACCCGAATGGGATTCATCCGGGAGATGACATGGATGGTTTGGCCAACCAAGTAGTGCCGCATCTTTTGGATAGCGAACACCAAGGCTAGGCATTCCTTCTCGACCATTGGGTACCGTTGCTCGGCGCCCTGCAAGGTTCTGCTCAGGTAGTAGATGCCCTGCTCGTGGCCTGCATCATCGTTCTGAGCTAAGAGGGCACCCAGAGAATGTTCCATAGCCCGTATGTATATGAGGAATGGCCTTCCTGAGATTGGCGCCGCAAGGACAGGCGGATTTGAGAGATAAGCTTTGATCTCCTCAAAAGCCTTTTGGCATGGCTCATCCCAGACGAAGGAGGTACCTTTCTTCATCAGCTTAGAGAAGGGTTGGCACTTGCCCGAGAGATTCGAGATGAATCTTCGGATATAAGCCAGTCGTCCTTGAAGGCCTCTCAGTTCTTTAAGATTTCGGGGCGGTTGGAGCTCTTGAATAGCCCGCACCTTGTCTGGATCAATTCGGATCCCTTTCGTCGTGACGACGAAACCGAGGAATTTACCGCTAGACATTCCCAAGAATGACTTGGTAGGATTCATCTTGAGTTGATGAGTCCTCATGAGTTCGAACATCGCCTTCAAGTCTTGGAGGTGATCCTCCTTGCGGTGACTCTTCACGACCAAGTCGTCTACATAGCATTCGACCGTCTTTCGCAGATGATCTCGAAAGATCATGCTCATGGCGCGCTGGTAGGTTGCGCCAGCGTTCTTGAGTCCGAAAGACATGACGGTATAGCAGTACACCCCCATGGGAGTTCTGAATGCAGTGTGCTTCTCGTCCTCGGGGTGCATTTTGATTTGGTTGTACCCCGAGAAGCCGTCCATGAAGGACATCCTCTCGAATCCGCACGTGTTGTCAATGATGACATCCGTGATGGGCAGAGGAAATTCGTCTCAATGATGACATCCGTGATGGGCAGAGGAAATTCGTCTTTAGGGCACGTGGCGTTGAGGTTCCTAAAGTCGATGCAGATGCGGATCTTGCCGTTCTTCTTCAAGACTGGGACAATATTCGCCACCCAGTCGGGGTGTTGCTCCTCTCTGATGAAACTGGACTCGATCAGCTTCTTTACTTCAGATTCGATCGCCTCCATGATTTGGGGGCGAAACTGCCTCTGCTGTTGCTTGATTGGCTTGGCGTCAGGGCTGATGTTGAGGCGATGCGTGGCGACCCACGGGTCCAAGCCAGGTATGTCCTCGTAGTTCCAGGCGAAGACATCGATGTATTCCCGTATGAGGGCAATGAGATCCTCTTTTTCCTGTGGGGGCAGACTGCCGCTGATGAATATGGATTTGGGATTCGCCTCAGTACCCATGTTCACCTGGAGGATTTCGTCTTCGGTTGGTGGTTCGCGCTGTTCGAAGCGACTGTTCCACTGGGCGTTAACATGGCGATCCCATGTCTCGTCATAGAGTGGAAGTTGTTCGTCCTCCGCCATCTCGACGGGGTCTACTATAGCCATGTTGACTGTAAGGCTTTCAAAAAGATCTCTCACGCTGACGTATGAGTCCCAAGCCGAGGTCGTCGACGATTGGTCCCCCGAGCATGCATAATCGGAGTCCTCGTCGACGTAGAAGCACAAATCTGACGAAGAGGAGGAGTAGCCTAAGCCTCTCCGGGTCCTGTTGAAGTAATTTGAGGGCTTTCCTTTGGGGACGTAGGCGGGTTTGATGACCGTATTACGTCCTCGGCCGTAATTTAGGTGATGCGTGGCGACCCGCGGGTCCAAGCCAGGCATGTCCTCGTAGTTCCAGGCGAAGACGTCGATGTATTCCCGTATGAGGGCAATGAGATCCTCTTTTTCCTGTGGGGGCAGACTGCCGCTGATGAATATGGGTTTGGGATTCGCCTCAGTACCCATGTTCACCTGGAGGATTTCGTCTTCGGTTGGTGGTTCGCGCTGTTCGAAGCGACTGTTCCATTGGGCGTTAACATGGCGATCCCATGTCTCATCATAGAGTGGAAGTTGTTCGTCCTCCGCCATCTCGACGGGGTCTACTGTAGCCATGTTGACTGTAAGGCTTTCAAAAAGATCTCTCACGCTGACGTCTGAGTCCCAAGCCGAGGTCGTCGACGATTGGTCCCCCGAGCATGCATAATCGGAGTCCTCGTCGACGTAGAAGCACAAATCTGACGAAGAGGAGGAGTAGCCTAAGCCTCTCCGGGTCCTGTTGAAGTAATTTGAGGGCTTTCCTTTGGGGACGTAGGCGGGTTTGATGACCGTCTTACGTCCTTGGCCGTAATTTAGGCCCTCCAAGCTGGTGAGGTTGTACCCCATGTCGCTCATCATGCGTTTCGCCACTCGACTGTATTGCGAAAACTGGGGCGCTGGGTCTTCGTCCTCAGATTCGTCCCATAGCGTGCGTAGGGGATGATCGATTCGACCGAAGATGATGTCTTTTCGATACCTATTCCGTGCTGGCACCTCTCGTAACCAATTACAATTGACTCAAAGTCGTTCAGAATTAAGCTGTCACCGTATTCAGGCTCGCTGTCCGCCTCATTGCCACTCTCCAGTTCTTCTGCTGGTGGCTGGTCGGGGTCCTGGTACAGCAGAGAGTCCGCGAAGTAGTTCTCGACGCCTTTAAAGGGGTGCTTGTCGGCCACTACTGTTCTTACCCACTCGTAATCGTCCACGTACTTCAAGCACTGGTGTAATGTGGACGGCACGATCCGGTTGCCGTGAATCCACGGACGTCCCAGAAGTATGTTGTAGGAGGGTTCGGCATCGATAACGTAGCATGTCACCTCCGTCTTCATGTTGCCTATCCGACACTTCAGGCGGATTTTGCCGAGCGGGCGAGTACCCGTGGCGTTAAAGCCGAAGATGGTAGTTGAGGTCGAGGCCAAGCGCTTCGACGGTATCCCCAAATGTTTGATTAACTTCAGGGGCACGATGCTCAGCGTAGACCCCAGATCAACCTGGATCCGATCCACTCTCGCCGAGCCGACGTATCCTGTGAAGTACATCGGCCGGTCATGGGATGTGCTCTTGATGAGCATGTCCTCAAGAGTGAGAGTGATGCAGGGGATCCGTCTCTCTGAGACTTGGCAACAAGTCGCACAGTCCCGTTCGGCCCCTGTTTCTTTTGAGAAATGGGTCGAGAATGCCTCTGTGTCGGCCAGCGCCTCTTGTAGGGCCTCCCGGGTAGGTCTGGATAACCGGAGAAGGTCGTACATGGTGATTCGCGCGGGGATACTTTTTAGTTGCGCGAGCACGTTGAACCGGTAAGGCGGATTGGGAGGGACTGCTGCGGCCGGCCTCCGCGGGGGTCCTGCCGGGTTTTCCGCCCTCGCGGGATATTCTTTCGCAAATTCTTTCCCTGCCCTCGTGGCGAAGACGTTGGTGTCTTCTTCAGAATCGGTTAGGGCAGTCATCGTCGTGTCATCTCCGTCTAGGATGGCGGAGACAACGTTGCAATGCTTCCTCTTAACCTCCTTGGAAGGTTGTGCAGTCCACTGCTCATCATTGAGGAGGTCGGGATGGACCCACATTACCTGCCCTGATGGCAGAGTTTGTGGAACCAAACCCCTTTCCCGCTGGTTGTGAGGATCGTCATTAGTGATCTTCAAAACCGCCTTGGGGATAGGAATTATTCCTGCCGGAACTTGAACCTCCGGGAGACCCGTCCCAAAGCTCAAAGTGACCATGTTCGCCGTCACTTGCTTTTGGACCTTCTCTTTCTTCAAGACCCCTGTGTCGTAGAGAGCCTGGAGTTTGTCCTTGAGGACGTAGCACTTGGTTGTGTGATGGCCAAGGAATCTGTGATATGCACAGTAACTTGGGTCACCGGTTTTGTCCGCCTCCTCAGGCTTGGTGGCTTCTGGTAACTTAATCCGCCCACTCTTGAGTAGAGTGTCGAAGGTTGCCACCACCTGGTCTTCTTTGAAATCATATTGCCGCTGGGGGCGTGGCTCAAACTGCCTGGGTTTAGGCTTTTGGGCAGCCTTTGGTGCCGGGGCGGAGTCGACTGCCATGATTTCTTTTCCTCTCGACCGAGGAGGGTTCTTCGGCGCAGCTGGCTCTGCTGCTCCCTTTTTGGACTGTGGCTCTTCGGCCTCCAGCCTCTTGATCATATTTTCAACTTGCTCGCCTTGGCGAACAAGTTCCTTCCAAGTCCGGGTCTCTACTGCCCCTATTTTGGACAGAATATGGATCGACAGATTGTTGCGGCACATCTCAATCAGCGTCGCCTCGGAAACTTGGTCCCGACAGTGGACTGATCGATTTCGAAATCTCTTCACGAAGTCGTTGACCGACTCCGACTTCCGCTGCTTCTCAGCGAGGAGAGTGGCCATTGATACTTCCGTGTCGTCGTCGAAGAAGCGGGCGAGGAAGAGCTTTTCGACGTCAGCCCATGCCTTGATAGAGCCGGGCTCCAGTTTGCGGAACCATTCAAAGGCCACCCCCTTGAGGGTACCAATGAATAGTCGAGTGAGAATGGCGTCATTCCCGGTAAGGAATCCGGTCTGCGCCATGAAGTAGTAGATGTGCTGTGAGGGCAACCCCTTGCCATCAAACTGTACCAAGCTGATGGGCTTGAACTTCGCTGGGTATGGGACCGTGTCCCATTCAATAGGGTAGGGACGTACCACCCCCAGCTTGTTCATATTTTGCTGAAGCTTCAATGCGTTCAACTGGTCCTAGAACTCGTCGAATCTTTTGTCACGGGTGCTATCCGCGGTGTGCGACGTTCCTATCGATGTTTTGGAGGAGTAATCGGACTGTCGATCATCCTTCGTCTCAGTTGCTGGACGGTGAGGAGGTACCCACTCCTTGTCCCTGGTTTGCCGGGGTAAGGGACGTTAGGTCCTCTTCCTCTTCTTCTTCTTGTTCATCAGTTGCTCCATCATTTCTCTTAGAGAGTCGATGGTTGCCTGCTGTTCCTCCAGCTTTTGGGCCATTATCTGCTCGGTATCGAGTCCGGTCATGTGCACTCTCGCCTGCGTGTCTTGACTTGAGCGCGAGGTCTGAGATGTGGCTGGCGCCGAATGAACCTCGTCTTCGCCGCAGGAGGGAGGTACTAAGGTGGAATAGTCAAACCCAATACTTGCTCCCCTACGACTACGGGTTCGCTGGAATATACCTTCCTACCGGCGTCGAGCGAACCGAGTGTTAGGTCTCAGGACGGAGTCCGAGTCTGGCGAGTCAGAGAGCACCGTCTTCCCCTTGTCCGTCATGTTAACTGTGGCGGATGAGAACTCCAGGTCGTCAGCAGCGCGTCTTTTCTGGTGACGGCGCCTTCGACGGGAGGGCCTTGGTCGAGAGGACTGTTGAGAAAGCCTCTCGAACACCGAGGGTTTCGCCGTTCCGACACTGGCAGTCTCGGCGAGGACCGTGTGGATGAGTCTCTCACCCTCATGTATAGTGCGTTTGCGAGTCAAAAATACTCTGAGGTCTTCTACGGGTGGTTGGTGACAACCCCCAGCCTCAGAAGAGTCGCTCTGGTGAGCTGACGAGAGATTTTGGGCGCTCTCTCTGGTGCGCGTTGGGTGGAATGCTTTGATGCTGGAGTTGGGCGATCTCGCCTTGACTGGCGAGTCTTCGCGTTTGAGCGAGCTCCAGTACTCATGCGGGTTTCAACCCTTCATTTGGAAGGGCGGGTTCGCAAGGAGTCGCCTACCCTTCTACCTTTACATTTATCCGCCAAGTGATTATGGCGAGATCCGCCAGCCTTCGAGGATTCGCCTACTTGGGTAGGCTTGCTAGCTCGAGGAGATCTATTCGCATCAGGGATGTGACCTGAGAAGCGAAGTCCTCCTGGGCGGATGGCTCTGCCGTCTTTGGTTGGCGCTCCTGATTTGGAGGGCCTTCCGACGTCGGGAAGTTTGCCTTCCCGTCTAGTGTTTCTCGGGCCTGTATGATGGTTCAGGCCGTCGTGAGAAATGGAGGTTTGGACCTCCTATCTGACGGGCGTTTGCCGTCGCTGTTGGTTAGCCCTCCCAGCGGGGAGAACGTCACCGTGAGCTGTGGCAGTGTGGTTCGTGCCGGAGTGAACCGGCGCTTCCTCCGAGGCCGGTGTCTGCGTGGACCGCTTGGCGATCCATCTGGCAGACCCTTGCCTCTTGCGCTCGATCTCTAGCTTGGCCTTGATCGATTGCGAGGGAGTGGGCTCCTCTGATGAGATTCGGGTGGAACCCTCAAGTGCAGAGGCTTTGACCGTCTGAGGTCGGCCTCGGCGCACAGCTCTGTGGCGTTTGCGGGACGCATCGGCACCAGAGGAGGAGGAGGATAAGTACTCTGAAGCAGAGGGAATGCCCTCTTTGTTTTGTGTGGGGACTTTAGGTGGCTACAGGATGCTTCGCTCGATGCTCGTGTCGAGTCTGCTTCCCTTGGACCGTTCGAATGAGGTTGCTGGGGAGCTTCAGTACGCAGTAGAAGCTCGGGCCAATAGAGTTCGGGTCTGCTTAGTTCGTCGGCGATCGGAGCTCGGAACTAGGCAGTGGTGCTGTAATGCAAGGATCTGCTAACAGCTTGGTCTCAACTCTTTTTCTCCGAGTTTTGTGACCTCTCCTCCAGTGTGCTGGAAGGGGCTTTTAAACGAAAGAGGGACAGCTTGACTCATCCTTGAATTATGGGATGTGACCATATCTTCTTCAGAGACGTCTAGCTGCTCCTCGATACCATGAATGGTCATTCGAGGGATTGTGCTTTATGTCCTGTCACCTAAAATGGGAAGGCCCATCCTTGTATATGAGGCAACGGCCGTCTGCTATCCGAGTGGACTTGACCAGCATTAATGAACCGCATTTATGAGTTCGCAGATCGACGAGGTGTCTGTCCGATCACTCGTACTGTGCGTGACCGCCCGGCGTGCTTTGAGCACGGTGCTTTCTCCTTTCCGGTCAGGAGAGGCGGCGAAGTAGGTGCACAGTACTCGAGTGGGTCTAGCCAACTTGCCGAGTGCCGGCGGATCCAGCTCTTGACTCAGACAGCCGAGGTGAGTCGCATTTATGAATGCTCAGGTTGACTCGACACCCGTCCAGTCCTTCGTGCTGTGCGTACTGTGAGCGGCCGCTTAACGGTCTTGGGGTACTGTGCCCTCTCCCTTCAGGTCGAGAGAGATGGGATGGCCCATCCCAGCACGCGGGGTGGCGGATACCAGCTGTACTAGTGGTCTTGAGGTTTGCAGGCGGATTCGTCTTTGGACTTGGGCAGGCGAGTTGCGTGAAAGGCGAACTTCCGCTATTCCAACTGATCTCAACTCGTGCAAGTGAGTCGGTTATTCAGGCGAATCTGGAACCGAGTACATTTGACGGTCATGCGGTTTGGGCAGGCGACTTCTCGTGGGCGAATTTCCTGTAGGCTCATCAGAGGTATTTTTTTTTTACCGTCTACACTCACCAAGGAGAACAAAGCGGGGATGTGATATGCAGTATGATATGTTAGTATCAAGTTCATGAAAAAGAGGTGATGAAATTATACATGTGCAACTAAACGGCACCGGCTCGGGCGACTGAGTCGCCGAGCGACCTCGAGCGATGCAGGATCTCTTAGGCGACATATCTGCAGAGAGAGTTAACATTTCAATTACATCAGAAGTTGGGAAATATCAGACTAGTACAAAAAAACTGCACTATTCTATAAAATAGGATTTATTGGTTAAAAAATCTGTTGAAACTACGTAGTGGCCCTAATATAGATTTAGTTTTAACCCACGACGACCCGTGTAACTAATCAAGCCAAATATCCCAGAATGTCGGTTCGAGGTATGTGTGTGGCCAAACAAGAAAGCTAGACGTGCCTATAAATCCGATCCTAGTGCATGACTAAAAGCTCAAGGATTATAAACCTAGATCTAGCCAAATTTGTGCATACAAACAATTCAAGGGTGACGACTTGATCGAAATACAAAGCATTCAAACCAAAAGCTCGAGGGCTATATACGGGGATCATGGGCAAAAGTCGAAGACCTCAACAATGTCTACGAACAAAAATGAAAACTCCAACCCTTTCTCTTCATGAGCTCAAAATTCACAACATCAAAGCACAGTTCACAAACCGATTTCATGCAAACTTGAGTTTCGTCTAAGTTTACATGCAAGTTCAACCCAGCCCAAAATCAAATTCAAGAAACACTCTGGCTTCCCTTCAAAGCCAGATTCATTCAAATCCTCTTATATAACCAAGAACAAATCTTGGTTCAAGATTTCCCTAAGAACACAGTCTAAGGTTTCATCCCTTCACCAAAACCGAAATACAAACGAAACTAACCCTACATGAAATTAAGGTTAAGGAGAGCGAAAAATTACCTAAAAACTTGAAGGGGAGATGAATGGAATCTGCAAGCTGAGTTCACAACAAATCTCAAGCTGAAGATTTAAGCCAAAACCCTAGCCCTCAAGAACGAATTCGTCAAGATGAAGGGGATTCGAAAATGAGATTCAGAGAGGCGAAGAACAAAGAGGATGGGGAAATGTCTGAAATGGGTTCTTGAGGAAGTGGCTCGGAGAAGAGATTTGAAACGACAAAGAGAAGAAAGGAAGAAGAAGAAGAAGTCGGGTTTCTTAAAAGTGCCTTGGACTGAACCAAACCCAGTTCGTACGGCCTGAACTAAGCCAAGCCAGACCGAACCAAATCAAGAAGTCAACCCGAGAACTCATGTGCTGACTCGCACATGTGCGAACCACCATTTACTGACTCGCACGTATGATGAGCTGTTTGGCCAATTTACGGGCATTTTGACCTATTTTCGAGTATTTTCGACGCATACGGGACCCGTATCCCTACTCCAATGGGTATATAAGTCTAAACTATTGCTTACCATTATCAGGAAGTTTTTGGAGAATATCATTCAGGACATTCTTAAGGATAACCCGACAAAACTCCAGTTAACATACGAGTATAAACTGTGTTAATATCGGTCAACACATCGATAACTTTGCCAAAATAAAGCTAAGGGAAATTATGGAGTTCAACTATATCCAGATATGAATTTCTGACAAAGATGAACAGTTCAAAGTCAACTCGATGGCGCGAGCTAAGTTCAGAAAATTACACACTAGTTTCAGTTCAAGACTTCAACCGCGATCAGACGATAAACATAGTACTGAAAGAACTTCATCTATTCGATAAAATATTGAGTAGATTAAAGACTACAGAAGCTGAGGACTGGAACCAATTACAGGTCCTATCATACCGACTGAAGGTTAGGCCTATCATATCCAAAGTATTCCAGACTCTTCTATAAAAGAAACGAGACTGAAACACTTTGGAGGGGGTATCTGTATGCGTTAAAAATTGCCTATGGGTTCCCATACGCAGCTCAAGACAAAGAGAACATGATGAACACTATCACCCGAGTCAAAGAAGATTATCTGATGCCAGTAGAGCACATGAAGCGAATCGGTAAAGCGCATAAGTCAATAAAGTGACGAAACACACGTAAAGGGGGGAAACAAGCAAACCGACAGGAGAATACATAATACCAAAAGGGTCACAAAGACACAAACAACAGGCCAGGAGGCTCGACGCATCGAGTCCCAGAAACCTCGCTCCGACTCGCACCTGCGCGACGCTCACCCCACAACTCCCGTGACTCGGCACCACCACTCCGCGACGCACCAAATGTGTGGCTGCGCACCGAGCTCGCGAGCCACCACGACGTATTTAGGCACTCTTCAACCTCCCAAATCCGCCGGACTTTTGATATTTTTTCAGGATTATTCATCCCGGCCTCCGTGTTCGGCTGGGGAAGATGTTGCTATTTCTTCATTAATGATTCAATTGTACACTCTTGTCAATAGTCTACTGATTAGCAAAGTCGGTTTTTATAAGATCCCGTTACAACGAAAATCAAATTGAAAAGAAATGGAAATTACAACTTTGTTTCCTTGTTTGTCGAACGACATCGCGAGCTCCTGTTTTGGCGGTCGCTCACTTGTGGGTTCTTTGCGCTGCGCCGGGGTTGTTTGCCGTGGACCACAGCGGCGATTCTAGCATCCGTCGATTACGAGTACAACGGGTATTATTTGCAACGCTAATGGAATAATAGCCGGGGAGGATTGTTTCCAAGCAAGGAAACAATCGTCAAGTCTCGGGATCTAAGACCAAGCTTAGATCGGAGTGTAGCAACGTGATCTGAGATCCCGATCCCTCTCGAACCCCACCCTGCTTATTTGACGTTATGATCGGCGGCGCAGATCTGGATGAGCAAGTCCATTGATGTTCCAAGTTGAGATCTTTTTAGATCTGAGTCTCGCACATCTGCACCGGCCCCTTTCGCTCCTGCCAAAATCCACCTCTGAACAAATGAACAGGCTCTATTTAATAGGCTCTTTTTACTGTGCCCTGAGAGCGCAAGAAAGTCTGTCGGCCACCTCTGGGTGGGCCGCACTGGCGCGAGCCAACCTCAAGGTGGCTCGCTCATGCCGAGCCACCCACCCCCCCCTGAGAGTGGCTGCGGCCTGGCCGAGCCACCTTGGGGTGGCTCGGTTGGCCGAGCCACCCTGGGGTGGCTCTCGGTTTTGAACAGCGAGCCCCTCGGGTGTGTGGGTTTGCTGTCTTCTGCCTTGGTTCTATTCGTTGGATTCGTTTGTGGTTGATTTATCCAGACTTGATTCGTTGCGGGCTGATTTGACCAGTCATCGAGATCCCCTGATTAGGCAGTAAACTCGCTTCTGAGTGCTGATCCGAAACTGATCTTGATTGTCCATCGTGATTGCGTCCGGAGTCCCCCGTCTCGTTGCTGACTCGTTGACAGTCTTCGAACACGGTTGCTTTGATCCCGCCCGAATCGGCGTATTCGTTGGCCTCCCCCTCGCGTGGCGTTAGTCAAATCTCGTTGCCCCGTTGGTTGTGTCGTTGTGGCCGAGAGCTGAGCTAAGGGACATGCAACTCTTACTATGCCTACAGATAACCCCCCCTCCAAAAGTATTTGCCAGCTCGTTCTTATAAGAAGAGTCTAGAATATATTTGGATTGTCCCGCACTCTCAACTCTCGTGTTCTGGACCTTGGATGACTTCCGTTCTGATTCCTTCAATTCTCAGGTATTGCGTGGCTTGTCGGAATGTCTGAAAGAGTTTCGGTCTCCCCCCGCTCCCCCATTTATTGTCTGACCATTGTCGGAATTTTGAACCTTGAAGTCGTTCTGATTTAGCTGACCATCGATTGCTTGGCGTCCGAGTCCTTTATCTGCAACGTTTCCGGTCGTCGTTATGGTTGAGTTGTATCCTTAAGAAACATTCTCATAGTGAACTTCTGCAAAAAATAGGGAAGCAGTATTATACTCATATCCTTATTGGAGTATTTTAGAAGCCAGTATTAACTCATGCACTGTTGGAGATTGAGGAGCAGTTTTATACTCATATACCTTTACGGAGGTTTAGTTCTTTCATTGCAAGCATTATAGGCCGTTGACTAGGGTCACGCGTTGTTCGCGGCGTTGACCTTAGGGTTTGAAAGCGTCTACGTTGAATTTTTTGCTCGAACGGCGTGACTGGCGTTGACCTAGGACTCACGCGTTGACGCGTTGACCCTAGGGTGTTCGAACGTCGTCGTGGAATTTTGCTCGCAACGCGTTGACGCTACGGGTCACGCGTTGTTCCGGCGTTGAACCTTAAGGGTTCGATCACGTCGTTGGAATGCTCAAGCTCACTGAACAACTAATGGAGCTGATTGCGTCAGTGACTCTCGTATTTATATATTTTTGGCAAACCCTCAGCACTAACGGGTTTGATGAGCTTTCCGACTACCGTTTGAATCGGCTGCATGCGGATTGTTCAAGTCGTTCCACATTGACTTTAAGCTAAAAGGAGTTTACCCTTAGCTGCTAGTATTGAATACGTGACTTCGTCTTTCCAGGGAATAGACTAACCCGCGCGTACGCCGTGTTAGGCGTCGACTTTGGGGTTTTTGGCTAACGCCCCAGCCTTCAACGTGGTTTGATTACCTTACGACTACCGTTTGAGTCGCGGTAGATGCGGATTGTCTAAATCTGTTGCCGCGATGTAAACGTTGTGCTAAGAGATGAATTCTTCTGAGATTTGGGCATGATGTTGAATACATAGGCTTCGCCAATTGTTACGGAAAGGCGTACCTGGCAACGTGTATTAGACGTTGACGTTATCCCTACTTGGCTCGGGATGAGATACCCAGGAATCGAACTCTGGTGTCGTGTTTCAATCGGGGTACAAGACTAACCGTGACGCGTGTTAGGCGTCGGCATATCCTTTTCTTAGACTCAGGATGAAATTCCCCATGCGTGTTAAGGAGGGATTTTGGTGTATTAATAACAACCTTGTCACAATGTTGAATATTGGAGCTTGATGTTCTTTTCAAGCGGTTAAACTAACCGGCAGCCGCGGTTAGGACAGACTTATCCTTGCTTAGGTTTCAGGATAGAATACCCGAGATGCGAACCCTGGTGTCTTTTTTACGAAACAAGGGAGACTAAACGGTGACGCGTGTTAGGGCGGTAGACTTATCCTCTGCTTAGGATTCGGGAAAACTTCCTACTGGAATTCTAATTGTCTTCTCAATCGGTGAGAGACTAAACCGGCAACGCGTGTTAGGCGTTGACTTACTCCCTAGCTTAGGATTCGGGATAAAATTCCCTGTACCTGTGAGGCACAGATTTGGATTTAAAAGGTGGTGTCTTCTCTTGGGGCAAAGACGAACCCAAAAATGGGAGAGGAAGAATTTTATATTCTATCTCCCGACAATGAAGAGGAGAATTTTATATTCTATCTTAACTGGAAAGGAGACTCGAGGTGGGATTCCACCCCAGAATCGCGAAAGGTGAAACTGAGAGTGGGATCACCACTCCGAGAATCGAAAAGATTCGGATTAACCCTAACTGTCGAAGGTTTGATTACCGAACTAAAGATAAATTTCTCATTTATCGAGACGTGAATGGTGTTTTGGTCCTAACTGTAGGAAGGTTTGACCAGCAGGAGTTTGAGATGACCCTAACGGTAGGAAGTTTGATCACTCGATTTGAAATATACCTCTCGTTCATTGGAAGAATCGAGAGGGATTTTGGTTTTGAGTCCTAACTGTAGAAAGGTTTGACCGAATGGAAGGTTTTAAGACGGTCCTAACTGTAGGAAGGTTGATCGCTCGATTGTGGACTCTCGTTCATTGGGGGAATCGAGAGGGGATTTTTGATTGTGGTCTAACTGTAAGAAGCGTTTGACCAATTGGGAATTTACGTCCAGACTCTAAAGAGAGAGTGTTGAGTGCACAGACGTGGTGAGAATTTGAATGGGAGTTCTTATTCATTACATTGCTGTGGTTTTGGGAACTTCCGTTACATAAATCGTCCACCCCAGTTTCCTCTGGCGGAGCTGGTTCGGACATTTATTATCAGTTACCTAACCGGGTTATCCTTAAGAATATTAGCTTAATATTCTCTAGGAACTCCCGTCAAAAGTGAGGAAATAGTTTAGACTCATATACATATTGGAGTATCAGGGAGTAGTTTAACCTCTTATGCCGCTCGGAGGATGAGAAGCAGTTTATACTTATATACTCTTCGAGTTTGAGAAGCAGTTATACTCGTATACTCTTCGGAGTGTTGAGACAGTTTATACTCGTATACTTCTTCGGAGTATTGAGAAGCCAGTTTATACTCGTATATCTTCGGAGTGTTGCCCGTTCTCAATTGGCTTACCTTAGCGTTATGACGCGGGCCTCAACCAAGGTCTGAATGCTATTCTTGAGAGTAAAGGCAATCCTTGGTGGGATGAACGACCTCCTGTGGTATGCACAGTACTTGGGGTCGTAGTGTTGTCAGCTTCCTCCTGGTGTGTGATAGGTGGTAGCTTAATCTTGTTACCTTCAAGGAGGGAATCGAAGATGCTGAACATCTTCGTCCTGAAAGAGTACTCTTTTTGGGAATCTCGGACCGAAGTCTTTTTGTGCCTTCGAGATGCTGTTGTGACGCTTGATTAATACCACCAGCCGCTGCAGGTGCCTTGCCCTTACCGACGAAGGCGAAAGTTTGAGTCCATCGGATTAACCGTCGGTTGGTTCCTCTCGGCCTTCTTCCTTCTAAGGAATCGCTCAGCCTGCTCCTCTCGGACCTTCAGATCCTTCCAAATGTCAGACGGTGCTGTCCCCATTGCTTCTAATACGTCTAAGGACAGATTATATGGCAGGTCTGGAGAACGAACTCCTCGGTGATCGCGGTCCCGCAATTCATCGCTTTGTTCGGCGGCTTTTGACGAAGGTGTCGACTAACTCCCGTCCTTGTGCTTCTCATCGAGCAATGATCCGATAGATATCTCGGTGTCGTTCGTCGAAGAAGTTAGCGAGGAATTTAGTCTCCATGTCGTCCCAGCTATTTTCGCTTCTGGCTTGAGGCGGCGTACCAATCAAAGGCGGCTCCGCGAAGAGTGTCGACGAATGACCGCACCATCAGAGGCTCATTGCCGAAAATAATACCCAGGTGCGATTTGAAATAAATCAAATGCTGAGTGGCGGGAACCCTTCCCATCGAACGGCTTGAAGTTGATTAGATTGAACTTCGTCGGATATGGGATCGATTCCCACCTCTCTGGTATGGACAGGAATGCCGTTTCTTCGTCTCTTGAGCGGAGATCAATTGTGTTGATTTTGCTCTCGAGATCTTTGATTCTTAAGTCTTCACTTGTATCTTCGTTGGCATCCTCGTTACCACCCCTGCATTGAGGGCGGGTTATGGCATTATGAGCTCCATCCTATCCGTGTGCTTCTCTTCCCGAACAACCAGGTTACGGTGGCTTGGTTCACCTCTGCTGGTTCGTCATGTGCCTGAATTTGTTGCTCATGCATCTCTCTCATAGTCTGCATGCCATCTGCATCTCGAACCTAAAGCTTTCCTGTTGTTTGCTTATGGCATCTTCGAGCATCTTGGCCACTTGTTCCGCGCTTATCATCAGTGACTCGGCGGGGTTCCCCTCACTGGACCCTGTATTATCTGATGCGACTGCGGAGCAGGTATCCGACTCTTCACCTTCTGAAGTACTCTTGTCTGAACCCTACCATAAGTTCCTCGCTGTGATTGCCTCTAGACTGCAGACGGTTAGAGCCGGGATGCTTTCAGAATCGACTCGAGATTATCCGCGTGATGAGGTCTCTTGCTTGTCATATTAGCGGTGACCCTCGGGAAATCTTCATCTTCAACATCCTTCTTCTTCGTTGGAACGCTTAGAGCCTTGGTTTTGGCGTCTCCGCACTAAGTCTTTCAAAACTAAAATCTTTCGAGGACTGCTTAATACAGTTGCATTCAGACAATACCGCGAATGAGTTTGGAACAGGGCATTGAGTTTCCTGTTTCGGGGACTCCTCTTCCTGGTTCTATTCGTACCCCAGTACGATAGTACAAACTCGTCATTTTGACAGTCGGAGAACCTATCGTGTGCGGGCACGCCTTCTCAGGTATAACACTATCACTATCAGATGATAATGTTTCCATCTGAGGGTTGGATTGCCTTCTTTGGGCTTTCAAAAGTTACACGCTCGAAACGTGCCTTTGTGGGCGCGAGTCTTCAGCGTGCTCTTGGACTTTCGATGCGCAAGTTGGTGAGCCGCAGCTGCCTTGAGTTCTTTGTTATACTGGAGGTGACGGCGACCCCCAGCGTGTTGAGTCGTTCTGGGCTTCTTTCGGGCCCAACGCTCGTGAACTGGAGCCTTGCTCTCTCGTCGGGAATGTGACCGAGTGCTCCAAGACTGCTTTCTCCTTCGGGAGGATTCGCATGATCTCCCGGAGTAGCTATGGAATTCTCGCGACTTAGCTTGGTTCGCCGAGGTTGAATTTTGGTTGGAGCTGCAGCTGCTGCTTTTTGGTCTGAACCACCGCTTCAGACTTCGGCCTCCAAACTTTGCGATTGGTGGCGGCTTCTTGGCTACCTCTTTCTGCAGCTTTCTACGGGCTTCTTCAGCTTGAGCCGTGCCTGCGTGATAGTGCGCGGCGCTTGCGAAGTGTGCTCCTCCAGCGTCGATCGGTTCCATTTGACACGGACCATTCCATTGTTGGCGGCTTGGAGGAATCATCATTCGTTGATTGTTGAGGCTGCTTGTCTCTTTGTTCTTCAGATCCACGTTGTAGCGGATCCCGTCAAACTGACTCCGATGGCCTTTGCGAATTGTTTTGCAAGCGTTGACGTTGCTTTGGCGGGCTCTCTCGAGAGAGTCACCACGCCCTGTGCGTGGCAGAAGAGTGGCGAGCAGATCTGACCTGGTTTGGAAACTGGAGGAATCTCACCCGATGGCGACTTTGGCATCAAACGGGGCGAGATCTTCGTTGGTGCGCTCGACTTCTTCATACCAACGAACCTTTCTCCTGGGGAGAACTTCTGGGATTTTCTTGGACTTGCGGGGGGAGTTTGATCCAGACGAGGACGAAGTATTCCTCGAACTTAGTTTTGGTCGACACTCGTACTCGACTTCCTCCACGACCGGGAATTGAAATCCGCGCGCTCGACGCATCGATTCGTCAGCGAGATCGTCGGTTCCCACTGTGGTCGCAGATTGTTCGCTGGGGAAAATTGTTGCTTTCTTCATTAATAGATTCCATTGTACACTCTTGTAATAGTTCTATCGATTACAAGATTCCGGTCTTTTTATAAGATCCGGTTACAATGAAAATCAAATTGAAAAAATGAAAATTACAACTGTTGTTTCCTTGTTTTCGAAACGAATCGCGAGCTCTCTGTTTTGCGTCGCTCGCTTGTGGGTTCTTTGCCTGTGCGCCGGGGTTGTTTGCCGTGGACCACGCGCGTCTAGATCCGGTCGGATCTACGCAGCTACAGCGGGTATTATTTCACCAAGGAAATAATAGCCGGGGAGGATGTTTTCACCAAGAAAACAATCGTCCAGTCTCGGGATCTAAGACCAAGCTTAGATCCGGAGTGTAGCAACGTAGCATCTGAGATCCGATCCTCTCGAACACCTGCCTTATTTGACGTGATGATCGCCGAGCACCAGATCTGGATGAGCAAGTCCTTGATGTCCCAAAGTTGAGATCTTTTTTAGATCTGAGTCTCCAATCCTGCAGGGCTTCGCTCCTCCAAAATCCAACCTCTGAACAAATGACAAGGCCTCTATTTATTAGGCTCTCTTTACTGTGCGCGCACAGAAATCTGTCGGCCACCTCTGGGTGGCCGGCACTGGGCCGAGCCACCTCAAGGTGCTCGGCTCATGCCGAGCCACCCTGAGGTGGCTCGACCTTGGCCGAGCCACCTGGGGTGCTGACCTTGGCCGAGCCACCCTGGGGTGGCTCGGCACCGAGCACCTCAGGGTGCTCGCCTTGGCCGAGCCACCTTGGGTGGCTCGGCCACGAGCCACCTTAGGGTGGTCGGCTTGGGCGCAGAGCCACCCTGGGGTGGTCGGTTTGAGCCGAGCCCTCCGGGTGTGTGGGTTTGCTGTTTTCTGCCTTTGGTTCTATTCGTGATTCGGTTCTGTGGTTGATTTATCCAGACTTGATTCGTTGACCTGATTTGACAGTAATCCGGATCCTGATTAGGCAGTAAATCACTTCTGAGTCTGAGCTCGAAACTGATCTGATTCGATCGTGATTCGTCCGAGTCCGCTCTCGGTTGGATGACTCGTTGACTCTTCGAACCTTGCTGATCCCGAACTTAGTTTGGTCGAACTCGTACTCGACTTCCTCCACGACCGGAATTGAAATCCGCGGCTGCGACGCATCGATCTCGTCAGCGAGATCGTCGGTTCCCACTGTGGTCGCCAGATTGTTCGCGGGGAAAATTGTTGCTTTCTTCATTAATGATTCCATTGTACACTCTTGTAATAGTCTATCGATTACAAAGATCCGGTCTTTTTATAAGATCCGGTTACAACGAAAATCAAATTGAAAAGAAATGAAAATTAGGAAATAATAGCCGGGGAGGATTGTTTCACCAAGGAAACAATCGTCCAAGTCTCGGGATCTAAGACCAAGCTTAGATCCGGAGTATGCCTGCGTAGATCTGAGATCTGATCCTCTCGAACACCTGCCTTATTTGACGTTGATGATCGCCGAGCACCAGATCTGAAGGAGTGAGTCCCCGAAGTCCCAAAGTTTCAATCTTTTTTAAGTTCCGAGTCTCCAATCCAGCAGGGCTTCGCCTCTCTCCAAAATTTCCAAACCTTTGAAATGAAGAACCCTTTGGCCTATTTATAGGCTCTCGTTACTGTGCCCGTGCCCGTGTGCACGTGTGGCCAGCTCAAGGTGGCCGGCCACCTCAAGGTGGCTCGGCTCATGCCGAGCCACCAAGAGGTGGCTCGGCCGGCCACCTTGGTGGCTCGGCCACCGAGCCACCTCTTGGTGGCTCGGTGGTGGCCGAGCCACCTTGGTGGCCGCCGAGCCACCAAGGAGGTGGCTCGGCCTCCGAGCCACCATTTGGTGGCTCGGAGGTGGCCGAGCCACCCCAAGGTGGCTCGGCCACCGAGCCACCTAGGTGGCTCGGCCGAGCCACCACTTGGTGGCTCGGCCACCGAGCCACCTTGGTGGCTCGGTGAGCCGCCTCGGTGACTTGGTTTCCGAGCCCCTCCGGGTGTTTGGTTTTCTGCTGTTTTCCACCTTTGGGTTCTGTCCGTGATTCGGTTGATCCAGACTCTGATTTGATTCCTGATTTGGCAGTAAGTCGGATTCCTGATTTGGCAGTAAATCCACTTCTGAGTTCGAGTCCGAAACCGATCTTGATTCGATCGTGATTCGTCCGAGTATGCCCTTGGTTGGATGACTCGTTGACTCTTCGAACACTTGGCTTGATCCCGCACGCGAATGGACGTATTCCGTTGCTTGCGTGCGATTAGTCAATCTCGTTGCCTCGTTGGTTTGTCGGTTTGTGCCGAGCTGAGCTAAGGGACCTATAAGCAATTTTATATGCCTACACTCCCCAACTGTTCTGAAGCTATCCTTAAGTGTGTCTGGGCGGTTATCAACGGCATATAACATCAAAACAGTTAATCTTATCAGAAAACACGGTGACAAAAGCCTATAAATAGAAGCCCAGGGTAATTATTTGAGAGGAACGGAAATCTGAGGGTGAGGTGCTGTCTAATTGAACAGTAGACCACGAATTTCAGAGGAGAATTGGCAGATCTTGACGAACTTTTTCATAAAGAAAAATCCTTCGGAAGATTTAAGATTCTCTCTCCCTCTTTCCTCCGGATCAAACCAGGTTTTAATCTCGAGAAGAGCCACAATCTCGCTTGGTCGTGATTATCGCTGCTGCGATTGTTTCCTTCGTGAAGCAAGAGCATAATTACACTTGTCAACCGGATCTGATCCGTGGCGGTTCACAGACTAACAAGTCCCCGACACAGGCAAAGATCTCACACAAAGCAACAGGAGATAAACTACTGTTGTGTTTTGTTTTATAAAGTTATAATCTTTACTTTTCACATTATAAGAAGATCTTATAAAAAGATCAGCTTAAACTTGTAATCAATAAATGGTGTAACAGGTTTGACAACAATGAAAACGACAACTTTTGACAAAAACAGTAATGAATATTTGTATTATTTGCAGTTATAAGATAACACTAGAGGTTGAAGATTATTCAACCGTTTCCACGATAACATTATTCAACAAAGAAGCTGAGAAATTGTTTAAGGTTTTTGTTGATGAAGTGGCCAAGAATTTGGTGAAGGTAATTACATAAACCTCTTTATTAGTTTTGATCATCTAATTTTGTTTGAAGTCTATAAGGTTCTGTTTGTATTGTTTCATTTCATGACATACTGATGTGTTAACAGATTAAAGGAAAGAAAGTTTTTCCATCATTGATTAAGGGGATTGTGGGTAAGAAAATTAAAGTTCAGATTAAGCTTACTAATTACAATTACATTGAGGATAATGAAGGATTCACAGTTATAAAACTAATAGAGGACTTACATGATAGAAATAAAGAAAGCTACATCGAAAATACATCACAGGTTTAAATTCTTAAATCATAGAATGGTAGACAATTCATTTATCATACTAATTCTAATTGTTTAATTATTAATTCTAATTAGGGTGTGTTCGCCCCTCAAGAATCTCCTGTTATTAGCCTTACTGAAGAAGGACCACCAACAACTCCATTGATTGCACCTATTTCAAATTCAGTTTTGAAAAATACTACTAATGTAATGATAAAACCAAAGATTGAGATGGCCGTCAACAGCAATCCGGTTGTAATTAACAGCATTGAAGTGGAAGAACAGACTGGTAGTATTGAGCAGTTCAATTTGCCAATACAGGAAGGTAAAATATATGACTTCCTATTTGTAATGATGAGAATTATTTTATAAAAGTAACTAATATGTTAAAATCTATTTTAATAATTCAAGTTCAATATTCTTAATGTAGCAAATAAGAAAAGGAGAACCAATCGAAGCAGTGAAAAAGAGAACTAACTTCTGGAAGACTTGACAATCACTTCTGAAGAGTTTTCAAACAAAGTTTAGTGTGAATATTTGGGTTGCTTATGTTTAATCATATTATGTAGTTTTAATTATGCAAAAGTTTAAGATGTATCTTGAGACTTACTTTTGATACTTTTGTTAAATGTAATATAATAGATTTGAGCATTTTTATATGTATATGTAATAGATAAGATAGTCATAATCCAGGCCAGCCAGGCATCAACGGATGTCATAGTTTTACTAAAGGAATTGGACACGTTGCTCATCTTCAGACACGTTGCTCATCTTAAGGCACATTTTATTATTTCCTCAACTTCCCCACATTTAAATTGAAGTTGTAGCATAGCGTGGATACATGTAGATAGTTCAAGACACATGCACAGGCCCAGATTCCCCACATCCTGTTTACACTCTTCATCAATCCTCTTCCGCCTGAAGATAGTTCAAGAAATATCTTCAACGGGTTATAATCAACTTCAACTTCCGTCCAAAGAGACTGCGAAAGATATTCATATCATGTTTGAATTCTTTATCTATTTCAATGAGTGATTGTTAAATTTTAACATGAATTCATTATATTTTTCTATACTTTTCCTTCCTTAGTCTAGAAAAATAATAACCAGTAATAGTATCTGTTTGAATTCATCATCAAATTCCTCTTTCGCCTAAAGATAGTTCAAGATAAATCTTCTTTAGGTTATGATCAATTTCATCTGCCACCTACATAGATTTCGGATCAATTGATGTTTGAATTCTTCAACAATTTCATTGAGTGATTGTTAAAATTTAACATGAATTCTTTATATTTATCTATATTCAACCTTACTTAGTCTAGAAAAACAAGACTCCGTAATAGTTTGATATATGTTAATTAACATATAATGTTAGTTTTGTTAATAGTTGTTTGTTTTCATTTTGTAACAGACATTCACATTTCTTTCTTTATTGCATGGTCCTTGAAAATTTCATAATAAATAAATGAAGGATTAGAATGAATGATTTTTATGATGCATGTTTCCAAAATATTTGTGTTTACAATCATCATGGTGCTTAGACTCTATTCTTGACAAATAATGAAATTAAAATAAAAACAAACTCATTATAGAGTTATGATTTGCACTCAATATGTTTAGACAAATAAAACTCACTATAGCATATATGTTTATTGGGCTTTAACATTTTTTTAATATTTGTTTATCTTTTTTACATCTAAATTTTTGTTTTTACTCCCGCAGTTTGATTATTAAACCAATTGTGAAACTCAGTTCAACTTGCTTGTGCAACTTTAGTATACACATTATATTATCTTGAACTAAATATCGATTTTTTTTTTTTTTTTGATATTTTGAATTTAAGGGGGATTTTCTGATTTCTAAATTATCTTCAACTGAATTATTTTGGCATGTTTTTGGCACAGGAGGGGAGAATAAATATGACAACGCATGATATGTTGAGGAATCTTTTATCTTCCAGTTCTTCATGACCTACATAACTACATTTGACATTAAACCAAATGTTAACCCTTGAACTGGTCATAGTCTATTGCATTTGCTCCTGTTCTAATGTATGCCTTATATAATGAAATATAATGAAATTTAGAGGTGTAGTTTAATAGGTCAGGGAATCTTAATTAAACTTATTTCCAAGAATATATTTGTGACACCATACTTGAAACTCAGTGCTAACCAAATGATCCTTTAGCTGCGACTTTCATCATGTATGTAGAATATTATAAATCCGTTAGGAGCCGTATGGATAATAAAATAGTTTTATAATGTATAATACACATTACACGAGGAAATTACACTATGAATGAGGAACAAATGAGGAGAATGAGGAACAAATGAGGAATGAAAAATGAAAGAATACACATTCTGGTTGCTAAACTTTTTGTAGAGCCCTTAATATTGCACAAAGTTCATTCTGTTTGCTGAAGTTCGGTTCAACGATGAAGAATGAAAGAAACTGGGGGTAGAAAGGTTCTCTTCATAGAAATATGTAAGCCGTAGTATAGAAAAGGGATATTAGCATTACATACTACACTACAACTCCACCATTTCAAGGTGAATATGTGTGCCCTTAATATTGTACTTCCAGTACCAACTTCCCCTGTCCATCATTTGCTCTCTTATAGGATCTAACTTAACAGCAAAACCTGGATTAAGAATCAAGTCATGAAGTTAGCTTAGAATAAACGAGGAACATCCAATTTATTGTAAGTGATAAAACTTAAAAGCCAGATTCCATTAGAAAAACTGATATTGTTTGATATTTTGTACTCTAAAGTATAGAAAGAAACAATAAGTTCTCTTGTTCAACAACTTCTTCATTATCATCCTAAGTCCTTTGCCACTAGAAACTGCTCAAACATGCTCAAAATTGAGAAGCTCCAGAGCAAAATAGCCCAATATTTACAACTTGATGTCAATTCACATTTGTTACACCATACTTGAAACTTAGTGCTAACCAAATATATTGGTGTAGGCATAAAAAATTGCCTATAGGTTCTCGCATATAGCTCGAGATAAAAAAAAAGACGATGAATGTTACTATCCGAGTCAAGGAGGATTATCTGAGTCAAATGAGATCATCTGATATTGTAGAGAAGCTAAAAAGCATATGAAATAAGTCGGCGAAGTGTACGATTCTGTGAAACATGCTAAACGATAAAGGAACAACTCAACCAGGAGTTGTGCTTTATCCACAAAAGGGTGAAGTACCATGTGTGTCTCATATACTCTATGAGTGTTTTTCCTATGGAAAGTTGTAGATCTCTTCATCATATTTCCAACGCATCTTGGATCATCTCATTCCGAGATCGGACGAGGGAGTTAGAGCCAAAATACCCGAGACAACACAAACTGTCTCGGAAGTGCGAGACAGACTTCACTGTCTCGGAATGCGAGACAGTCATGACTGTCTCGCACCAAATATGAAGAATGTCAAAAAACAAAAGTTGTATATCTATTCATCATCTTTCCAACGCATCTTGGATCATCTCATTCCGAAATCGGACGAGAGAGTTAGAGCCAAAATACCCGAGACAACACAAACTGTCTCGGAAGTGCGAGACAGTCTTCACTGTCTCGGAATGCGAGACAGTCATGACTGTCTCGCACCAAATCTGAAGAAGGTTAAAAGACAAAAGTTGTAGATCTATTCATCATATTTCCAAGGCATCTTGGATCATCTTATTCTGAGATCGGACGAGGGAGTTAGAGCCAAAATACCCAAGACAACACAAACTGTCTCGGAAGTGCGAGACAGTCTTCACTGTCTCGGAATGCGAGACAATCATGACTGTCTCGCACCAAATCTGAAGAAGGTCAAAAGATAAAAGTTGTAGATATCTTCGTCAGCTTTCCAATTCATCTTGGATCATCTCATTCCGAGATCGTACGAGGGAGTTAGAGCTAAAATACCCGAGATAATACAAACTATCTCGGAAGTGCGAGACAGACTTCACTGTCTCGGCCATAGAGTTGGTTACAACACGTTTTTTGACGGTTTTTTGGCTTCATAACTACTTGAGATCAACCATAAATGTGGGGAGATGGTTACAAACTGAAAGGAGACCCACTAACATCATAAAAGGATGGTATTTAGGTAGTGGGACAATGGTTACAAAAGAGGGCTGATTAGAGAGCATCCAAGGGGGCTGATTAGAGAGCATCCAGGGGGGCTGGTTAGAGAGCATCCAAGGGGGAGGCTGATCATTTTTGAGCATTTTGGAGCAGAGAGAGCCGAAGGAAGTCTTATAAAAAGGCTATTCTTTTGAATTTGTTGTAATCGACTGAAGATATAATGAATTCCTCAACAAAACCAATTTTTGAAGAAAACAAACTGGCGACCACAGTGGGAGCCAACGGTCTCGCTGCCGAGACCGTCGTGTCGCAGCCGATCAAGATTCCAGGTGAACTCATCATCCTCTTCAAGATCTTCATTATCTCGCAAGTACAAGAGGATCTCATCATTGAAGAAGGCTTATATGCCAAAGAAGGATAAAAGTGAAGACTCTCGCCCAATCGTTGTTGAGGCCTTACCTCGCAACATTATCCCGGCGACCCCCAAAGCCGGAAGCTCTGCTCATAATGATTCCACCCTAATTAAGGAGTCGTTCGATCGAAGTTCGCCAACTCTGACGAAGAGGGCTCGTCAGAGGCGACGCCAACGCCGCGCTCGTCAATTGGCTAAGGCATTGGAACAAACTGATGGAGTTTGTTACTATGCGGACTTAGAATCGAGGAAACATCAAGTGGTTCAGTCACCTCAACGTCAAATCACTCACATCTCAGCAAAACTTACGTCGGAGGAATGGACTCTTGTCAAAAGGGCCCGTTCGACCCTCAAAGAACGCATACAAAAGCGTATGGCAAACACCGCTCGTGCCCGTGCTCTTTTACAACAAAGACGAGAAGGAAAGAAGAAAACGGTGGCCAAAGAACCACCAAAATTCTACAAAGTTTGGATTCCGAAGTCTGGAGTTGTGCAAAGGCCAAGAAGAAACTCTCAGGAGCTCCCCTTCAGCCCCGTCAACATCCGTTCTTGGTCCGTCTACTACAGCCATATCTGTTCCATCACCAAGGAAGCCACGGGTCAGTCCTGACCTGTCAAAATCCAAGATCACAATGGCGAATCGCCCCAGTCCCTCATCTGAAGATCGAGGCAAAGCTCCGGTCAAAGAACGCTTGGGTCCGGTGAATGAACCCCAAATAGATTCTTACACTGGGGGTCGTAAGTATCCTCCTATCAAGTCAAAACAACTCCAGGATGGGAAAACCCCAATTTCTACTCATTTGGGAGTTTGTAACGAGACTCAGGAGCCCGTTAAGACTATGCACCCGCAAGGGCATGGTTCTAAACATGCGACACCTGACGTGACCTTGGATCGCTCAAATGCGACAACAAGTTGTCCTGAGAACGCCAACAAGGCTTTACATCCTCAGAAGAAGACATGTTCGTCAAAAGACATTGTTATACCTGGGGGCTCATACCAACAGACGATAGGATTCTCCGGTAATTATACTGATGAGTTGTACTATCAAGCTGGGGGTGTGAACAAGACTCGAAAGACGATTGTCCGAGAAATGAGCTCTCATTGTTTCTGTATGCGACTCATTAGAGCAGTACTGTCAGAATGTGACTACTCCAAACGATAAGCCATGCTGCAAAGAGTCTCAGTGTTCCAGAGGCTTTTCACCGAAATGTCGAAGCCTAAGCCGAGACATTTCCGCAAGAGAAGATCAGCTGTCCAAGATGACGAATTCCCTAAAGTCACCATCAACATGGTTGATAAAAGAAAGTCTAAGCGGCATTCAAGTGACTCAAATCTTGACTTTTCTCCGAGAGGAAAAGTAAATCCAAGAATTGCTCAACGGATGTCTCGACTCCAATTAGGAGCCATCAGACGCAGGGATTACAAGAGAATGCATGAAGGAATATCCTCGGAGGATGAACTTTCAGACACTTGTTCAGCCATTGCTTCTGATGATACAATGTCTAGCACGGGGCAAACCAGAGAAGTGCTCACAATCACCCCTGATCAGTTTGCTCAAATGCTTCAAGAAGCTCTAGCCAAGCAACGTGAAGAAATTAGAGCTGAGATGAAGACAGAGATGGAGTTAGCTATCCAACAAATGAGAGAATTGCTAGCTCAACGGCCTCAACCTCCTGAGTCCAGTTAGCGACCTGAATCCAGCCGCCATACTCAGAATGTTGTAGATAATAGTGATCCAGAAGTGGATGAAGTCATTATGGCTGATACACCTCCCAATGACAATAATACTGGGGGTGGTTCAACAGATCCTCCCAACAAAAATATTAGGGGTGGTTTAATTTCACCTCTTAATAACACTGGGGGTGGCCCAATTATTTTTTCTCAACATCACTCAGAGAGAGATGAAGATGAGGACAAGAAAATGCAAGACCTTGAAAACAAAGTCAATGCTTTGATGTCCGCTCAGGAAGTAAAGAAGACGAGTATTCTGTTTCCCTATCCAAAAGAATGGGATTCAATACCGTACCCAGCAAAGTTCAATCTGATTAACTTCACACCATTTGATGGGAAGAGCTCGCCTACTCAGCACTTGATTTATTTCAAGTCTCATTTGGGCATGATCTCTGGAAATGAGGCTTTAATGGTCTGGCCATTCATTGGCACCCTTCGTGGGCCCGCCTTCGATTGGTACCGACGTCTCAAGCTAGGGAGCATCAATTGCTGGGATGACATGGAAAGTTTGTTCCTCAGCAATTTTTTCGATGATGACACCGAAGTGTCAATCGGAACCCTTTTAGATGAGAAGCAAAAAGACGAAGAGTCAGTCGATAATTTTGTCAAACGCTTCCATAACAAAGCAATGAATTGCAGAGATCCTGTTACAGAGGAGTTCATCCTGCAAACATGTCATAATAATCTCTCCATCGATGTCCTGGAAGCCCTGGGGGTCGTACCATTCACCACTTGGAAAGAGTTAAAACTACGTGGCGAATAAGCTGAACACTTTCTTAAAAGAAAGAAAGTTGAGAGAGGTCAACCGATGACATTCGCAATTCCTGTGAATACGACTCTCGATCCGAGGTTCCAAAAGGAGTATTCTTTCGAAGATGATGAAGCTCCAGCCATCTTGAAAACTCCAATAGGTATATGAGTCTAAACTGTTTCCCACTCTTGACGGGAAGTTCCTTGAGAATTTTTACATGTAATATTCTTAAGGATAACCCGGTCATGTAACTCAGTATGATGTTAGACCCAGTTTCGCGAAGGAAGCTGGGGGTGGATGGTTCATATAACGGGAAGTTCCTAGAGAATATTACTCCTAATATTCTTAAGGATAACCCAACAATGTGGCCGGATATAATTTGATTTAGATTCGCCAAAGAGCTGGGGGTGGAATACCTCAATTCATTCTAATGGAAAGTTCATGGAGAATACTACACATGGTATTTCTAAAGATAACTCAAAACCGATTAATTATTCAAGGTGAAAACCAATCATCAGAATAATTTATTCTTAATCATGATTAAGAACCTCCCACCGTGACTATTTAATCATTTCCAAGATGATTAAAACCTTTCTACAGTGACTTTCGAAACACTCTTTCGTTGAGCTGAGATTCAATGACTTCATCGGGTCAATTTTCACTCACGAAACTCCCACGGAATGATTGTGGAGTGCTTTATGATTCACAGTCCTCCACCACAAAATCCCTCACTGATCAAATTAATTGACGGTGGGTCCACCAAAATTCTTCACGGTTGAATCCATTCAAATCCCCACTGTGCCTAAGCCTTTAACACTCCCACTGTTGAAGTCCTGACACGACATCCAAAATTTTAATCAGCTGATCCATAGCGATTATCAAACCCCTTCGTGTTAAGTCCTTATCGCTTGACACCAAAAACTCTCACCAGGTGTTGTGTACAAGTTAACATTCCCATCGTTATTTGTACCTCGCTCCCACTTCCCATTTGGTCAAACCTTTAAACAGTTAGGACCAAAACCAAAATCCCCTCTCGATTCCTTCCATGAACGAGAGGTCCACAAATTGAACGGTCAAACCTTTAAACAGTTATGATCGTCTCAAATTCCTATTTGGTCAAACCTTTAAACAGTTAGGACCAAAACCAAAATCCCCTTTAGATTCCTTCCATGAACGAGAGGTCCACAAATTGAACGGTCAAACATTTAAATAGTTATGATCGTCTTAAATTCCCATTTGGTCAAACCTTTAAACAGTTAGGACCAAAACCAAAATCCCCTCTCGATTCCTTCCATGAACGAGAGGTCCACAAATTGAACGATCAAACCTTTAAACAGTTAGGATCATCTTACTGCCTATTTGGTTAAACCTTTAAACAGTTAGGACCAAAGCTAAAATCTCCTCTCGATTCCTTCAATGAACGAGAGGTCCATAAATCGAGTGATCAAACATTCCTACAGTTAGGATCACCTCGAAACTCCCACTTGGTCAAACCTTACTACAGTTAGGACCACAACCAAAATCTCCTTTCGATTCATTTTGCGAACGAAAGGTTCAGCTTTGAATTGGATAATCAAACCTTATGACAGTTAGGATTATTCAAACCAATCCAGATTCTCTAAGTGGAGATCCCACTTCGAGTTTCCTTTGCACTAGGAGATAGAATATAAAATTCTTCCTCTTCGATTTTGGGTTTATCTCTACCAACAAACAAGAGACCAGGAGATAGAATATAAAAATTTTCCTCTCCATCATCGGGTTCATCTCTACCAACAAAAAAGAGACCACGGAGATAGAATATAAAATTCTTCCTCTCCATCATCAGGTTCATCTCTACCAACAAAAAAGAGACCAAGAGATAGAATATAAAATTCTTCCTCTCTATCATCGGGTTCATCTCTACCAACAAAAAGGAGACTATGAGATAGAATATAAAATTCTTCCTCTCTAGTGTCAGGTTCATCTTTCCACCAAAAAGACGTAACCCATCAACATTTCCAAATCCATGTTTGATGCATGGGGGACTCTATCTCGATCCCTTATTAGAGATAAGCATACGCCTAATACACGTTGACGGGTGGTCCGTTCCCGTGAAAACGAACAAGTCTATGTATTCAACATCATAGCACCAAGTCTAAGAGAGTTTATTCTCTTAGCATAATGTTACATGCAGAACGGACTTAAACAATCTTCATGCTAGCCCAATTCAAACGGTAATCGGTAAAGGGTTCTCAAACCCGTTGATGGCTGAGGGTTTGCCAAAAATCCTATAAATGCGATAATCACTGACGCACTATAAAACCCTGAAATTTTATAATGAAATGGTGTGATTAATAGTAATAAATCTTTCTTTGGTGATAAATAACCATACATATATATGATGTATATATTTTTACCAGGGTTTGGGAACCCAACAGGTGTTTATATATGAGAGATATCGAGTGATATAAGTCCAGCAGGTGAAATGCCTGCAAAAGGCATTTTTGTGCTGAGCGGTCGACCGACGCGGTCGACCGTGGCAGTCGACCGGTGCGGTCGACCGATCAGCGATCAGAGAGTTTATCCAGGTTGTTTTCTTTTACGGTTTTTGTTTTGGTCTTATTGGGTTTCGGGTCGGGTTAGGGAATTAGTATATATTCTAAACCTACCCAGGAGAGCCTCTCTCTTGATCTCAACGTAAAACCCTAGCCCCCTTTCCTTTTTTCTCAAAACCCTAGCTGGACCTGGTGATTTGGGGAGTTTGGAGGAGTTCCAGGGGATTTTTCGCGGATTTGAGCAAAGGAGGATCATCTCCAGAGCAGTTGTCAACATCTAAGGCGAGTATCATCTCGCTCAATCCCCCACCCCTTTCGTTTTCATGTCAAGATCTAAGTTTTATTGGGTTTCATTGAGCCAAATCCGTATTTTTGAATAGCTAATAGAACATTATGGCATAAAGTATGAAATTTGTGTATTCTTTGTTCTTAAAACTCACCAATGGTTCCTGTCTAAAAGATCTAGATCTGAATCTAGCTTAAAAGAAGTAAAAATCTTATTCTTTTTTTTTATTTGTTAACAATGGTTGGATCATGTTTATATATATATATATATTGGATCTTGTTGACCAAGTTTTAAAGGTTTAAATTCGTGACTTACTGCTGCATAACATTTTCCATAAAGATGGGTTTTTGTTTTAAGATTTTTGCTTCAGGTTTCGAGCTGACAGAAACCCAGATTTGGGTTTCTGTCCGCTCGGCGGTCAACCGACGCGGTCGACCGCTGAGCTCATTTTGAGGCTTCGGTCAACCGCGACTTTTTTTCGGTCGACCGCGACTTTTTTTCGGTCGACCGCCAATTATTTCGGTCGACCGCGACGTTCTTCCGGTCGACCGCCAGTTGCATATCAGAGTGCGGTCGACCGGTGCGGTCGACCGCCGTGTTATCTGTTTGTACATGTCCTGTTTTGTGTATTTTGAATATTTCACTCATGTTTGAGAGTTTGACTGGACTATCTGACATTTGTATTTAGTCTTACTATGTACCCAGACACGATAGATGACCTGAGGGTACCAATTATGGATATATTCACTGATTTGACTGTGAATTGATATAGGTAGATTTCACTATGTACCTCAGCGATATTTTCACCTTTTCACAGTCCTCGTGTTGGACTAAAATCCACAGTCCTTGTGTTGGACAAGTATTACCTCTTAGTCCTCGTGTTGGACATGCATAGCTATTTTAATCCTCGTGCTGGATATGTATTACCACCCGGTCCATGCGTTGGACAACGGTCACACCCGGTCCATGCGTTGGACAACGGTCACATCCGGTCCATGCGTTGGACAACGGTTAAATTCAGTTCATGAGTTGGACGTTTACTTCACGCAATCCATGAGTTGGACGTTTAATTTATATAGTTTATGTTTTGGACACTTAATCGTTTTCTGACATGTCACTCATGTGAGTTTATGTCATAACACTTATGTAAATCTCGATATGATATTCATGTAAGTAATAAACGAGCCAGGAGCACGGAGAGCCGCAGGTTGATAGCGGACCACATTAGTGTTCAGCTTTACTTTCTAGTTATGTATTATTTTCTTTGGGCTCCACTATAGTGAGGTTAGACATTTGAGGGTGTTATTCTAGAAGTTGTAAAGGCTGTGAGCCTTATATCCTTATCGTCAGATGTTTGTATTTGAGACTTGATGAGTATTTCAGTTTATCTACTCAGATCTTGACTATGTATTTCTGTATTGTTGGATGATGAGATATTTATGTGACTATTATCATTTCATTAGTATTCCTTGTATTATCTCTTACCTGTGTTGTACCTACACCAGTTGTTGATTCTACTAGATAGATGTTAATTGTGATGGTGAAACATGTTATTGCACGGTGTGGTGCATAGCAGGTTTGATATTCTTGGTTTCACCTTGGACTGCAGCCTTGTGTGAACCCAGGGGCGTCACACGCACCAGCTTTATTAGTTGGTCTCGTGACTTGAGTATCTGACAAACTTAGGATAAAATTCATATCTGCAGATGAACCGACCTGAACAATTGGTCCTGTAGCCTCAACACTCAAGACCGCTATGCTCTAACATTTTAAGAGTTTAAACTGTATAGACTCAAGTAAACGCATGAGGATAAACTGTGTTAACGCCTGCCAACGCGTCAATGATTTTTGCCAAAATAAGGCTAAGGAAAAAAGTCCAATGGTTGATCTCAGGGGGTTCAATTGCGATCCAGATATGAATTCTTAATGAAGAAAATCAGTTCAACATCAGTTCAACGACAAGAGCTAATTCACAAATCAAAACATCAGTTTCAGTTCAAGACTTTGACAACGGTCAAGCGATAAACGTAACACCGGAAGAATTTTAGCTATTCTACAAAGCACTAAGTAGACTAAAAGATGAAGAAGTCAACGAATTAATGGCCAGAAGTATCATATCCAAAGTATTCTAGCCTCTTTTATAAAAGAATGAGGCTGAAACACTTTGGAGGGGGTATCTGTAGGCATAAAAAATTGCCTATAGGTTCTCGCATATAGCTCGAGATAAAAAAAAGACGATGAATATTACTATCCAAGTCAATGAGGATTATCTGAGTCAAAGGAGATCATCTGATATTATAGAGAAGCTAAAAAGCACATGAAATAAGTCGGCGAAGCGTACGAGTCTGTGAAACATGCTAAACGATAAAGGAACAACTCAACCAGGAGTTGTGCTTTATCCACAAAAGGGTGAAGTACCATGTGTGTCTCATCTACTCTATGAGTGTTTTGCCTATGGAAAGTTGTAGATCTCTTCATCATCTTACCAACGCATTTTGGATCATCTCATTCCGAGATCGGACGAGGGAGTTAGAGCCAAAATACCCGAGACAACACAAACTGTCTCGGAAGTGCGAGACAGATTTCACTGTCTCAGAATGCGAGACAGTCATGACTGTATCGCACCAAATATGAAGAAGGTCAAAAGACAAAAGTTGTAGATATCTTTATCAGCTTTCCAACGCATCTTGGATCATCTCATTCCGAAATTGGACGAGGGAGTTAGAGCCAAAATACCCGAGACAACACAAACTGTCTCGGAAGTGCGAGACAGTCTTCACTGTCTCGGAATGCGAGACAATCATGACTGTCTCGCACCAAATCTAAAGAAGGTCAAAAGATAAAAATTGTAGATCTCTTCATCAGCTTTCCAACGCATCTTGGATCATCTCATTCCGAGATCGTACGAGGGAGTTAGAGCTAAAATACCCGAGACAACACAAACTGTCTCGGAAGTACGAGACAGACTTCACTGTCTCGGCCATAGAGTTGGTTACAACACGTTTTTTGACGGTTTTTTGGCTTCATAACTACTTGAGATCAACCATAAACGTGGGGAGATGGTTACAAACTAAAAGGAGACCCACTAACATCATAAAAGGATGGTATTTAGGTAGTGGGACAATGGTTACAAAAGAGGGCTGATTAGAGAGCATCCAAGGGGGCTGATTAGAGAGCATCCAGGGGGGCTGATTAGAGAGCATCCAAGGGGGCTGATCAGAGAGTACTGGTTAGACTAATCCAGAGCAGAGAGAGAGCAGAGTTCCTGGGCTTCTGGCAATTCCTTGAGATTCGAGCTTTGACTTGATCTTAAGAAGAACGATCATCTTACTTTGATAAGATCCTCGTTTCAAATTCTCACTTCGATAAACGAAGGAAGAATCACCAAACCCCTCACGATTCAATCAGAATCTGTGATTCGGTGGTCCACGGGCTAACGCACCCCCGGCACAGGCAAAGATCCAGCGATCCAAACAACGATCCTGCGTTTGTTTCTAAGAAGTCGTAATTTTTATTTTGTTGTGTAAAGGAAGTCTTATAAAAAAGACTATTTCTTTTGAATTTGTTGTAATCGACTGAAGATATAATGAATTCCACAACAAGAGCAACTTTTGACGCAAACAATTGGTACAAACTTTGTTATTTCTAACATGAAGTAAAATAATAACTATTGACACTTCAAACTGTGACTCTTAGTTGCCAATAGATGGGAATACGAATTTACCTTACTTTGTATCGATTATGCAGTGCAATATCGTGTTTTCAAAATACTGACCAAGATCTCAGGGTCTAAGAGGAGGTTGTTGGCCTCTTTGTTTTGATGATGTTTAACAAACAATTTATATCTAATATTGTTTGTCTAGTGTTTGTGTTTTATATTCATTATAGACAAACAATATGTTGGAGGATGGATGGAATCGAGCTTTCAGATCATATCCAATGGAGGTTGGCGGAATTGTGGAGTGAAGCCTATGTAATTCAAGTTCAAGATCCAAGTTCAAGCTTCATCCACAAGCATACCAAGTCGAGCTTAATGAAGATCAAGATTGCTTGGGTAATTTAGTTTAGGTTTATATTATGTGTGTTAAGTACTTTAAGCTCAATCATATACACACACATTTTAGTTTTGGTTTCTATGTATATATAGTTATATATATACATACATGTTTTGGTTTTATAGCTTTCAAGCTTATATATATATATGAAACAAACGAATATAATTGGAAAATACATATTTGATTTATGTTTATATGCCTATATATGATTTCATCAATATCAAGTCTATTTAATTCAATGAAATCATGTTTTGGTGCATTATATGTGTATTTTGTTAAAATACTATATTCATTATTTATAGACTTCATACTAATAGTATACATCTTTTATTAAGTGTAAAAAATTATTTGTAAAGTTTTAAAACATGGTGAAGCTAAAATGTCAAAACTCATATGCTCACATTTTTATGTTTTGGACTATTTTGCAAAATGATGATATTTTTTTATTTGATAGATCCTTTTTGAAAACCAGTTTTTGAAGCATATTTATTATCATGTTTACAATCATTTCCCAAAGTTTTACATTTTTTTGATTTTATTGACTATTTTTAAAAGAGGTTTGAAAATCAGATTTCTGTTTAAAACAGACTGTGTGCATGTCTTGAGTCAACTCATGAACAGTGTTGAGTCGACTCATAAACTATTGTGTAGTTTACATTTTGTTTCTGACAAGTCGACTCATAACATCATGAGTCGACCCATCAGGTTGATTCGACTCATGCATGTCATAAGTCGACTCACAAACTGTGCTGGAAAGTGTGTTTCGTTTCTGCTGAGTCGACCCATGACTTGATGAGTCGACCCATGCATGATGAGTCGACTCATGAATTTTATGAGTCAACCCATAAGTTATTTTTAGCCTGTAACAGCTAGTTATGAGTCGACTCATGAACAATGATGAGTCGACCCATAACACTGTAACGACTATATTTGTACAGAATCAGATTTCTGATTCTTGGACTTTTTGGTCTTTTCCTTTGGGGTTTTTGGCTGAGGTTTTGGATGGCTATATATACCCCCTTGCTCTCATTCTTTAAACATCTAAGAAGTTTTTAAACATGGTTTAATAAGGGTTTAAGATTGTTTAGTTTGGTTTACATTTGGGATTTTTGTTTACAAAGGAGGAAGCTTACGTTGCAAATTGAGGGATTCATTCTCAATCTTCTTCATCCTCTCCTTTGTGTTTATAGATAAGTTTTTCTAACTCTTTTCTCTAGCAATTTTATTATTGATTTTTATATTCTTATTATTGTTAGTTTGCTATTTGAGTTAGATTTTATTTCACTCATTGTTTACACACACCCACTTGAGCTTATCGTATTTTCATACATAGTATTTGGGTTGGTGAGAGTTATAACAATTGAGTGTGAGCTTTCATTGTGTTCTCATCCATATTAGAGAATAGACAATTACTATAATTGTGCTTTATTGTGAGATCACTTTGTAATACACTTGTACATCGAAAGAAGTGTGTGGTGTGAGTCGGGGATCGTCCCAATAGGAGTGGCGTCGGTTGACGAATCTAGGAAGATGTTGTATCCGAGCACTTGAGAGAGACACGTCTAGAGTCTAACACTTGAGAGGGTGTAGAGTGAGATTGCAAGAGTGTTGATTGTAAAGTTTTCGGTTAGCTAGAAAACCGAGTGTGTGGTGTAAACGTTATTCGGGTAAGCGTAAAAAACCCGGTTGTGATAGTGGTTTTCTCCCCGGGATTGGGGAGCGGGGACGTAGGACAGAATGTCTGAACTCCGTGATCATATCGTGTGTTTGAGTTTGCTTTGGCGCACTTACTCTTATGTTTATATTTCTTATTGCCTTTGTCCATTGCTCATTATTTATATCATCCACTATCTTGTTTATTTTGTTTACCCTTGTGTATATCATTTATCCTAGCTCACATATCTTGTTATATTTTATATTTGCTAGGATAACTTGTTAATTAGTTTTAATTAGCATAAAATCGGATTAGATTAGCATAAGACCCTAATCACCCCCTTAGGGTCTAACAGAGGTCATTATTGAAAGTCTATTAGCAAATTCATATTCTATGAATCTTTTTATGTTGAATTAAGTTGTTATAAGTCCATACATATTGGATTATAACTCTCTTTTCTTTGTCCATCAATTTTGATTTGGAATCATCGTGGTTCTTATTTGTTTAACTCATAGATATTTGATTAATTCGTAAATTTTGATTATGACTGTTAGTTAACAATAGATGGGAATCAAATTTGATCATAAAGATTATCTGTTCCAATAGGTAAATAGTATGTACAACAGGCGCTGAAGCAACTTGAAACAGAAGAAATTAATTGTTTTGGCAATGAACCACTTCGACAATCAAATTATTATTTCATAGAGCAATCTCTCATTCATCCACTCCTCAGAATCTTACAATTTTGTAACTCAATAATTGATAGTAAATAAAGAGAACAAGCTATTTTCAATTGTACTTTATAGTAAATAAAGAGAACAAGCTATTTTCAATTGTACTTTATAGAAAATAGGATAATCTCATTTGATATAAACTAATTTCTTTACTATGTATCTATTCTGCAGTGCAACATCGTATTTTCAAAGTACTGATCAAGAGCTTAGAGTCCGAGAGGAGGTGCTCATTGTAAGTCTATTAGACAAATCATATTCTTTATAACCTATCATGTTGAATTAAGTTTTTATAATGTCCATAAATACTGATTATGACTCTCTTTTCTTTGTCCATCTGAGCTCAGTGGAATTAAGTTGTTATAATGTCAACAAATACCTATCTGTGTTAAGTTGTTATAATGTCCATAAGTATGTTTAAAATAAATTTATCGTGACAAAAGAAATAGATGCGGAAAAATTACGCACAAAAATAATCTGTAAGGATGTCGTGCTTAGCACTAAATGAATACTAGTATTTCATTTAAATCTTAATCTATTCTAATTTTTATCACATCTTATCTAATTCCACGTGAACTATCTATAGGTCAATAATTTAAAAAAATTATTTTGAATATTTCACTTAAATCTTAATCTATCCAAATACTAATTATATCTTATATTAACTCCATATGAACTACCAATAGCTCAATAATTTAGAAAAAATAAGATTAAGAAATTATACGTAGATAACAAATTATAATACATGAAGTATATAAAAAACCCCAAAAGTTTCAAAATTTGCATATAATAGCCTTAAAAGTTTAAAATTATACAAATCACCTTGACTTTTTTAAACTTAAAAATAAACATGAAATCTATAAATTTAAAACTTGTAATTAACACCCTTAATATTTTAAAAATTGTAGAAACAACCTCAAAAGTTTAAAGGATAAATTACATTTATATACCCTATTTGTTTCGCTCTTGAAGCAGTTATATACCCTAAGTTATAAAACATACCAAAAAATACCCTGAGTTGGCAAAATTTTGCAAGTTGGTACCTTCTGTTAACCAACTGTGAGAAATATCTTCGGAATATTCCTACGTGCTGGACATATGACCAAATTGAATGCTTCTTACCCTCGTTTATTGCATTTACCACCAAATTAAATTATTTTCATCTTCTTCTTCTTCTTTTCGTAGCTTCCAACTTCTTCTTCCTCTTTATTATGGGTAACTGTAGAAAATAAGAGTTTTCACTATGTGTTAGGGGGAGGGGGTGTTAATTCCTATGGAGGGGCATTATTATCCTTTCAAATATTTTTTAACAATGTTAGCTAAATTTAAACAGTTACCAACTCAGGGTATATTTTTGCTATGTTTTGTAACTTATGGTATATAACTACTAGAAGAGCGAAACGATAGGGTATATAAGTGCTATTTAGCCAAGTTTAAATTACAAAAAGGCATCCTAAAGTTAAGAGATTTCAAAACTTAGAAAAAACATAGATGGATTCCAGGGATTACCATTAGACACCTAGAAATTTAAAGTTAGTAAAAAATAACCTCAAAGTTACAAAAATTATAAAAACTCTCTCAAAAGTAAAAAATTATAAAAACTCTAAAATTTTAAAACTTATAACCGGTACACATCAAATTTAGAAATTTTCAACAGATAGCTAAAAATTTAAATTTTTTAAAAAACAACTCAAAATTTTAGTAATTATAAAAATACCTTCAAATTTTAGAGTTACAAAAATATTCTAACATTTAAAAACTTATCACCAATACATAAAACATAAAAATTATAAGCACCCAACTTAAAATTTAAAAATTTTAATAAAATACTATCAAAGTTTAAAAATTATAAAACACACCCTCAAAAGTTCAAAATCACAAAAAGGCTAAAATTTGGCAAAGAAAAGAGAAAATGTTTGATATTATTACATTAAGATATAATAGGTTAATATTAATTGATTATAATGTATAAACATTTCTCTCTAATATTGATAATATTTATTTATAAAGTAAAAAATATATAGGAGTTATATACGGAAAAACTATCAGAAAGTTCAGAGATATCCTTTAAAAGAACTAAGTTGTTTTCATTTCAAATGAAGAAGTGAAGGGAATAAACTTAAAATTTGAAAACATTCATGAATCACTTGAATTGACATTGATAAAGGGATTATCTAGCAAAGAAGCACTCGCCAATTCCCCGTGAAGAACATATTGAACAAGCATGTCCTAATTAAAAAAGCATTCTTCATGAAAGATATAAAAAAAATTAGTAAGTACTTATAAATTTTCATACTTTATTCCAAAAGTACTAAAGGAATCATAAACTGAATATAAAATTACATATAAATAATCTTGCAATAGAAACTAAAGTGAAGCCATTGATCAACTATATCGCAAGATATAATAAACTAGATATGATGAGGAAAATCACTATAATGGACAACAACTATGTACATCATACATAGTTACCATAGCGTAAGTAAAAAAAAATTAAAATTGATATTTTTTCTATATAGTGGCACGATTCTGCAAGTAACCTTATTTGAGGATACTACTAACAACGAAGGATCAATTTTTAAGAACACGATCAAAGATAAGCATGTAATAGTACTGTCAGATTTCAAGATCTTTAAATATGAAAGTAACATATTTTGCAACTAATATTCTTATTAAAGGCAACTAAACATAAAATTCATCTTATATCTGTCTCAAATTGTATGAAAGATATGCATGTCATCATAAATTGTGTTAATAATAACACGATAAAGAAAAAATATTACACTTTAAAGCTAATATGCAGGGCTCATTAAGAACAAGCTGCTAAAACAAAAGCATCTCCATCAAGGGTCTTTAATTATAAATACAACACAAATTTAAATTATTTAATATTTTATAAAATAGCTTAATTTTTTGAATAAAATCAGGAATTTTTAGAAGGGGTTTTCATGAACTCTTTTAATATTTTTATATGGTTATATAGATGTTTTTATCATTTAAAAATATACTAGAGTTAGCATTAATCTTTATTTTATGATTCTTTCTAAAGTTTATCAATGATTAGCAACAAAATTTATATTTTCTTTAGTTTCATTCTAGCCCACTTTTAATTAATCATCTTGGCTTAGGCTTTAATTATTCATCTTTTTTTATAATATTATTTTTAAGTGTTTTCACTTTTACAAAATTATACTTTCTCAAGTCAAGCTTGGTTTCATGCCGATCCAAATAACGCGAAAATTCAAATTAGCTTTAGATTACAGTTATTTCTTGTCAATTCAATTATTAACATGAAAACTTAAATTTAGTGTAGCTCATTCAAACAAACATTAAAGAAAATAAATAATCACAATAATAAAGTTTAAAAACATAAGTGAGAAAAAATAATCAAAGTGGAATTGAGGAACAAATTTTAGTAAAGAAATAAATAAAAAATACTTAATCATAATATTTAACCACATGCATTGCACGTGTATAAAACCTAGTACTCCTTTAAAAGTGAGAGTTTGGAAAATAAAAAAATTTCATAGACAAAAATACCCTTAACTTTTTGTATATTATATCATTATCATATTCTATTCTAATTAATCTTAATTATTAGGTATAATCTTCAATAATCCTATCTATCCTAATTAGATGTATATAAGTTCCCTTTTGATTTAAGTAGGTTAAAAATTATATTAAGTTATAGATAATTATTCAACCTCCACGTTCAATCACTTCTTCAAAAATTAAAAAATAGAAAAGCTCAGAATTTACAAAATTCATTTACTAGAGAAAATAGATAAAGATTTAAAGTTTTTACAATTTAAAGATTTGAATTTAGTACCTAAAAAGTAAAATAAGTAAACTATTTATCTTAGCATTTACTTCTTACTATATTTAAACTTAAAAAATAAAGATTACAGATGATATTATGAAATATGCTCACCTCCTAAACTATCTTCATAATTAAGGAGAAAAATATTAATTTTGCGTGAGTGACCAAACTAGAAATATCCGAAATCCATAGAATTTGCACAACACGTAGAAATACCCAAAATACATAATCTTAAAATTTTATAAAAAATTCAACCTACAAAATTAGTAAAATATCCAAGATCCATAGAATTAGCACAACACGTAGAAATACCAAAGACGTAATCTAAAGATTTTATTAAAAAATTCAACATATAAAATCAGTAAAATTATATCCAAAATTCTTTTAGAAATATTATATTTTGCACAGTAATCTAGAAAATATAATGAAATTATAAAATATATTTTGCACAGTAATCTCCGCATTCAACCATTTATAATGAAATTATAAAATAGAAAACCTTAGAACTTAAAAACTTTATTTACTAGAGAAAATATATAAAGATTATAAGATTTCGACCATCTAAAGATTTAAATTTCTCATCTAACAAGTAAAAAATTGAAAAATTTTTATCTTATCATTTGTTTCTTTATATTTAAATTTAAAAATAAAGATAAAGATTGTTATATGATATTATAAAATATTCTCACCTCATAAATTACATTCATAATTAAGTAGACAAATTATACTCCCTTGAAAATGTGAGTTAAGAAAAATCTTTCTTCGATTTATATTACCCTTTACCATTTGGGATATTAAATTCCAATCCTATCCTAAGTAATAATAAATCATAAATTTTATTTATTATTACCAGTTTAAAGAAATAATCTCTCCTTTATATATATAAAGAGAAATCAATAGTTTGTTATTCAAAACCTCTCATCTCAAAAAATACATCTAATCACATATTTACATAAGAATTCTCATCAAATTAAAATGATATATAATTAAATTTTTTAATAATTACATATTTTTTAATCCTAATTATCCATAATTTAAAAATTTTTGTCTTAATAAATTTGAGGGAAACCTGTTCGAAAATTACCAACAACATTCTAATTTTTTTTGCAAATAACGAATATCCCTTTAAAAATAAAATAATTGTAAAACAACTTTTGAAAACTTAATTACAAAAAGACCTTAAAATAAAAAAAATTTAGAAACAACCCCATTGAAAACTATAAAAATACTAGAAACAACTCCTTGAAAATAATAAAATTACAAACAACCCCTAAAAAATTATAAATAATTACATAAAATCAAAATATTACAAAAAAAACCTAAAAAATATGAAATTGATAACATGTCTCCTAAAATATAAAAATTACATACAATTCCTTAATATTTTAAAAATAACAAAAAATCCTTAATATTTGAAAAATTACAAACAACCACATGGAAACTTCAACAATTGTAAATATTCATACTTCCTTTTTTAATGTGAAAATTACACACAATATTCTAAAAATCTAAAAATAAAAAAAAATAAAAATTTTGAACATTATATAAAACTTTATTAGGGGTTTCCTATCAAAAGTGATTTAGGATTAAATGACAAACCTTAAAACTTATTTGGGGTTATTTGTTAAAATTTTGAAGGGCATGAATTAATGGGTGTTAATTTGGAGCATTTTTTATCAACATTTATTGAGGATTTAGTGAGTTTCCAAAGATAATTGGGGTTCAGTGTTAAGCACCCAAATTTATTTGGGGTTTAGTGAAATTTTACCCATATATTTTCTAATTTTTTAATAGATGATATGTAGACAATTATAGAAAAAATATAAATCAAATATAAATAATCAAAGCATTTGACCATATGTAGTGCATATGCATTCCAACTAATAATAAAAAAAGAGAAGTATAATTATAACCACGGTCAAATTTATTATTCCAAAAAATATTTGCATCAAGTAGCAGTTGGTCAACATCACCATAGCGCTATTTAGCTCATAAAGCAATTATATATTACATATATACTTATTTATGAGCTATCTAGATTTATGTACTGAAAAATGTTTTTACAATATTAGTTCCAAAAACCTTTAATAGTATGAAATGGATTATCACCATGTTGAAATTGTCATTTGGATTACGTGTGCTAGCTATCGGTTGACTTCAGTTCAGGGGAATATTCCATTTAGCTTTAACTTTTTAACACATTTGTACCGCTTTGTCCAAACCAAGCAAGTTTTTCAAACCCATCTCTCTAATGATCTTGTGCTTATGATGACAAACAATTGTTGAATTGTTGTAGGCTTCTGCTATTACTTCGTTTCATTTTATTTCATTATGGCTTTCTTCAAAATTAAAATTTTTTTTTCCTTGGATGGTTTGAAGTGTTGTGAATGAGGCGAAAATTATACTAATTTTATCTTTTGTTGCAAATTGACTATTTGAGTGATGTAATGGGCCTCTCATCTATCTATTTATATTGTATAGCAAGGGGAGTTCCCCTTTTGGTCATTGTTTGTCAAAATTTTACAATTCCTAACATGCCTTTATGTCAAAAAAAAAAAAAATCAAGTGTCCTCACACTTAAAGAAATTTACAAAAACGCCCTCACATTTACAAAAAAATCCTCACAGTTGAAAAAAATAAAAAAAGAATGACCTGACACTTGAAAAAAAATTCACAGAAATGACCTTGAACTTGGAAAAATCTAAAAAATTGAAAGAAAATGCACCGCAACTAATTGTTCCCTTGACATTCAATTAAAACACTCTTCTCACATTTTTTACCCTATATGCCCCGCGGGACTAACACATTAATTGAAGGGAAGGACGTGGCTCTGATAACCCACCAAAAGCTTTGGATTGTTTCCTACGAAACCCTCTGAGCTTTGTTTTCCCTCCCCCCCCCCCCCCCCCTACACACACACACATTATACATAGATCATGATCGGGGCTTCTGCTCTTTGTTTTTTTTTCCTTTCTTGTTTAAAAATTTCAAATCTCATGCATTCTCTATTGTGCATTTGCTCCTAATGTTAGGAAATTATGAAATTTCATTCTAAGATGGTTTCCTGGTCCATTCTCCTTCCATTGAAGAGATATCTACTCCTTCCATTGAAGAGATATCTTTTTTTATTCAAGAGTCATTACAGATCACTTACAACCATGGATTGAGACTATGATTCAAGATTAATGGTGTTAAAGCTAATAAATTTCGGGTTGAGAAGCACAAAAAATTTAGTTCTGAATTTTTAGAAACATATGGAAACAAAAATATATCTTCATTACGTTATTTGTAAAGCTCTTTTAAGAGCTTGAGATTTTTAATCAAGTGTAACAACAAAAGGAAATCTATCAAAAATTAACTACAGACAGGTTCTTTCTAAGAAAATTTTAACCTAGATCAAGAAAAGGGAACATAGTACCCTTTCTTCATTTTCTGCATCCTAGAACTTTCGACTATTAAACAATTTTAGTTAATCATGTTTAGTTATGATCATGTCTAAAAAGGAAAAATGAGTTAAGTGGAAGTAGAACAACGGGAAACTTAAGTCTATTTTCGTAAAGCTGCGAAAAATACGGGTCGGATCCGGACCGGGTTGGCCCGAAAGTTTGCTCGGTTCTCAAACCGCCTTTTCTTAGTCCGCGTAAAATTAACGCGCCTCCTCCTTCTTATAACAAGCCACTTAATTTCCCCTCCCAAAAATATCAATCTTCATTCACCCCTCGCGTTAAGTTCTTCTTCTCCTCTCTGTGATCGATCGATCAAGAACAAGAAGAAGAAGGAATCTGATCTCTCTCACTCTCGAGCACCCTCCTACACACACACACATTATACATAGATCATGATCGGGGCTTCTGCTCTTTGTTTTTTTTTCCTTTCTTGTTTAAAAATTTCAAATCTCATGCATTCTCTATTGTGCATTTGCTCCTAATGTTAGGAAATTATGAAATTTCATTCTAAGATGGTTTCCTGGTCCATTCTCCTTCCATTGAAGAGATATCTTTTTTATTCAAGAGTCATTACAGATCACTTACAACCATGGATTGAGACTATGATTCAAGATTAATGGTGTTAAAGCTAATAAATTTCGGGTTGAGAAGCACAAAAAATTTAGTTCTGAATTTTTAGAAACATATGGAAACAAAAATATATCTTCATTACGTTATTTGTAAAGCTCTTTTAAGAGCTTGAGATTTTTAATCAAGTGTAACAACAAAAGGAAATCTATCAAAAATTAACTACAGACAGGTTCTTTCTAAGAAAATTTTAACCTAGATCAAGAAAAGGGAACATAGTACCCTTTCTTCATTTTCTGCATCCTAGAACTTTCGACTATTAAACAATTTTAGTTAATCATGTTTAGTTATGATCATGTCTAAAAAGGAAAAATGAGTTAAGTGGAAGTAGAACAACGGGAAACTTAAGTCTATTTTCGTAAAGCTGCGAAAAATACGGGTCGGATCCGGACCGGGTTGGCCCGAAAGTTTGCTCGGTTCTCAAACCGCCTTTTCTTAGTCCGCGTAAAATTAACGCGCCTCCTCCTTCTTATAACAAGCCACTTAATTTCCCCTCCCAAAAATATCAATCTTCATTCACCCCTCGCGTTAAGTTCTTCTTCTCCTCTCTGTGATCGATCGATCAAGAACAAGAAGAAGAAGGAATCTGATCTCTCTCACTCTCGAGCACTCAACGATCGATCAATCGAATCTCTGTGATCTCTTTTTCTTTCTAATTTACTTAAAAATTGTTTCTTTTAACTGCTCGCTAACGCTTTCCTTTCTGCAGGAAGAATTTCTAGGGTTTCCACTGCTAATTAGTCTATTTATTGGTTTTTCTTTTAAAAGTTTGCTGCTTTCTAACACTTTCTTTGTTGCAGACAAGCGGACGAGAATTCTAGGGTTTCAATTCTTCCTAGCTTGTTGTTTTCCCCTTTTATATATATTCTATTAGTTTACAATGGATGCAGGGTCTTCCTCTACTGTTAGAGGCCGATCGAGAATTGGGTACCGCCCTCTTCATCCTTTCCTGCCCATCAACGGAAACCCTCGTCCTTACCGACACAATGCTGAGAGGTACATCCCGAATCGGTCTGCTATGGATTTTGGTTTCGCCCGTTATCAGCTTACTCAGTCAGCACCAGACAAGGAGAGGGAAAATGAGGCCACAGAATCAGATTCTCCATCATCGAAAGATGCATACCGGAAATGTCTCGCAAAGGCTCTCGGAATGGACAGAACCCGCATCCTCGCCTTCAGGAACAAACCTCCTCCTTATGCGGAACAGTGCTCTTCTCCTCCTGCAATGAAGCATCGAAAGCGGCAGAGGTCCATCCCTCGGAAACCGGAGAGGACCTTGGATCTACCCGGCTTCTTGGATGATTTCTATCTCAATTTGTTGGACTGGGGGAGCAAGGGTGTCCTTTCAATCGCCCTTGAGGATACGGTTTACTTGTGGAGCAACGCAAACGGGGGATCTACATCAGAGCTGGTAACTGTGGATCAAGAGAGTGGGCCCGTGACGAGTGTCTGCTGGGCTCCGGACGGGGAGCGTATCGCTGTTGGGTTGACATCTTCTGACATCCAGCTGTGGGATTCTCAGTCGAATCGCTTGCTGAGGACTCTGCGAGGAGCCCACGAATCCAGAGTCCTCTCTCTTTGTTGGAACGGAAGCATCCTGACATCTGGTGGGGAAGACGGGAAGATTGTCAACCGCGACGTGAGAACTCGATCACAAGTCATCCAGAGATGTCAAGGGCATCGAGGAGAAGTCTGCGGTCTGAAATGGTCGAGCTCTGGGGAACAGCTTGCAAGTGGAGGCAATGACAGATTGATCTACATATGGAACCTCTCGATGTCCTCATCAAGGCCTCAGAATCAGAACCAGTGGCTCCACCGGTTTGAAGACCATACATCAGCCGTGAAGGCCCTTGCTTGGTGTCCATTCCAGAGAAATCTGCTCACATCTGGCGGAGGCGACAATGACCGTTGCATTAAGTTCTGGAATACAAGTACCGGAGCTTGTTTGAATTCTGTCCAAACTAGCTCTCAAGTGTGCTCTGTTCTATGGAACAAGAATGGCAGGGAATTGTTAAGTTCTCACGGGTTTACAGACAATCACCTGGCTCTCTGGAAATACCCGTCAATGACTAAGATGGCAGAGCTTACTGGTCACACCTCTCGAGTTCTACATATGGCTCCGAGCCCAGATGGGTCCATGGTAGCATCTGCAGCAGCTGATGAATCACTGAGATTTTGGAGAGTATTTGGAGATCATGATACGCCGAAGCCTGCAGCCAATCCCACAGGTTCTGAGGCTTCTGGTAATTTCAGCAGATATTTTATCAGGTAGATGTCGAGAGGAAAAGCTGGGCTGAGCCGTAAACCTGAAAACTTAGCCTGGTTGTGATAAGTTTGAGGAGAGATTGTACAATTCTCATGTCCTGCAGTTAACTCCTGGGAGATGAAACAATGAGATGTATAGATCGATATGCTTTTGGACATTACATTGTAAAAAGGTAAATATCAATAAAAATGATTTATTTTTCTTTTGAAGCTTGACTTTTGAAATTTGAACTTACAGTCTAAGATCTGCTTTTAATGGTCTATATTTCTGTCTTTATATCATCTTGCCTATTTGTTGCTGGAACTTCTTGGGTGGGTTGTTTATGTCAGTACCTAGTCTTTCATTATTATCTCTTTTTCGTTAATTTAGAAGGGGGCAATGACTTGATCTGTCAATTTAACTTGGTGTTTATAACATATTTGACCTCAAACCTTAAAATACCGGCTCGGATTGTCTCCAAGCTTTAAAAAAAACCCATCCTTCGCATGAGCTCAGGATTCATGTTGTCAGAGTGGCGGTCGACCGGCCCGGTCGACCGCATTCGTGCACAAGGCTTCCTGTGCGTCTGGAAGGAGATCGGTCGACCGGTGCGGTCGACCGACGGTTCTCTGGAGTTTGGGTTTTCTACTGAGAGCTGGTCGGTCGACCGGGCCGGTCGACCGGAATTGATCGCGGTCGACCGGTCCGATCAGAGCTCCGGGCTACGCTTGGGCTATTTTGGAGGAGTAGATCGCTTTGGAAGTTCATCTAGGGCTTCGTTTGGTGATAAAGGTGGGATCTTTTCAGTAAAAATCTCGTCTTTTTCAATTTGGATCTATTTCTCGTTTGTTTCCGCATTGGTTTGGTGGTGCTTTGAGATATATGGCTGAAAAAGATAAAAGTGGGGAGGGTTCTTCTGGTGTGAAGGCCGTCCAAAGTTTGAATATACATTCTATGAAAATAGATGTGGAAAAGTTCAACGGCACAAATAATTTTGGACTTTGGCGATGCGAAGTCATGGATGCGCTAAATGCGCAAAATTTGGAAGATACATTGGAGTTGGACGGGAAACCGGCCGACATTGATGAAAAGGTTTGGAATAAAATGAATAGAACGGCGTGTGGTGTGATTAGGTCTTGCCTTACCCAAGACCTTAAATATGATGTGATGAATGAAACTTCGGCAAAGAAGATTTGGGAGGTCCTAGAGGGCAAATATTTGACGAAGAGCATCGAAAATCGTTTGCATTTGAAGAGGAGGCTTTATCGCTTCCAATTGAAGAAGGGGACATCTATTAGTGATCACATGAACCATTACACGAAGCTACTTGCAGATTTGGCGAATGTAGATGTCAAGGTTGAAGACGAGGACAATGCATTGTTGTTATTGAGTTCCTTGCCTGACGAGGAATATGAGACCTTCGTCCTCACTCTTATTAATGGAAAGGCATCACTTTCGTATAGTGAGGTCACCGCAGCCCTTGTGAATTATCAACTTCGAAAGAAGGACAAGGAGACTTCCATCGAGCCGGTTGCTGGTGCATTGGTTGCAAGAGCTAGAAGTCCAAACCGTGGAAGAAGGTCGCAGTCTAGAGGGGGGTATCCTGCAGTTGGTAGGAATCAGTGTGCCTTTTGTAGAGAGGATGGACATTGGAAAGCCGAATGCCCAAAATTGCAAGCTGTGAAGAATAAAGGGAAAGCTATTCAAGCTTCAGAGGTGAATATTGCCAAGGCTAGTGGCGATGTTTCAGATTCAGATTCTTCGGGCTATTCGTGCCCAGCTCTTCCGTCAGTTGATGTTGCCGACTCCACCGAGTGGATGTTGGATTCTGGTGCTACTTACCACATATGCCCTAGAAGGGATTGGTTCTCCAGCTTTCAGGAGTTGGAAAGAGGGGATGCTGTTCTCATGGGTAATGATCACAGATGCCCTATTGGTGGTATTGGTACCGTTCGGATTCGGATGAGTGACGGGATGATCCGGGAGTTGGCTGATGTGAGGTTCGTTCCTCAACTGAGGAAGAACATCATTTCACTTGGGGTATTGGAGGCATCAGGCTATAGGGTGACTTTGGCGGATTCTCGCTTGAAGGTCACATCGGGGTCCATGATTGTGATGAAGGGAGTCAGACGGAGTAACTTGTATTATCTGCTTGGGAGCACGGTAGTTGATAGGGCGCTGACTACTTCTATGGCTAGACTGTGGCATTGTTTGGTGCTGGGATATATTGTTGGTTATACCGTGCACAGATTGTTGAGGAGTGCTATGACCTGCAGATTGAAGTCCTGTGAGCACATTGGTATGAGCAAGAAGACCGAGGTGGAGTTCAGCACTTCTATCCATCGATCGAGAGGTCTTATTGGAGGTGTTCAGTCAGGCATTTGGGGGCTTTCCGAGGAGGCATCATTGGGAGGTAATCGTTATTTTGTTTCCTATGTTGGGGATTGTACTAGGCATATTTGGGTTGCAACCAAGTCCCGTTGGTATAAAGACCTAGTAGTCCGCAACAGTTGGAGGAGGTGTATGGGCAGAAAGGTTACCAGTCGTACTTGTTCTAGTAGGAGTCCTTTCTTGCATTGGTGCCGAGCTCATGGCATTTGGAGACACTTCAGAGTAGAGGAGACAGTGGGGCGACGTGATGAGATGGCGAATTTAGTGGGCCGTTCTTTTCTGGAGGAGGATCGGTATTGGTTGTCGAGCAGTGGATCTGGTATTCAGGCTTCGACAGGTTTGGGTCATCTTATGAGGTTGCCGACTGCTGCGTATAGAGTTGTTAGATCTGGTGGAGCTGTTTCAGATTTTGGCCGGCGTCGGATATTTGGCTACCCAGCACTTGGTCACATCGTTGATGTGAGGTTGGATCCGATTGCGCAGTTGGGATTCAGGAGTTCTTTTGGCTATCAGTTGGGAGCTTCTGAGTTTGGTCTGAGCAGGTTTGTCACTTTGGACTCTCGGCAGGTGGAGAGTATTGATCAGGTCAGAGGGATATCGCAGAGGGTGGAGGTTGATGCTACTCCACATTGGGTGAGGATTTCCTCACATACTCCAGGTCATTCTGCATTGGTTGGGATTCCAGCTGAGGTGGCACAGCGTGGGAGTCATTTATTTATGGGGGCAGATGATAAGGTGGTTGACTTGGATGCAGCTGGTGGATATTTTTTGGATACGGCCATTGTTTCACCTCAGGTGGAGGTGTTCGGATCGCTTCAGTTTGGGGTCGTTGATGATGCTATCAGCCGCAAATTGGATTGAGGGCCTTTGGAGGCCCATAGGGTGAACTACGTGAAGGCTTGATTCCTTGGGCAAGAGGATACGTAGGCAGTCTTTATGATGCAGCCGATTTGGTGAGCGACATCGACATTTGGGGAGAGTGTTCGCACTCCCATTTAGGTCTCAGCAAGTGAGACATTTGGTGTAGTCGGTGTAGGCTCAGTTGTTTGGTGAGTAGACACAATTGGTTTGGGGTTGGGTGTTCGCACTCCCATTTGGATCTCGACGTGTTGTGATTGGAGTCCGTTGTCATGAGTCCGTTGCCATGGCATACTGGGTGCAACAGTTGAGGTATTGGTTTGATCGGTGTCGGCTCAGTTTTGGAAGAATCTTCGCCGAGGTGGAGATTTGAAGAGATGAGCTCAGGATTCATGTTGTCAGGGTGGCTGCAGTTAACTCCTGGGAGATGAAACAATGAGATGTATAGATCGATATGCTTTTGGACATTACATTGTAAAAAGGTAAATATCAATAAAAATGATTTATTTTTCTTTTGAAGCTTGACTTTTGAAATTTGAACTTACAGTCTAAGATCTGCTTTTAATAGTCTATATTTCTGTCTTTATATCATCTTGCCTATTTGTTGCTGGAACTTCTTGGGTGGGTTGTTTATGTCAGTACCTAGTCTTTCATTATTATCTCTTTTTCGTTAATTTAGAAGGGGGCAATGACTTGATCTGTCAATTTAACTTGGTGTTTATAACATATTTGACCTCAAACCTTAAAATACCGGCTCGGATTGTCTCCAAGCTTTAAAAAAAACCCATCCTTCGCATCTCCGAGTATCCATAAGAAGTACAACATCCTTCAATTTTAATTTTCCATCATGGTACCTGGTAATTAGCAACTTTATCACCACAATTAACCTAGCTGTGTTGGTGTTCCTAACCATGCAAATAATTTTCAGCTTAACTTTGTCTTTTGTCCTCTCATGCAAAAAAAATTTGGCTAAATAGCTTTGAGAATGAAATTTGACACAACAAAATAATAATTTTCAGCTTAACTTTGGCTTTCCTGAAAAACACCATGAAACATGCACTTTTATTTTCCGAGTCCATTGAAGTTCTTCTGAAAGTGCACACGTTAATTCTCCGACTAGGTGAGATTATTCCTTTTAGAATGAACTAATTGTGGCAACCCAAGCTTTATTTTGGTAGAGCATGTAGACATCTACTACAGGTTATATACGTACCGGCCACGTACCTGGAACAATACTCCTTATTGTTGTTATTTTTTATAATATTTGAGAATATGTTGTGAAGCTATGGTGAATATGTCTACGCTTAGGCATGCCTAAAAGCCAAACAATACTCCATTTAGCTTAACTCTTTTTTCACATTGTTTGAGGTTTAGGAGTGAAGAACCGTTAAGTGAGGGCATAAATGTAATTCACAATGCACGTTACAACTAAACCCAATGTAGTTACCATTTTTTTAATTAAATAACTAATGAAGGAACTAGTTTTAAATAACTAACAAGATTTGATGGACTAAATAGCAATGTTAATGATTTGAAGGACTAATTTAAAATGTATAAAAAGTATAAGAGACCAATATCTTACAAAACAATATAAAATAAAGTAAAGCCCAAGATACAAATTTCTAGCGTGACCCTCAGAAAAAAAATTCACATTTAGAAATTAGTCCCCTAAAATCTAAGTATTATGAATTAGTCCACCAAAATTTCATCTTTTGAAATCAGTCCGCCATTCCTCTAAGAAAAAAAAAAGAAAAAAAAAGAGTCCCTCTTGTTAGCACCAGGTTGAAAGGTTGTTGCACCAATTTCAAAACACTTCAAAGAGTTGTGAGACTAATTTTAAAATATGAAAATTTTAAAGACTAATTTTAAAACACTTAAAAATTTGGAAACTAAGTACAAAATATGATGATCACCGGGACTAATTTCAAAATATGAAACCCGATTCCCCTCCTCTATCATAACTCAGTATGGGATCGAACTAAAAACCGTGTGAGCCATATTGTAACCTCCTAACTATCCTGATCACCCATGGTGGGTTAAAAAAACCCCTTATTTAGAACCAATTTTTTTTTTATATAATAATATATGATCATATGTTATGCTCATTATAAGTTTGAACACATTTGAGTACGATTTTAGCAGAAAATACTAACTCAAATCGAATTAAATTTACTTATAAGGAGCTTATTATATAATATTACTTTCAATGACTTATTTTTAAGAATTAGCTAATTAGCACTTAAATACCTTACAGTTTTCTAGAGTTGCATTGATATACCCTCATTTATTTTTGGCAACACTTATGAGCTGTTAAGTTTTTGAAAATTTTGCACTTTAATACCTCCTGTTATGGAAGAGTGAGAATATTCCCTCTGACATGTGAAACTGACATGCTAATTTTAAAAAAATTAAAAAATTTGCCCTTAATTTTTGTTAAATTTACACTCAAAGCTATTCTATTTTAAAATAGAATTAAGATAGACCTAATAGTAAATTAAGGGTTAAAAAAATTCTAAAGTTTATATGTGAGTATCACATGACAATTTTTCGAGGGACTTCTCACAATGGCATATATACAATAGGGTAAAGTGCAAATTTTAAATATTTTGAGGATTTATAAGTGATATAAAAAACTAACGATGATCAGCTGATATACAAGTGAAAAGCTAGGGGAAACTATAAAGATTCTCTATAAGTACTAATTAGTCTTAAGAATTTTCTAGGTATCCAATACCATTAAAAACCCAATAAACAGCACCTTCTTTAGCCTTTAACTTCGGTCAAACTTCTCAATGCTCTACTCCCAAACCGACTTAATTGCACTTAAATACCTTATAATTTTAACTATGTTGCACTTATATACCCTCATTTGTCTTAGGCAACACTTGTATACCTTAGAGTTTAGAACTTTTAATAATATACATTCACATGTTTATGACAGCACTCATAAGAATTTGGAACATCTTCGCTATTAAAAAGTAGTAAAGAAGCCACTACTTTTGATTACAACTGATAATTTCTAACAAATGATTGTAAAGTTGTGATTTATTTTAAATCTAACAGTCATCGTACCTGTTGATGTCAGTTATCAAACATGTAATAATTTGCAGGTTTTCGGAGTGATTAAGGTCCTCTAACTCCTTCTGATGTATGGCTCTGGGGTTTTCTGTTCTTCCTTGCACAAGAAAGAACTCGTAAGAGGCCGGAGTTGGGTTCTTCAAGTGTTCCTCTGACGATCAAGTCAGTAGATGACCTTGCGTGAGGAAATATAGACTTAGATATTAGTTGGGTAAAAAAAATAGAGAGAGTTACCTCATGCAACTCATCTCCTTTTTATAGTGGATTTGAGGGGCAAGAGGGTAACTTGGGCCGAGTCCAGCTAGGAAGCTCAGTCGGCAGACATGTGCTACACGTCGGTTGTTGAGGGATGTGAGTCACCAGGTCATTTATTATGGGATGATAGCAGGTGCTCGGTGCTGACTATATCCGATGAGTCATTAATGCTATGGGAGCTAGATACATGATGACTTTGTCAGAGCATGTAATGCAAGGACAGACGACTATCGACACGGGGTTCGAGAAAACTATCAACTTTTTTAGTCGTCTAGCTAATAGTCGACTATACACGTTGATGGCTTGGGCCGAGTGGGGGTTATTTGTAAAGGTGATTGGTCGGGTTGGACGACACGTACCGCATTTTGTCTTGGTTATGCGATATGCCAGCCGAACAATTGGTTGAACTGAGGCTGAGATTATTTTGGTTTTGACTTAGCTGTATAAACTGCAAGACACATGTCCACTGTTCAATGAAGATTAACAAAAATATTTTTTAGAGGTATAACAGTACCCCCTATTTATTGCACTTACTCCTAATTTACACTTAAAGAAAAATTATAACCATCCGACTAAAAAATCAATGATTGTAATAATATCCTGGTCACTTAGCCAAAATTTTAAAATATAGAAAATCAAAATTCGGCTTATATACCATAAAGTTTTTAAAACTTGAACTTAAATATCCTACATTTTTAAGACTCGCGCTCTGATACGGGTGTATCTTCTCTTCAGAACTTAGCGATCCTCATAAGAGCTTGAGGATAGATGATTCTCATGGTAACTTGAGAATAGAGGTGTAAAACAACACAGTAGAATGCGGGTTGAAGCGTGGAACGAGACGACAAATCGAAGAATCGAAACATCCAGTTTTTAGCCCGTGAGTCGACTCATAACAGTCATGAGTCGACTCATCAGGTTGAGTCGACTCATGCCTGTCATAAGTCGACTCATGAAACTCAGCGTTTTTGTCACAAGTCTCTGACCAGTCGACTCATCATTGTATGAGTCGACCCATGTGTCATGAGTCGACTCATATATGCACATGAGTCGACTCATTTAAGGATTCCTGGTTCGTTTGGGTTTCTGTTTGCACCAATTCCTGTGGGGTTTTAGCTTGGTTATTTACCACTTTGCCATCCACATTGTTACACATATATAAGGGATTGTTTTAGTGTTTCTAATCGATCAGATATAATCAAAGAGAGATTCTAATCAAGAGAGATTAGGGTTTAGAGAGAATTAAGAGTTTGTTCTCGATTCTAGTGAGGTTGTGAGAGAGGGATTGTAATCTTTTCATATCATAATCTAGAGAGGGTATTTTCCTTCGCCACATACTAAATTATTCCTGTGTTTCTGTCATCCTCTTCTCAACCCACCTTTGATAATTCCGCGATCAAAGGTGCTCGCACGACGACTCGTATCACACTCAAATATCCTGAAGTTTAAACACACTTAAACACCCTCCAGATTGCATACTGAGAGTACTCAAGTGCAAGTTTTAAAAAAAATTAAGGTATTTAAGTGTAAATATTTAAACTTTAGGGTATTTAAGTGCAAAATTTTAAACTTTAGGGCATATAACTGCTGTCAAAACAAGTGAGGATGTATAACGCAAAATTTTAAAAAACATTAGAGTGTACAATACAAGTGTTACCAAACAAGGGTATATAAGTGCAAAGTAAGGGAGAATATAGGGTACTTAATTTTAACTAAAAGCCAAAACAAAAAAGTCAAGAGTCTGCCCAAACCAGAGCGAGGACAAACCCAAACTTTGTCTTCAACCTCTTCTGCAGTCGTATCCAGCTGAGAACCCCAGAAAATTCCCAAGGCCGAGAAAAACAAAGCCCACCGATATTATCAAAACTATCGTGTACCACTCAAAAAGATTTCACCCAATTCTCTGCCTGAAGCCGAGATTCTATTTGGGGGTCCAGTTGAGCTGAGGCCAGGTGATTTCCGCAAAAATCCCCTGCCTACCTCTAATAATACCCTTGGATTGTTCTCCTGAATTGGGGTTTTGAGATAAGAGTCTTTGTATGGCAGAGCTCTCTCTCATGGCTTCTGCTGCTCTCTTTCCTGGGATTTTCCATCAGGACCAGGCCCTCTTTAGGCCACTACCCAAGGTCAGAGAACAAACCCATAATTTATTTTTGGCAATTTTACTACTTTTGTATCTTATATGTGTTTGGGAATTGATTTCTTGATATGGTGTTGGATATGAAAGCTCTGAAGGTGGGGAAATATGGGTTTTTTTTTATTGTGAGGTTTTGATTGGTCAATTGTTGAGTCTGGTAGAGAATTCTCATGGTAACCATATCCTGCTAAAGGGGCAATTCCATTTTGAGGTTTGAGCGGGAAATGAGAGAGATTAGCCCATGAGATGGTAAGTAATCACAGACTGAGTTCTGAAAAGATGGTTTAAGTGTGTTGATATAGACATCTGTATTTACAGTTCATTCTCTTCTCGATGTTGTTACTTTTGGATGATGTCAGTATTGTAGGAGGTATGCTTTTATTAATAATCAGATGTAGTGTATTTAGGGAGACTCATGTTTCATGGAAAAATGTTACCCCTTTTAGCGAACTAGACTCATGTTTCATGGAAAAATGTTACCCCTTTTAGCGAACTATCTGCTGGAGATGCAGGAGGGCATTCAGCATATGATGATAGAGGTGAATACGCTTAGTTAGATTTGAAAATGATGGGTGGGATAGTCCTGCGTTTATTGTTATTGGACATCTTTAGTACTTTCAATGGAAAGTCTTTAGCTTTACCAGACACTCATATAAGTAGTCAGTGATTATAAAGGATGGTTTGCGAGGTGTGGAAAGTCTTTAGCTTTACCAGACACTCATATAAGTAGTCAGTGATTATAAAGGATGGTTTGCGAGGTGGTAATAGATGTTGTTGCTACCCAAACCCATGCATTTATTATTACTTGAGATGTTGATGTCGTTTCCGTAGTGCATAAGATAAGAACGCTGGAGCATGGTCTATTATAATGATGGAAATTGGGAGCTTATTGATTTACCACAGTGATAATGGAAGTGCCAGAGCTTGGCTACGAGGAAGCTGGACTCACCACTTTAGAACTTGGTATGATCTGTGTGCATGTTTAAGTTGGATTATTGCATAATACACAATGTGTGGAGATGCTGAATTCTTATAATTCACTTTATCTACCTACCTGCATAGTATCATAGTTTATCTGCTTCAAATGGATTAGGGGCCCTCAGTGTAAGTAACAATTACAGAAGGTTAGGTCTAAACATGTAGGCTGCCTTAAATGAAGGCATCTGAAAAACCTTTTCTTATGTATTTGGATGTATGCTAATCTTGCAATCATTATGGAAGTGAAATGCATCACATGCTTCGTATGCTGCTGCCTTGACTGGTTGATATTTCAGAGGAAGGAAGGGTCATTGGGAATTAAGGATTCTATCAGACCACCCTATAGAAATAAGTGATCTATACCATCCACGGATGGTTAAAGTGTTAGTTTGGGAATTACAACTCCTCTATCTATGGTGTAGATCACCACACTTCTATAAGGGTGCTGATAGGATCCCTACTACTGATATTTAGGCATGAGAATGAAAAAAAACATTACCTACTGATATTTAGGCATGAGAATGAAAAAAAACATTACAAGCTTAGGCTGGAAAATTTGTACATTTATATATGCAGTTAAAGTTGCTTTTATTTCTAAATCTTGCAACAAGTATTACCAGTCTAGATTCTACTACACTAGTCAAATCAATAAAACACAACTTATCAAAATTTCACCACAAAGCCCAATGTACCAAAGGAACAACCGAACAACATTTTACTTATATTTATTCTTAACCAAAAAGTGTCAAAACCTCATCCACAGTGCCTAAACCCCTCTCTTACTTCTAGCTTAATCAAATAAAGGAGAAGCTATAAGTTATGAAATCTCACCTATGCTTTCATTTTTGGTTTCACATTATCTGTTTTGATGGATATGAAGCGTTAAACAATGAGATCCATTTTCATTTCACTTTCCTAAAGATTCAGTTCTGGCATGTCATTAAAATGCTAGAATATTTAATGGTGACGGTTATAATTTGCACCTTTCCAAGGGTTTTGGATAATGCATTGTTTATTGTTCTTTCTCATTCATGTTTGGTTTTGCGGCATTCTAAGGTCTTTTCAGGGTGTATATAAGGACAAACCAATTTTCAAGTTTTCTAGTTGGTCATTCTTGTTCTGCATCCCTTAAAACACTTTTTTTTTAATTTCAAGTGCCCTGTCAAGTCAATCAAATTGGGTACTTTCCTGTTTTGTTATTCAGGTCCCAATATTGTTTCTAACTAACGATGTAGTTCCAAATCTGCTAGTACAAACAATACATAAACTGACTCTTGACAGTACTATAACGAAACCTTATTATTGGGTATGTTTCCCTCTCAAAATCTTTATCTCACAGAGAATTATATTTTCTCTGTGGATCTCTTTAAAGAAAGTTAATTCTATAGTAGTTTGTGTTTTCTGTTCTCCATCACCACTATGGTTGTACTCTAGTAGCGTATGGATGATTCAGATCAAACTGGATGGGTTAGTGGAATAGGTACTGCTAGTAGGTGTTATATTAAATTCTTTTTCAATTTCAATTGTGTCCTGTATGTTCATGTTGTAACTTATTTTTCTCCACTGTTTGCACATTCTACTAAAACCACTAAGATTCTTTCTTGCAACGTTTTTCATGTGCATGGACATGTTTTTTCAGAGTCATGCTTTCTTATTTCCCTTCTTTTTCTTTCAAGTCTGATTTGTGTTATATGATGCAGGAGTTTCAAGCGTTGACACCCAGTCATAGCAAAAGACAAAATGAACTTAGTTTTGGTGGCGTACAGTTTGGGACACGTCATATTGAGGAACCATGGAAAATTTCAAGCCTGTTATCAGATAATCAGATATTTAGGGAAATGGCAGTTATAGGTAGACAAGTCCTTGTTGACGTACAAGGTTTGCCCCTTCACCGCGCTGGTTTAACTATAATTTATGACAAATGATATCCAGACAGGAAAATTGTTGTACCCGCTTTGAGTTGCATTGCCTTACTTTATATTGCTGCAAGAGATAGCTATCTCAGTTTTCCCTTTTAAAAATGAAAGAAAAAGGTGAAATGAGGAGATTTTCTAAGGAAGGAAAATAGTCAGCAGAGTAAAAATGAATGAAGAAACTTAATGATGACAGCATAGAAACTGAATTGTTTGAGAAGTAAAGAACTTGCATAAGATGCTGTGGGTGTGACATTTATATAGTTGATTTTGAATGTACCCTGTAGACTGCTACTTTTTGTACTCGCGAGTTGAGAGTCAAGTTGTTATGGTTGTAAAATGGAATATTTATTCGCATGCCATATTCCCATTCCTTGTGAAATTATTGTCTATATGATAAATAATTGACACATCCTTATAGATGCCTGTGAATTTATATCTCAAAAGCACGAATTCTTATTTGTGGGATTGATGGCTATGAGGTGGCAGCTCATTTAGCAAAATGAGTTATCAAGATACAGAAGTGGTGAGGTCCACACCTTTTGATGTGACAAGGAGGGTGGACCTCACCACATGTCTATCTCTTAGTAGCTCATTTAGCGCAATGAGCTGCCACGTTATACCCATTATTTCCTTTATTTTAATGCATTTGAATTTCGTGAATATGATGTCAGATTTGTTTTGCAAGCAGATGCCCTTCCTGAATCGGTGCTTTTCAGCTTTGGGGTTGCAGAGCAGTGCACTAGACATGAAAAGATCCTAAAATTTCTCACGTCTAATTCAAACATAACAGATGGAAATGACCTGAATATTTCCTTGATATCTGACCTTATGGGATTTCAAGCTGTTGCTGTTGACATCTGCCCACAATCACATATTTCTGAGGACGAGGAATTTTGCCCTTATGAAATTGGGACAGAAGTTTCACAGAAGATCATACATCCTCAGAAGCAGATTTACACTCCTAGATCCTTTTTGGATTTTGTTGGAAATTTGTCCCATACTCCATCTATTACAGTTCATCCAAATGGCCATGTCATGTTCTCAGGCAATGCAGCTGAGATGAAGGATGTACTTTCAATTGTTGCAGAGTTTAATATACCTAAGTGTCTGTCAGCTGGAGATAGGAGGGCAATGGTAGTTCCATACTTCACCAGGTATGATGTTAGAATCATTTATTTTTTATTCGAATTGTTCTTTCGCATCATTCTTTCTGTCAGCATAGCTAGTTTGGCTATCATAAAAAACCACAAACACACACACGCATGCACACACAGACACCAGCATGCATGCACGTCTGTGTATTCCATGCGTAATTTGTCTGAAACCCTGTACAATATGTATCGATCGTTCATCTTTATCAGTGTTGTTTGTTTTGCTCATCGTCACTAGAACTAGATTATCTTGTTTCTCATTTCCTTTTCTTTTGGTCTTGGAGGTTGCTAAAGTATAACACGCTTGTCTTGCTTTCGTACTTCTGTATTGCCATGATGAAATGATCGTGTCAGTTGAATTCGCTGAATGCTATACTCTTATTAGTTTGTTTGTGAAGAATGATTGAAGTATTATAAAAATTGCCTGATAAGGATCGATGCTTCAATTATCTGTTATCAGTTTTCAGTGTTCAACAGATAGATTGTTATGACATATTATAGTGATGTCTTATCATGTAGGATACTGCACAATCAGAACACATTATTCATTTTCCTCCTTTGTTTGCTGACTTTGTATATAAGTTATTTTATAATCTTTAGGCGTGACACAATATATTTTAATTATTAAACTGGCATAATGATATGAAAGGATGTGCCCATTTTAACTATTTATCGGTGCTTGCTGAAAATACGAAGAAAAAAAAAATACAAAATGAACAATTTATAAAGTGCAATCAGATGTCAGATAAATCTCTTCGTTTGACAGAGGATAGTTTTTATATTGTCTTTTCTAGTCATATTGATAGATATTTGAGAAAGATATATATCATAAGTACCATAGATATTTGAGAAAGATATATATCATAAGTACCATAGATACTCTATAATGCCTAAGACACAGTTGAAATTAATAGCCATCCCTACTTGATTAACAAGAGAGGCAACTGCGTCCATCCTTAGATGTAGATTTTTTTTTTGTTTCTTTTTTTTTTTTGGTTTTTTGTTTATGCATCCAGAAAGACGGAAGGTTCACTCATCCCAATTTCTTAATTCATTATTTATTGATAGTAAATTCTTTTTATATACATTGTTTCAATGTTGGCAGTTATCAGTATTGGATGTGAGCCTCATACTTGTTCCTACCAAATATATTTTTCTATACAAAATCAAACTCATTAGTATTTGTATTCATCAGATACAAGTACAGATGTTAATTTTCCTCTTTGTTTAGGCTCTTGCCTAGGCAAACTTTGAGGGTCTGGTCCTATGCTGCATGAGGTTAATTGCAATAAAAATGTTAGGAACACCGATCCACCAATAGTCTGATAAATTTTCAATGCATGAGCCTCTCTTGCTTGGAATTACCTTGGTCTGGATTTAGCACATACTCATATAAGGTTAATGTCGTCATGTTATGTTGACAACTGGTCATGAAAACTTTACTAAATTCTAATTTCTATCTGTGCAATTCTAGTTGTTCTCCATTCCCTATTTAGTGGGAAAAGGAAATGGATAATGCTAAAAATTAATTTTCTACGTAACCATTAAATTTGTTGGAGCTTAGCCTGCCTTATTCTAAAGTTCAACATATAGATATCTTGGTGTTTAATATCTCAAGGATTAGACTATCAAGTCTTCGAAGCGATTATGAGGGTGTTTGGGAGATTTTGGTCAGAGTAGATTGTAAGCAAGCTTATTCATATCTAACCGTTCGGTAATATAAAAAATGAGCTAACTTTTAAGTCCCTTTTGAAAAAGTTAGGATTTCCTAACTTAAGAAAAACTAGCTTTAGTCTCACCTAACAAAGCCAGGCTTTGCCAAGTAAATGACTATACTACCCATACAATTTTTATTAAAAATTTGTTATGAGAGCCAAAAGCCGTCGAAAGCTAACCCATCTTAAAAGCTTATAAAAATAAGCCCCCCGAACGCCATTTATAATTACTGGTACATTGAAACAAGCCTTTTATCATTTGTTACTTTGTTACCTAAAAATCAGAAGAAAAATTGCTGTTTAACTTTATAATCCTTGACTCAAGACTTTATTATGTAGTCCTTGTATGGCTTACTACCGAATAGAGATGAGCCTGATGCAATCTCAACAATTGGTATTTTGCAGTCTATCTGGACTATTCAATGGTACCTTATATTGGATTCTTGGTTGCTACTTTTTCTCTTATGTAGGCAAGTTCTACTTTCACCATTATATTTGATCATGCCTATAGGTATATGATAGTTCAGCTACTAGTAGAAGTTGGTTTACCTGGACTTCCGCTGCTTGTAAAAGGAGCGGGGATATTTTTTTTATAACTGGAGGCATTTACTTCTATATCGTTGCAAATTTGTGCCTTATATTCACGTACACCAGGAACATTACTTTTTCTTCAATTTTCTTTTTGGTATTTGGGATGTGATGAAAGAAGCATTAGTTTTAGAAATAATATCTTGTCCGTTCCTATATTTTTCTTTTCTACCTTTACTTATTTCTATTTTCTTAGGCCATAAATTTTTTGGTGTTATATTTATAGACCTATTTTCTGAGTAATAGACCTATTTTCTGAGTAATATGGTCTGCTTGTGTAAATAGGAGACGTGGTGGACATGCACGTGCAACCACTGAACTATCTCCTTCAGTCTCTCAGACTCAGACAGTTGGTCCTTCAAAGAGGTATGGATTGATTTCCTCATTACGTTTACCTAAAGAGTTTCTCCTACTTTTATTAAGTAGAACTGTGTACTGTGTAGTTTTACCACAGTATATTTCAAAATTTCACGTCTACACTTACATACCTGGTTCCATATGTGGAAGTATATGAACTGATGCTGTTACCGAGTAAACGTCAGGGCTCTCTTGCTTTCCATAGAAAGGGCACTCTGGTTAGTAAATTGTCATAGGAAAGTTGTTAGAAGATGTTTATGGATGCTATTCAAGTAAAAGGCAAAGTGAAAGTTTGCTTTAGTAGTTCAATAGAACCCTTGTGGGGTTAGTAATTTGCCTTCTGTAGTGAATGTAACTAAGCTTTTAACATATTATTTTGCTTTTTCCCTAAAACCCCCTAGTTAATTTTATTTACAGTGCTATTATTGTGTGGGCAATCCTACATATACAGCAGTTTTCAAAAAGGGTTTTTGGGTGTTGGATCAGATATGTCGGATTTTTCTGGAGTTATGAATAAAGTTATAGTGTAGAATACCATTGTTCATAGAATTTTCCTTAAGAAAAATGTGTAAGTTGATAGATCTCATTTCCAATTCGAATGTGTTGGATTAAGCTCTTATAATTAGCTAATGACCATGCTTTACATTAGTAACACTAACAAGTTGATAATATTAAATATGTCCTTTCTTGTGGGAGTTGATCCACCATTAATTGTAGTGGGATATCGCTCTCGAATAATGATGGATGTAAAAGGAACGCTGGAATTTTATCTTTTTGTGGGAATGGGAAATCTCCGTATTTCAATTTGTTTGTTTAACATTTTTTTTGTTTCTTTTTCCCTGCCAATGGTTACAAGTAATGGAGATGTTTTCTTCTTCCCACACCTTTAAAAAAAAGGAAAAGGAAAAGAAATGACACCTCCAAGACTCATCCTCTTGATCCAACTAAGTTTTGAGTTTATTGGGTTGCCTAGGATTTTGTCTACAGTGAGACGTTTTCCATACCTTGAGTTTTTGGGGGCTTTATGTAGGGTTTATGCTGTGTCTCTCCTCCTTTTCTATTGATTATAGCCCAAGGTTTGTTTCTTACATAGAGATCTAACCCTAAGCCCTCTATACTTGATAGGATTTCAAAACTTACTGGGATTACAACTCTATATCTTCCCTACCCATTAATTTATCTGTCAATTGTTTCTCATGCTTTCCAAAGATTGGACTTTGCTAAATTTGCTGGAACTCAGGATTTTGGATCCTCATCTTGTGATCCACCTGGATCAGCAATTTCATTCATTTATCCTCTTCTGCAACTGAATTTAATAAAGCCAACTTTAAGCTTTTGCCATATGTTGAACTTAGAATCAAATACTTATGTGATAATATATAGCAATGACCATGTATCTACAAGTCTATGAAGGAAATTAAATTAATTTTTGCTTAATCTTCTGTTTTGGACCTTTCTTTGTTTTTAATGCTTGTGCCTCCATTTGGTTTCAGCCCTGGGAAGACCAAGACAATGCATAAGAAGAAACAAAGCAGAAACCCAGACAGCGAGAGGTTCAGCAAGAATTATTTCTACGCCTGCGATTGTCTCTTCAATATGTATCTTGATAAGACTGGAAACAAAATGATAATCCTCTCCTTAAAGGATTCGGGCCCAGAATTAACCCAGCTCTTGTCCCAATTCTCTGCTGTCATCGTTGGAACTGGCCTTGCTGTTCTTTTCTCAGTTGCTCTCAAAGCAATGAATGGAACTGCAGCACTTCTTACTTCTTCCAAGCTGTTCAGTGTTAGTTTCGGCATTGGTCTATTTTGGCTATCAAGGGCTGTGAGCAGTTTGAGAGATACAATTTACAGCTTCAGTAAGAGATCGGGCAGAGGCAAGAAGCTAATTGAGGAGGCTGCAGTAGTGGAGAATGTCAGGACGAGCATCAATGAGATTCTCTTCAGATTTGTGGCGATGATGGCCGTGGGAATATTGAGCTTTTGATAATTTAAGCGATAAAATTGGAAAGCCAACGGTAACATGAACTTTTCTCTTCCTAAGGTAAATAGAGTCCTAGTTTTGTTTCATGTAAATTCAAAAAGTGCCTGAGATAAACAATGCAGCGTAGTATAAATTGACTGTGCACATAATAAGCACATAGAGATTTTGGTAGCTCTAAATATTTTATGTTCTAAACATATGAGTAGGTAGATTCTGTGATTGTGCAAGATATATCGGGAATCATAAATCTTCTGTTTTATTAAATATTTAATAAAATACTGTGAGGTGGCAGACTTTGCATCAACTGCTAAAAAAATACCCTTTTTTTTTCTATTCACTACCAATTGTGGATATCTGATGTTGAAAATTTACTGTTATAAACACAGTAGTGTTACAGACTTGAAGTTATTATGTGATAGGAGATGTCGTCCTAAATGAATCATGATGTACCTGATCATATATTGTAGCCTTTTGTCACAGAGGGTGGACGTTAAATGGGTTGCATTAGGATACCTCATTACATAGTACTTGTCATTCATTATATTCCTGATGTGGAATTATTGAACATACTACATGATAATTATTCATATTTATATGTTGCCTATATCAACATGAATTTTTGTGCGGCTCTGGTTGATAATTGAGGAGTATTTTTTTTTTGGTGACTGACAGGAACTTTATGTTTCATGTTACCTATTGTTATTTATGATCCATATTCAACATGAAAATTGCTATGGCTTTACTGTGAATTTCAGGTGATTGTTGTCTGGTTTAGATAGTGGGATTGTTTATAGAGGAAGAAAAGTATCTATGTCACTACATCCAGCAATTCTTCAGTAGATTATTACGATGAATTATATAAAAGAAGGGCGAGTAATTGTTCTTACAAGTAGATTACGTCTTGCATTTCTTTCAGAGCATGAAGTGTAGAAATCAAGGATTTAGAACTTAGGAGGAGATCTCCCCATTTTATAGTAGTTCTCCCAGGATTCCATCTGAGATACTTATTTCTTTCTATTAAGACCGCTATAATTTTCATGTATCATGCTTTTTATGTTATCCAAGTAATGTTAATATTTTAGTTAGTACTGGGTTGAGTTGGTTCTTTCAGATATCAACATTTCTGCTTACATGTTCATGACAGATATCAATCATCCAGGAAAGTTATGATTGACATAGAATATATTCCTATGATATTTTAATATTCGGATCATTATAGATCCTAGTACTAGACCTCGTAGGAAATGAATTATTGGAGGATATATGTTTTGGCAAATGACCATGCAAATATCTTCAATACACTGACATTTGATATATGCAAGTATCACACACCATGAAAACAAGATCATCATATGTCAATCGTATACGGTACCTCTTCATTCAGCCAAAATCGTAAGATCTACTGGATGTAGTTCCTGTGTGTCATCGACAAGCTTCAAGGTAAGTAGAAACTAGAAAGATTTGGTATTTTATCAGGCTGATAACCTACTGGTTAATGTTAATCAATGGTTCTGCTGTAGACACTTCCATTAAAGATTTTTTTTTTTTGATTTAAGCAATGTGAATGATGAACTGAATGATTACCAACTTCTCTTTACTAAAGTTCAGGAGACAACAAATTGGTGGAAATTGATCATGTTTAGTTGGCATGTAAACTGAGAGCTTGGCTGAAAATGTGTTTTGAGTGTAAACTTGGGTGATTCTGTGTGCGCGTTTGATCCCGAGCCTGGAGAACTTGGATGAAAATGTGTCGTACTTGAGTTTGGCAAGGATCAATGATTCTTCTACTTCTTATAATTGTCATTCTAAATGATTTAGAAGTGTATACTATTACATCTATTTTCTTTATATTCATGTTATGCTCTTGGCTGCTTGATAAATTGGAACTCAAAATCAAATTAATATCTATAGAATTTGACAGGTTTACTTTAGTGCACTTCAATTTTACTCCCATAGGTCACCATTTTGTTTTTTTTTCCATTTTCATTAACTTATTCATTTGATACCTAGCAGTTAGGAGTAGATAACCGTGTGTATTTTCAACAGAATTAGTTATAGATTTAAAATTAGATATTCGCTAAAAATAATTAGAAAATTTCATAAATGCTGTCCTATGATCAGCATGCCAAACATGGAGCTGACTTTACAAGCTACGAAGCTAGAGAGTAGCGAAAGCTAGAGAGTAGCGAAAGAACCTGATGCAGAAAACAGAAACAGCATGAGGAATTCATGAAGCAAAACCTGAAAACAAGTGAAAAAGAAGTAAGGAAAGCGTTCATCCTTACTACCAAAGCAAGCAAAAACACAGAGGTTACACACGCGAGAAAGCAACGTACAAGCTTGAAATACAAGAAAACAGAACACAGCTGATAAGAGTTGGGCAAATCACAAGCTGCCACTTGGCCTTCGCGCTCTTCGTCATCGTCGCTGCCAACATCACAAACGTGCCCTGAAAGCGCATCCAGCTTGGCAAACGCGCACACACAATCTCCACCCCCTCTCTATTTTTTGAATTTCAGTGTCTTTACATTTCAGTTTGTTCTTGCTTGTGGAGATCCGATCCGATGTATTTGATCCGAATCCAACCTGTAATCTCAGATATCCGGCGAACGTAAATGGTTACAGATCATATGCGGATTGGTCCGTTTATACCGACAAATAGATAGAACCTCACATGTCATCATTCCGTCAAAACGGCTGAATGTAGGTAGGGCTAACTGCAGATAGATCCCTCGTAGTATCGCTGTTTTGAATTTACTACCGCTAGCTCTGGTTTTAGTTCTTGCGAATAGGCACCCTAGGTGCAAGTGTTTCGACCCTTCATCAGAGCGTAAAAGAAAACAAAAATTACCCTCAGGGGCCCGTCTGCAAAAATAAAACTAGAGGGATGAAGTAAGTTCAAGAGTCGAAACAACGCAAGGATACTAGGGGAACTCATATGGATAAATCCCATTATTAAACATGAGTCTGACATATACAGAGATCGACCCGAAATGACTCGACTCAATCGCTGTCATTGCCATTCTATCTGAATCTTTCACTTACCTACCGATCCCAAACTTAGGCCTCCCGTTGCTTTTTTTAGCCTGCAGCACTCTCAACAGAAGCCAAATCTAATTTTAAGCAAAACAGAAGCCGACTTCTCTCACTCTTCTCTCGCTTAAAGCATCAATATCTATGCTCCTGCTATAAAACGTGGTTGTATCTTATCTCTGAGCTCACCTCATTGATCTCTAAAACACCAAAAAAAAAAAAATGGATGAGAATGGTCAGTCTGTGAGACTGCAGATCGTCGACGAAACGAGTGAAAGCAGCGGTAAGAGAGTCACGGACAGCTGGGTGTCGACTGTGTTCGAGCCTCAGAGCGAGCAGTATCGAATCGACACTATGCGCTGCGCCGAAAACTCTGTGGAGGCTCCAGAGAAGAAACTGACTCTGTTTGCTCTTCGCCTTGCGATTCTTGAAAAGTCTGCGAGCGGGATTGGAGCTCTCGGGTTCATCTGGGCAACTGTCGTCCTCCTCGGTGGATTTGCCATCGCTCTTGATACGAAAGATTTCTGGTTTATTACTGTGATTCTGTTGATTGAAGGGAACAGGATTTTCAGCAGAAGTCATGAGCTTGAGTGGCAGCATCAGGCAACTTGGTCTATTACTGAGGCTGGCAGGTTGGACTTAGAAGCGTATTGCATCAAATTAAATACCGAGCTGTTCATATTTGAATTTGGCTGAAATCGTTGAATTCGAACCTGAAATTTCCTTTTTCTGAATTTGTCCAAATTCAAATTAAGCTACATTTATCTAATTAATATTATATAGCTTCGTGCATTAGGCTTCCCCACTTTCATTGGCAAAAGAGTGTGGTTTTTGAAATAGGATTTAGATTCATAATTAAAAAAATATTATTTATGGTACAAACATGTACATTGGATATTTAGTTAATAAATAAAATTTAGTCTCTAAAATTAGCATAGAATCTAAACTAAAATAGAAATATTCAGAGAATCCAGACATAATATGCGTGTTATAACAGTAGATATAAGGAATCAAATATTACTCTAAACTAAAATATAATGTCTAAATGCTGATATCTGATTCTTGATTTCAGTTAAATGACATCTCAACCCAAATCTGAACGAACAATAATTGAATTATTTGATAATTACTCGACCAACTTCCATCTCTACTTCCAGGTCCAGCTTTCGTGCAATCAAGACCAGCTCTCAATTCATGATCAAGGTTATCAAATTCATATTCAGACCATCATCATCTGCCACCATCTCCGATGACGTCAGAAGAGTCGTTTCAACTCGAAGCACAATTGCCGATTCTCCAACTAGGCGATATTGGAGCTCAGATGACGTTCCTCTTCTGCCCTACGCCAGCTGGATGTTTCTGTCAAGAAACATCAGCAAAGTACTCTACTGGCTTCAGATACTCTCGGCCTGCGCCTGTGTGTCGCTGTCACTAATGAGGCTGAGCCTCCAGGACTACGGTAACATTGAGAGAGACGACAGAGACAGAAAAAATCTCAAGTCGGCGCTCAACATATTCTATGGCCTTGCTCTTGCCGAGGCCTTGTTATTTCTTATTGAAAAAATTTACTGGGAATGGAAAGTCAGCTTTCAGAGTTTGCTGGATGAAGTGAACAATGAGTGCGATTTCGGTCCATCAGGAATGGTATCAATAAGACGCTTCTTCTATGACTCGTACTCGAGATGTGTCAACGGGAGCATCTTTGACGGACTGAAAATGGACTTAGTCTCGTTTGCAGAAGAACTTCTTTCTTCAAGTTCCAGAGATGAACAACTAATTGGCGTACGAATTCTTCATAAATTCGTGACTAACCACCGGTTTGCTGATGAGACCCTTCGAAAGATTGGCACTTCGACTGCAGTCATGGAGAGACTGATTGAGATGCTGAACTGGAAGAACCCAACTGAAGAGGAAATACGCAAGTCTGCAGCAGTGATTGTATCGAAACTCGCAGGAAAGAAGCAGAACGCTCTTCGTGTCGCTGGGATTCCAGGAGCGATGGAATCAATCTCATCCCTACTCTTCACAGGCCGAAGCTCACCCTCAAAGCCTGATGAAATAAGCAATAGAAGCATCATAGTCGATCAGGTTGCTGACTATGAGTCCTCAGCATTCAATCTCTTAGGTCTGCTTATACTGAAGAAGCTCGCAAATGATCATGATAACTGTGGCAAGATTGGGAACACAAGAGGCTTACTCACCAAAATCATCGATTTCACTAGCATTAATGGGAGATTGTGCAGGACGAACTGATCACTTCAAGTAGTAAAGATGCTAGCGAGCACCACAGGCAACACAGGGAGAGTATTAAGACAGGAGATATCAGAGATTGTTTTTACAGTCAGCAACATAAGAGAAATCTTACGGTACGCAGAGAATCATATAATGCTGCAGAAGCTGGGGATCGAAGTTCTGACGAGTTTGGCGATGGACGAGGAGGCAAGAGAGAGGATCGGGGCTACAGGAGGGATGATCAAAGAGCTTCTCAGGTTATTTTTCAGAGAGGGTTGTGATACACAGCAACAGATTGAGCTGAGAACAGAAGCAGGGGAGGCGTTGGCGATGCTGGCATTGGAGAATGAACGAAACTGCGAAAGAATTCTGAAGGGAGAGCGGGTCATCGATAGGCTCGTAGCTTGTCTAGCTGATCCTACAGTAAGAATCAGTTCTATCAGGATCTTGAAGAATCTGTGCGCTTTCAATGGAACTGAATTTGTTTCTCGGTTGCGTGGAGTTGCGGATGCTCTTCCTACTGTGAGATACTCTCACTCCTTGGATTTTGCTTTTTTCTTTTTGGTTAATATCACTTAAACACCCCGGAATTTTAGGGGGGATTTTTGCACACGTTGTTACCCATTAACGGTCAAATGATCGAAGTGCGAGTTTTTAAAAAACAACCCCCAAATTTCAGTTCTTATTTTTTGCAGGTGCTGAATGCGATCATGGTCGAGGAGATGAAGCTGTTGGAGGTTTCGCTCGGGCTTGCTGTCCAAATCTTCAACGTCATAAGCTATGAAGAATACATGAAAGAACTTGAGAAGTCAGGAATTCGAGAGGATCAGTTTGCGGAGAGACTGGTGAAACTGCTGAACACGTACAGTTACCCTTCAATAAAAGTTCCCAGAATCAGGAGGTTTCTGATCGAGCTTGCGATCTGGTTGATGAGATCTGACGAGGAGAAGTACGTGACATCTTTCAAGAGCTTCGGGTTGGAAGCTGAGCTTGAAAATGTTGCAGAAACAATGTCGGAGCTCGAATGCTTCAATGTTTTCTCTGGAAGTGTAGGGTTGAGTCGGCACAATAGAGCTCTGAGCTCTCTGGTTGAGGCTGCGCTAGAGTGGGTACGTGAAGGCTAAAAATTACCCGCCAAAATACTTGTGTATAAAAAGATTTGTTAGATGAGAGTATTGGTTTGTGGTACCAAATTCTATTAATCTGTTCATTGATATGTTGTTTTAATGAAAAGTTATTTCATTCAAATATTCACATTATTCAATTAATAATTATTTTATGATAAAATATTTCATTAAAATGTATTTTTTTTCTATCACATTATTTTTTTCTAACACATATGATGGGTTTGATCCTATGGAGAAGTGATCTCACGTGACATTATTTTACCATACATGAATCTGCCCTTGCTCCCAAGTGTGCATCCTTTGTGTAATTTTCTCTACCAAGCTTCTGCAATTAGTGATGGATAGTCTTTTAGTCATCATTGGAATACCAAAATACTTATAAGTAAGATAAGTAACTTATAAGTATGTTGCCAAGCATACTCTTACGCCTAGTTTGATACGCGAGAATGAAGTCAAGTGAGAATGGAAAGAATGTAGGAATAGAATGGAATAGACGTGAGAATGGAATCCACATTCTCATTCTCATGTTTGGACGCGTTTAAATAATAAAACGGGAATGACAATCTAATTTTTATTCTCACGTTTGGTATCATTTATTCACAAGTGAGAATAAAATTTAGTTTTCTAATAATGCCCTTAAAAAAACACAAAATTTAAAAAAAATTAAAAATATTTTAAAAATGACTAAATAATTTATTTTTTAGAAAAATAAGTTTTATAGAAATAATATTTTTTTCTTAGAGAAATAAATTTTCATGTAATAGTTATATTTTGGCACACCTTTTCGGCAACAATTTCGGACTTTTGGCTTACAAATTGAAAAATAATTTTCATAGAAATTATTTTTAATTATAAATAATTATAATTTCACTTTTCTAACTTCTAGTGCTACATCTCTATTATTTGTACGAGCAACTAATGTTACTAACTTCATTGTACGTTAGTGAAGAAAAGAATGCCTTATAAGAGATATTGCATATATTGGACACTCTTCACAACATCTCCTGATAAAAGAAATTTTGAGATTTCATGTTCGGGGGGAAAATAAAGGGAAAAAGTGCAATTTATCATCCATATGTCAAAATTAATATAAACGATAGTATCTATAGTGTAAAATTTTATATGCATAAACTATCACATTCGACAAATTATTAGAAATATCCAAATTCTAATCAAAATATCCATTAAATAGTACAAGCAAAATAATTGGACAACCATCAAAGTATCAAAATATTAAGTTTTGAAATTGTAAATGATAAACTAGTTTGTCACTCCAAAGTATATCTAGTTTATTAGAAGATATTGGAACTAAGGCAAGGTCCGCGTTAATATACTTCTTAGGAACGAATGAACGATATCAGAGATTTATTAAAAAAAATAATATCACAATATATTGGAACTATGGCAAGGTCAGTGATATAAATTTACTTAGGACGATGTTTGTATATTGGAACTTGGGCAAGTTATATTCATGCTTATATTTATTTATATATTTGTACTAGTAGCGAAGATAAGTTAATTTTTTATAAAAACAATTTTTATAAGGGAATTTATATCTATTTGTATCTTTTAAGGAGGGTATAATTAGAATTTATTTGATTATTTTTATTCATACTTAAGTGGGAATATCAATTCCTTGTTAAATGATTGGGAATGACCATTCCCACATAAAGTGAGAATTGATAAGAAGTGGGAATTTCAATTCTAACATCTAAAAATACATCGTGTTTGGTACGTGGGAAAAAAGAGTTGGAATTGCATTTCATTCTCGCTCATTCCCGCGTACCAAACGAGCCTTAGTGTTCCGGAGAAAGGATAGACAACTTTTATTATGTTATTTATATTACAATTATCTTTTGGTTTATGATGCTAAACAACTGTTAACATTGTTATGTTGTTGCAGACTTGTGTTAAAACTTCGTTTCATTTTTATTAAATTTGACTTTCTTCTAGTTTTGAAGATTTCAGGGTGTCGAATGATGTGTTTGGGAAGGATCATACAAGGAGTGTTGCTTCCGCACTCCAAAAACGATTTTTTTTTTACTAAATTTTTATTTCATTTTATCTTAAGGGTAAATTTGTACTTTTTTTAAACAATCTTCTCCTTCACTGCTCCATACCCAATATTCAGCTGATGGAGAAGATAAAAATAAATTGCAAGATTTTAAAATTTCTGATTGCTAAATTACAAATTTTCTAATTGTTGAATTTGAAAATAGTGTATTCAGATTATAGTAAATAGATTGTCTAAAGTAGTTTAAAAGAAAAAACAAAAGAAAGAATTATAAAATTCGCAGCATCAACACCGATCGCGAATTCAGACACGAGCAAAGGAGTCCTTCTGTTGTTGCCGCAACCACTCCGTGGTGTCGATGATCACGAATCAGATGCGAATAAAGGAGTTCATCTGTGTTGTCTAATCATCACATCAAGAAAGGAGTCCCAAAGGTGAATATCAAAATGAGAATATCTATTTTTCTGCTAAGGTAACTATTTATTTTGTGGATTAACATTCGCAACAGAGACAAAAGATTAAAATCAAAGGTGGCACTAGGGGCACACCCCTAACCATAGCTCAAATCACACCCCCTCTCTCATATGCTGCAGTGCACCGGGCCCCACATGAGATTTTAAAATTTTAAAATCCCATGTGGGGCCCGATGTACTGTAGCATATGAGAGAGGGGGTGTGGTTTGGGATGTGGTTGGGGGTGTGCCCCTATCATTTTTCTAAAATCTAATAAGGACAGGTGAAGTAAAGAGTGACAGAATGATGATGCATGTATGCAATCTCCTCATTAAACTTGTTGCATAGCATTGAATACTTTATTCAATCTTAAACTTAAATTTAAGTATTTGTTTTGCAACTCATAAAAAACAGTACGAAAATCAACCCTGACCTAGTTTTACTCTAAAGCAGTTTTGAATTAAATGAGAGGGAGAGCCCTACAGACAACCAGAGTGAAAGGATGTTTTTTTTTCGTTTAAGGAAAACTAGATCAATTCTCGACCAGTTTCTTTTCTAAATTGAATCTTTCTTAAAATGGGGCCACAACTAATACTAGCCCCATTTGAGAGATTGCTAGACACACCCCAATTAGAACATATAGACCTTTGGACATTACGTTTAATGAAAACTTAATAAAATTTTCAAGTGGTAACTTAACAAATTTACTTGAGTCTACACAAATTAATCTGAAATATATTGGATTAAACTTAGAGCCAAAGTTATTGGTTATATTAGGACGGAATCATGTTAGGATCGAACCGATACAAGCCAATATATGTTTCTCGAAGTAAATCCCCTTATCTTCAAAATATCAATTTACTTGACTTTTGGGGTTCTCATGAAATCCCCTTCAACTTTCAACATTTAAAAAAAGGAGGGGAAAAAAAAAAAAATCCTAGAATCAATATTCACATGTGCGGATAAATTTACATAGGGGGTTATTTTTGACAGTGAAAAATTAAGGGTCATTGATTTTGCTAATTCTTGTTAACCTGCTACGTGAAAATTTATTAAGAATCAAATAAATTATTCATAAAAGAAAAAGAATGAGAATTTACCAATTTTTTATGCATCCTATACTTCTTATGTTTAAGCAATTTTTATCACATGTAAACATGACCAAACAAACGAATCACGTTAAAAAGAGAAAAAATTAAAAATCTACATAAATACTTATATAATATTGAATATGTACATATTTTAAAGCATTTGCGTCTAGGTCCTAAGAACGTCTAGGTGAGCATCTCCAACAGCCTCCCTATCTCATGTTCTAGACTAAATATAAGGAGTAGGAGGGGGGAAAGTTGCTCAGGCTTCCTATGTTGGAGACTAAATATAGAGAATATGATTTGATATTCCAAATCAAGGATAATAAAGTGACTCTCTATATTTAGTCTCAACATAGGGAGCATTGTTGGAGCAACTTTCCCCCTCCTACTCCCTATATTTAGTTATTTAGTCAATGACATGAGATACGTAGCTATTTGGAGAGTATTGTTGGAGCACTTACTCATTATTTGACTCCCTATTTTTTAGGATGAGAGATTTACTCCTCAAATATAGAGAAAACCTAATATCACTCTTGGAGATGCTCAATCTATTCTCAAGACCAAACTCCATCAACAAAGCCCACGGGAACTACGGGTCGGATCCGAACCGGGTTGGCCCGAAAGTTTCCTGATTCTAGCATCACGCGGGAAAAATTTCCCATTCTCAAACCGCCTTTTCTTAGTTGCGTACAATTAACGCTCTGCCTCCTTTTTATATAAATATCCACTTGATTACCCCCCAAAATATCAATCTTAAATCACCTCTCGCATTCGTTCTTCTTCTCTCTGTGATCGATCGATCAAGAACAAGAAGAAGAAGGAATCCGATCTCTCTCACTCTCGAGCACTCAACGATCGATCAATCGAATCGCTGTGATCTCTTTTTCTTTCTAATTTACTTAAAAATTGTTTCTTTTAACTGCTCGCTAACGCTTTCTTTGTTGCAGGAAGAAATTCTAGGGTTTCCACTGCTAATTAGTTTATTTATTGGTTTTTCTTTTAAAAGTTTGCTGCTTTCTAACACTTTCTTTGTTGCAGACAAGCGGACGAGAATTCTAGGGTTTCAATTCTTCCTAGCTTGTTATTTTCCCCTTTTATACGTATTCTGTTAATTTACAATGGATGCAGGGTCTTCCTCTACTGTTAGAGGCCGATCAAGAATTGGGTACCGCTCTCTTCATCCTTTCCTGCCCATCAACGGAAACCCTCGTCCTTACCGACACAATGCTGAGAGGTACATCCCGAATCGGTCTGCTATGGATTTCGGTTTCGCCCGTTATCAGCTTACTCAGTCAGCACCAGACAAGGAGGGGGAAAATGCAGCGACAGAATCAACTTCTCCGTCGTCGAAAGATGCATACCGGAAATGTCTCGCAAAGGCTCTCGGGGTGGACAGAACCCGCATCCTCGCCTTCAGGAACAAACCACCACTGAAGACTCCTCCTTATGCTGAACAGTACTCTCCTCCTCCTCCAATGAAGCATCGAAAGCGGCAGAGGTCCATCCCTCTGAAACCAGAGAGGACCTTGGATCTACCCGGCTTCTTGGATGATTTCTATCTCAATTTGTTGGACTGGGGGAGCAAGGGTGTCCTTTCAATCGCCCTTGAGGATACGGTTTACTTGTGGAGCAACGCAAACGGGGGATCTACATCAGAGCTGGTAACTGTGGATCAAGAGAGTGGGCCCGTGACGAGTGTCTGCTGGGCTCCGGACGGGGAGCGTATCGCTGTTGGGTTGACATCTTCTGACATCCAGCTGTGGGATTCTCAGTCGAATCGCTTGCTGAGGACTCTGCGAAGAGCCCACGAATCCAGAGTCCTCTCTCTTTGTTGGAACGGAAGCATCCTGACATCTGGTGGGGAAGACGGGAAGATTGTCAACCGTGACGTGAGAACTCGATCACAAGTCATCCAGCGATATCAAGGGCATCAAGGAGAAGTCTGCGGTCTGAAATGGTCGAGCTCTGGGGAACAGCTTGCAAGTGGAGGCAATGACAGATTGATCTACATATGGAACCTCTCGATGTCCTCATCAAGGCCTCAGAATCAGAACCAGTGGCTCCACCGGTTTGAAGACCATACATCAGCCGTGAAGGCCCTTGCTTGGTGTCCATTCCAGAGAAATCTGCTCGCATCTGGCGGAGGCGACAATGACCGTTGCATTAAGTTCTGGAATACAAGTACCGGAGCTCGTTTAAATTCTGTCCACACTGACTCTCAAGTGTGCTCTCTTCTCTGGAACAAGAATGGCAGGGAATTGTTAAGTTCTCACGGGTTTACAGACAATCACCTGGCTCTCTGGAAATACCCGTCAATGACTAAGATGGCGGAGCTTACTGGTCACACCTCTCGAGTTCTACATATGGCTCCGAGCCCAGATGGGTCCATGGTAGCATCTGCAGCAGCTGATGAATCACTGAGATTTTGGAGAGTATTTGGAGATCATGATACGCCGAAGCCTGCAGCCAATCCCACAGGTTCTGAGGCTTCTGGTAATTTCAGCAGATATTTTATCAGGTAGATGTCGAGAGGAAAAGCTGGGCTGAGCCGTAAACCTGAAAACTTAGCCTGGTTGTGATAAGTTTGAGGAGAGATTGTACAATTCTCACGTCCTGCAGTTAACTCCTGGGAGATGAAACAATGAGATGTATAGATCGATATGCTTTTGGACATTACATTGTAAAAAGGTAAATATCAATAAAAATGATTTATTTTTCTTTTGAAGCTTGACTTTTGAAATTTGAACTTACAGTCTAAGATCAAATTTTAATATATAGTCTATTTTCTGTCTTTATATCATCTTGTCTATTTGTTGTATCAATATTTATATTCCTTGTCTTTCACTCACTCACACACACACACACACACATTTCTTGTTATACAGATTCTTAGAGCTTTCTGTTTTTCATAGTAGTCGATTAAACTGCATATTAGTATTCAATAATCCAATGTTAGTCATTATTTGACACTTGATAGTTGCCATTATGGATATTCCTGTTTATAGTCGTGATAATGGACTGTCCTGTATATAGCTATTCTCACTTCACACCTTACAACAACAGTCTCATGATTTACATTACTGCACATTGTTTGCTAATATGTTCTTGCATAAGCTATTGTAGACATATACTATTCTAAACTAGACAACATCCATAGAAATTTTAATTGGCTTTGATAATGAACCTTGCCTCTTTCTGGTGGTCACCTTTTTAGTTGCTGGAACTGGCTCAGTCACTATTTTAGCTGCACCCGACTTGGTCACTTTCTGATGGTTCTCCTTAATCTTTCACCTTGGAACCCTTAAATCTATTTCCCAAAGAACATGGCTTCTTCCAGCACCCGTTACCATATTGTAGCATACGCTATCCGAGAAAATGATATTTATAACAATATGAAGTCAAGTTTCCACTCTATGTTCATCTTATAAGTGCGGTTAGCATGAGTTAATTTGCTTTCAGATGGTCAATCTGCTTCTTTAGGATTACTAGGAAGAAAGAGGACACGGAAGGAGAAAAGAGAACTAATTTTTTCTATAAAATTTTCTTTTATTTTTCCTGAGAAACGTGAAACTGAATAAATGAGAAGTCAAGTCACGATCATCGGGGTATTACATCTCCTTTATTAACCTACCTATTTTTGGATATGAATCTCTTCCTCAGGCTTTCACTTGGTGAAGGTGAACGTTGAGAGGAAGCTTTCTGCACAGATATCGTAAACATTGTTTGAATTTGAGAAGGATAAACAAACAATATGTAACTGAGCTCATTTGCAGGGCAGTTCTTGAGCATATTTGTACCTGCTGAAATAACTCTTGTCAGGATCTGAAATCACAACTGTTATTACACGCGGTATTGCCCTTGTTTATCCCATGGTCTTAAGGTTAATATCTTAAGAAAAAAAAGGAAGAAAGCTCTAGATTCATGCTTGGAGCTTTATTGGAATGCAAATACTGAAACTTACGTAGCAAATAAAGGCTTTTTCGTGGTGGGCAGTGAATGTGATTGTAAGTGCATGCGTCAAAGTTTATAAGTAACTTTAGAAAAATATATGTAACTTTAGAATTTTTGCAAAATATGTGTAACTTTAGAAAATTTAAAAAGATGTAAAATGTTTTCCAAAAAAATTAATCTTATTATTAATCACTTAGATACAATTTGCAAGTTTCAGAGAAATTAAAAAAAAAGAGAAATAAATTCTATTTTATTATTAATTACTAAGAATTACAACATTTTGAAAATTATCACATGACAACAGTATGAGTACATCTCAACTAGGTTGTTTACCTATCCATCTATATTAATATAATTTGCAACTCTTCTAAAAACAATTTATTACAGATTTGCGAAAATTTTCTATTCTTTTTTGACTATCATCAACTCTTCAAGTCTTTCTTCAAGAGTAGCTACCCGTTCAATGCCTTAGCATCTCTTTCCAGACCTCCACCAATATTGTAAGCACATAACCTTCTGTAAATTAGACGGATCCAGTGATATTTTGTGGCTATCAATCAGCTGTTTTGATACTCTGAAGGCTCATTTTGAAGCTCTGATAGAAACCTGCACAGGTAACAAACGGCCGGGCTAGGCCAACCGACCCGGGCCAACCGGATAGTCTTCACACCCGACCAAAATCTATCTCATGACGGGCTGGGATGGGTTCTGAAGAAAACAACCGGGTCTGGCCTGGCCTGCTGGGCCATTTTCTAGCCTGGGCCGGGTACCAGGCAGCCTGCTTTTCAGATAGGCCTTTGAATGCCATACAACTTAAGGACCTTTTTGACATTTTAGCTACCAAATTTATGTTTAATCAGTTTTTTGTAAATAATCCAAGGGGCAATAGTTGCTCTGTGGATTGATTGGTGTTTAGGACAGATTTGGCCTTAACCTTAAAAATACTGGCTCGGTTTATCTCCAATGTATATTTTGTAGAGAGTACTTCCATCCTTCACTTATATATGTATCCATAACAAGTGCCAACCTCAATTTGGCCATCCTTGTTATTGGTAATTTAGCAACTGTATCACCACGCAACCAAGTGACCTTTTTACTGCATCTGTACATTATGGACTTTCTTTTGGTTACATACAATGAAGAATGGAAAAGGGAAATAAATTTACAATTGAGTTCTCTAGTTTTGGCAATCACAACTTTCTTAGCGGTGAAGAACTATGAAGAACTCATACTTCCCTTGTGAAGCTGTGGATGTCTGACATTAGTCATGTGTATCTGACATGACATTCTTGCCATTCATTTTTTGTTTTGCGTATTACATTTAGAATTTATTTTGTTATGTCGTCCAAAATCTTCCTCTTGTCGGCATCTCTCTGTTTGATGCTTCTTTAAAAATAGTAGAGAAGGTCACTTGCTTAGTATCATGTCTTGGGGTTAAAGCCACTTGCTACTGAGCACATCACAGGATTAGATGTTCTAAAACCATAATAGTTCGACAATACTGCTCATTACTTACCATTTCATGTATACTGCATTGGCTTTTAGACTTTACGTGGTTTCCAATTGTGGCATCTGCAGCTGAAGATGAAACACTGAGATTGTGGAGAGTATTTGACGTTCGTGGTACTCCAAAGCCTGCAGCCAAGATGAGATATTCCGAGCATTTTGGAAATTTCAGCACATATTTTATTAGGTAAGACGTTGAGGGAAGAACTCTGGAAGGGGATTGATCTTGATCTCATACTTGTCAGAGAGTAAGTTGTACAGAGCCGTGTACTGAAGACTCTTGTTTGGTTTTGATATAGGGGTGAGATGGAACAATTATGGCCTCATGCAGTACCAGGAGAGAAATGAAACACTGATACGTATAATGTAAGTATCAATACAAAGGATTTATATTCATTAAATAAGGTTTTAGTAGTCTAGTTTATGCGACTGTGTGATATTGTTTAGTTGTTTCCTGTACTTCATGAGTTAATCATTTATGTTAGTACTTAAGAGTCATATTTTGTGTTATTTGCTTTTACAGTTTCATTGATTCTTAGAGCTTTCATTGCTTCATAAATTTGAATAAAATGCACTTGGTAAATTGATTTGTAAACTTTAGATGATAGTTAATACTTGATAGTTATTAGTACGAAATTTTTTGTTTGTGATCAGGTTCATAGTTAGGTTTCTGGTTATATTAAAGAAGAGCATATTTGATTTAGTGCCTAGATATTCGTTGAGTTATTTTTATGTGAGCATAGTTGAGTTACCATCCGATGTTTGTTAAGGTCTGCAGCTGGCTTGCTTCTCATTAGAGACGGAACGTCGGGTTAACTAGACCCGAGCTCAATGCTTGGTCAGTACTTCGGCCATCCTTAGCCCCTCAATTAGTTTTTTTTTAAAGATTTGGGGTTCTAGTTAAATTTAAATAAGATTTGGCGTGGATTTAGTTTCCATATTTAAGGACCTCTCTTCATACATTTTGTGTGTCACGATAAGAAGACAAGAGCATGGTCCTAAATCCATAGCTGTTTTCTACAAGCCTACAGCTTCGGTGCTCCATAAAGATTTGTTGGAGCACCGGTGGCATATCTATAAATAATTTCCTTAAAAATAGCTCTCATATTTTTAGGTGGATAGATTTGGCGGTTAGGAGGTGTTCCACACCTAAATTGTAATTAACTATAGGTAAAAAGGTTATTTTAGGAAATACAATTTAGAAGAAAAACAGAATTTATGATTAGTTAGAATTCTTCAATTCACGTTATAATTTTTTACCGTCTTATCAAGTCACGCTCCGCACTTTCCTGTAGAAAAAAAAAACTATTTTGGAGAAGATGACGCTCACGCCGCTCTGCACTCGATCGCCGTCTCCAAAAAATCTCTTGAAGGCCATGAAAGGTAAGTCTTTTTCATTTTTAAAAAATGTTAATTATATAATATGATCTATTGTCTTTAGTGTTGGGACAAACGAATATTAGGCGCCTGACATATAGTTGCAGCAACTTATGCTTAAATTTTTTAATTATTTAGTTTGATGTAGTCGCTTTCGTTGCTTTCGTTGTAGATGTAGTAGCTTTCATAACAGCAACTTTCGGTTAATTTTTTTTTAATTATATAGAATGATGTAGTCGCTTTAGTTACTAAATTAAAAACATAATCTCCATGTTTATAAGCTAATTAAAAGACAGCTACAATTTTTACTACAGAAGTTCTTACAGCTTGCATGCATGCACTTTCTCTATCACACATGAACATATGGCCATGGTGCAAAATTAAAGACTTTTAGTTTCAGTTCATAGTCCAAAGAGTCATAAATTCCATCATCTATTACTTAAAAATTATATGATGCTGAACTAGTAAATTGATGCGATCTACCATATAGAATTGTCTGTGATACAGCTATAAACTTTTATTGACTTCTTTGAAAGAAAAAAAAATAAAGTCACAATCACATATATTTAAGCGATTTATTTAGGAGTTATAATTTTATTTTTCTTGTACTTATTTTTTATATTTAATTGAAATGCAGAAAATGTGAGAGAGGAGTCTATTGGTATTTATTGCAATCCAACAAAAATGTTCAATATCGTAAGTGGCTTAACAAATGTACAAAAACAAGCGATAGTGGATATGGGTTTGGGAGGTATTTTATATATTCCTGATATAAGAATGCGTCGTTGCCTTTGTTATTGGTTAATGATTAAGGTAAATATAGAAACACATATAATTAAAATAAGAGATTATGAGGTGTCACTATCAGAAAAGGATGTCGTTTACTTGATGGGATTACGTGCTGAAGGTGATATTGTTATGCTTTGCAATGAAAGTGTTGACCCGGAAATTTTGAAATATTATGTTGAACCATTCACGAAGAAAATTACAATCCGACACCTTATAAATTGTATTGGTTCATCTGATGGAGCAGACGATCATTTTAAGAGATCTTTTGTGCTTCTATTACTGGGACTTGTGCTAACTCCTATAAATGATCAGGATAATATACCCCAATATTATCTAAACATTCTGGTTGATGTCAAAAAAATCTCTTCATACAATTGGGCTATATTCACTCTTGACTTTTTATTTTCAAGCATTACAAGTCAGAGGAAAAAAAATGCGAAGTACATAAATGGGTGTATGCTTCTGTTACAGGTAAATTCTTTAATTTAAGTGAGCTAATATTTTTGTTTTTACTATTTTATCTTATAATAACTATATATGCTTGTCATTTATATTAGTTGTGGTATTATGAGCACTTCAGATTTCCGGGTAATGACTTTGATTACAATGCTAAAAGTCTTCCAATAATGGCACATTGGACTGAGAAGCGATGTGCATCAAGAGAGAACTATGAAAATTTATTTGGTCGTGCTGATAACAAAATGTATCATGAATTACAAAAAAAAGGTAGATAATTAGTTTGGTTATTGGATTATTTTATATTATTAAAACCAAATGTGCATTATTAATGTTCTTTCTTACAGCTAGTAGTAGTATTTGATTTAGCGATGCCTTACATGCAACAAGAAACAACTCAGGCTTCAGAAGGACAACATACAACAACATCCAATCAAAAGGTATGTGAGGTTTAACTATTGATTCTTTATTTAGATTTAATCTAGCTTAGTACCCACTTAAACTTTTTATTATATTTAATTTTATCTTTGTAAATATGTTTTTAGGAACATTATGCTACTTTTGAAAATAAATTCAATGGTCAAGCTGGTCAAAGATTGAGGCCAAATCATGGAGAAGAAAAAAAAGAGGCGAAGGAGGAGAAGGAAAGAGACGAAGAGGACGAGGAAAAAGATGAGGTTTCAGATGAAACATTTGATGACATTGACAAACATATGCTATCATTTCGTATGGCTTCAGTTGAACGGAGTGTGCATTGCTTAGAAAATAATATAAAAAAAATTATGCTTGAAATTACACAAGCTATCTTCGAGATGAGAGATGATGTTTCCACGCTCAAATCCGACATCAGAGAAAGCAAATTATATTCAAAGGTTAAAATTTTGGTTATGCATTATATTACTTGTAAACTTCTTTTTTACACATATCCTAACTTAATTTTTTATCATCTCTGTTTTTAGAATCATATGCAGAGAATTGAAGAAAAATTATGCAATATTTGCATTAGTCTTAGGGGCTGTTTGGTTGGCTTCCTAAAAACCAAAAAAAAAGGAAATTGAGTCATGGAAATCAAAAAAGTGCAATTTCCACCATTTCCATCCCTAAAACTAACCCACAACATCCAATAAAATATTATTTTCATCATACAACTCATCCACATCATCCAATAAAATATTATTTTCATCCAACAACTCATCTCATATCATCCAATAAAATAAACCAAACAACTTTTATGGGTCACATCATCCAACTCATCTCATCTCCATCTCATCTCATCTTTAAAAATAACTCACATCATCCAATAATATTGTGACAATTCATCTCATCTCATCTTCATTTCATCTCCATCCATTTCCTCCAAAAAAACAAGGAAATTGATTTCCTTAAGTGTGGGTCACATCATCCAATAATATAATGACAACTCATCTCATCTCATCATCTCCTATTTTTAAGATTGAACCAAACACAAGAATAGGACCTATTATAAGAAATAGGTTTCTTATTCTTTGATTTCCTTCTTTTTTAGCCAATCAAACAACCATCCAACAACTTTTCTTAAAAAATCACTCACATCATCCAATAATATTGTGACAACTCATCTCATATCATCTCCTATTATTTGATTTCCTTCTTTTTTAAGCCAACCAAACAACCATAAAACAATTATTTAAGGAAATAGGTTTCCTATTCCTTAATTTTCTTCTTTTTTTGGGCAAACAAACAGCCCCTTAAAGGAGAATCATTTGAAAAAGAAAGGAGAAATCCACTTAGCCATGGTAGTAACGTCGGAGAAAAAAGTGTTCATGTAGATTTAAATATGGAACCTCTTAATATGGATTCAGAGTGGATGAATGGTGAGACTTATGTGTCACCTCATCATGAGCAAAGGGAAAGAAGCAAGAAGCCTCAAACTACATTAGAAAATATGAAACCATTAAGAAGTGTACAGAAAAAAATGTCATTTGCACAAAAAAAATCAAAGGAAGTTGAGGATACTATCAACATGTGCCAACGTAATAAACATTCACATGAAGAGAAAATCATATCTGCTTTTCAGGGAGCAGAAAAGGAAGATCCTGACTTACTACCTCCAGGACTTACACAAGATGAAGTTATTGCTATAACTTATTACAAGGCATGTGTAAGTAAAGGAGAGAAAATTAAGTCTTTTGTTCAAATAGGTGATATCATTCTCACTGGAGAATATTTGAAGCCTTTGCTTGCAAGTGGAAACTTTGGAACTGATGCATGGTTATCAAATGAGGTACTTATTCTTTATTCTATACAAAATCAAATGCATTTGTGGTAATCATAAAGTTATTATTTGCATTGTGACTTTGGTTTGGTGAATGTAAATAGTAACTTGGTGAATTAAAATTATATTTTTTTAGATAATTAATGCATATACATATTTGCTTAGACTATGAAGCAGTAATCAGAACTTCGACAACAATAAGATTAGATATCAATCATGCTTCGCGTATGGCTTGCTTCAAAGAAATGTGCAACAAGGAGTAACATCATCATTTCACATCATCATTTCATAATATAAAAAAATATGCTAATGATGTTCGTGACATAATGTCATCTGATATGGTATATTTACTATTATGTTTATATTCCCTACAAAGTTTCTCAAATATTTCAGTTGATAATTCTATGACTAATTATCCATGTTTTTATAGGTGTTTTTTCATACAAATAGTGAAGGAAATCATTGATATGTTGTTGTTATGCTCCCTCAAATTAGGAAGTTCCAAATCCTAAACTCGATGCTTGGTGGAATGGTTGAATCACAATACAAAACAGTTAGCATGAATTTTGTAAGTACATACTAAATACTCACATTCATTATTTTGAATGAATAAGTTTGACCATTGTCTCTTTTGATATCTTATATATGCAAGGAATCCAAGCATGTATTGAAGTTGCAAAATTACAATCCCCTGAGATGGTCACATTCTTAAGACATGTAGATATTACTACTTGGGATTGGACTATAGTTCAGGATATGCCGCAACAAATTAATTCGTAAGACATTCCATAAAGTTTTCTTCAATTCCATATTTTATGATCCTATAATGAACATAGTTACATTTTGTTTTTATTTTTTATTTTTTTTTTGAACTTGAACTATTAGGATTGACTATGGACTTTATACATTAAAGTTTATGGAATATTGGGATGGAAGTCATATGAGAGTTGATATAAGCCCGGTATGTACATGTATGAAAGCTAAATATTGTCACCTTGTGTACTGTATTTACTTGTGATTGCTAATTTTAATGATTTGTTTGTTGACTAGGCCTACATTAAAAGGTTCCGTAGAACTTTGATTGCTGAATTCATTCTATCCGAGTGGAACCAATGTGAAGATATAAAGAAAGAGATCAAACTTATATCAAATGCTAAAGCAACGAGATGACTGAACATGTTTTGTTGGATTTGCTGAGTAAGACCTGTAATCAGTTGGTTGCAATTAAGAGGGTATCGCTGCAGAGGAGATCAAAAGTGATACTGGGACTAATCAGTTGGAGAGAAATCATATATGAATTTTTTGAAAAGGCGTTGAGTTATATTAATGAACTCTCTATGACATGAACTATATTCTTCTTAATATCATCAGAGCATCTATTTAATCTATATAGTATATATACAGTAATAGTTGTGCGCTATATGTTGCTGATGATCTTCTACTATAAATACAAATATCATCACTATCGTTAACTAATGTATGCATAAGTGAGTTGTCAATTCAAATGACTCAAAAGTGGTACTTGTCCAGGCGATTAAAACCTTATGATAGTTGTCAATTCAAATGACTTAAAGTTGTCAATTCAAATGACTCAATGTAGTATATAGTAGCTCCACGTATTACCAGAATTAGCTGGCAACTACTGTGGAGAAGAATTGAAAAAAGCAGTTTTTTGGTCATAAGTCGACTCATGCACAGGCATAAGTCGACTTATGGTAAGTCGACTTATGTTGGTGCATGAGTCGACTTACGTTCTGTTCTGGATTGTTGGTTTTCGCTCTGCCAAGTCGACTTATCAGGTCTGATAAGTCGACTTATGATCTCTTCTCCAGTTGCTGTTTTTCGCTCTGCCAAGTCGACTTATGCAGACTGATAAGTCGACTTATGACGGGTTTTTTGGAAAGTTAGAGTTCCTATTTGCAGTCTGTTTGGGTTTCTGTTTTGGTATAAATACCAATACGATTTGAGGGTTTTGTAGGAGCAAATCTGGGGATTTTGGAGCACAGAAAAGAGAGATCTTTCTGAGCTATTTGTTAGGGTTATTGGTTGAGAGTTTGAGAGATTTGTTGGTGAGATTAGTTGGTTCGTTTGAGCGATTTGTAATCTCAATTTGTACTCTCCTTCTCTATTAGTGAAAACCCACCCCCCTTCTTGCCCCGTGGACGTAGGCAATTGCCGAACCACGTAAAACTTTGGTGTTTGTGTTTTGTTTGGTCTTTCTCTCGGCGTTTGTTGGTTTGGTTTCTCAAAGCATCATAGTTGGTTGTTTGTTTGGCTTCCGCGCCGTGCACAACAACTACTACATAATTACCACATGAAAGAAAGAAACAGAGAAATTAATGCTTGAGACACACTTCTAAGACATATGATACATTCATCGGTTCATCCATCACAAATCCAAAATTTGAACCATATTAAGTTTAACAGAATGAAAGAGATAGCTTGTTTGCTTTCTTTTCATTATAATGAATCCAATAAGCAGAATAACATGTCAAAAAAACTAAAGTTTAAGACAGAATAACATGAGAGTGTAGTCTAGCTAGCATTATTCCAAACACAAAAAGCAGAGTCCAGAAATTGTAATGATCATAATCTAATTAGAATTACCCAGTGTCATTATTCACATCTTGTTTGTCAACGTTGTTTACTGAAATACTTGGACAGCTCCGAATATTATGACCTTATTGGTTGCACATGCCACAACGGTTAGTTCGTTTTTCACTGTATGCCTTCAATCTTTTTCTGGGTGCGCCTTTCGTCTTTGCTCGGATGGGATCTAGCACAATTGTTGTATCTCCATCCTCATCTACATTTATCTCACATGTTCCATCATCTGAGTTATAATCATTATATGCTTCAGATTTATTTTCCTTCAGTTTAAATGATGCTAATTTGCTATCAAGAAAATTCATAAGCTCAGAAAATTGATCTTCGGACTTAGCTGCCTTATAACACACTTGTTTTGCTAGTTTCAGCAATTTTTGGTTTCTAATTGCATGATCTGAGACTTCATTCACTGTGCCATGTCTATCAGAAGCAAATCCAGCTTTAACATTTTTAGTCCACCGTGGCCAAATACAACACTCCGGAAATGATGTAATATTTAGATATTTCATTAAGGAAAACATATGACTGCACGGTGTTCCTTTTGTTTCTAGTTGCAAGCATTCACATGCTAACTTGACTAACTTTCCATTTTCCCATTTACAACAAACTATTGTGCACACCTCTGGATTTGAGTCAATTGCGATAACAAAGTTGTGAAGTCCGTCCACAATGTTGTGCCCTACGATACAATAATTTTTTCCTTTTTGCTTGTCAATTTGAATTAGATCAAAAATAGCAGGTGTATAAACATCAGCAACATATAACTCTAGTTTTCTTGTACAAGTTCTCAGATATGGAGTAAATTGGGAGGCTTTAGAGTCATCTGTTGCCTCGTTTCGGCGAGCACCTGATACACATCTATCATAGTGATGAATCATATCAACAAGAGTCATGCCATAGTTGAGATATTTGTGTAGAATAGAATTTATACTTTCACTGCGTTGTGTGCTTCTAAGACCTAAGAAAGTATGCCCATGTAAGTAGGTAGCAGCCCATAAATATTTTTTTTCATACATTCTTAGTAGCCATTTTTTCTCTTTATTACCTATCTTATTAGCAAGAAGCTCTTTCCACTTATTTTCAAACACTTCAGCTGTATATTTTCTTGAAATAAGGTCTTGGAAGACTGCTCTAATCGAACGATTTCTTATATTGTCATATAAGTTTTTTCCTATATGCCAAGAACACAACTGATGCTTTACGTCTGGAAACTCTGTGATTATAGCTCCACGCATGGCACTATCACCGTCGGTAATGACAGACAAAGGTTCTTTTTGACACATCACCATCTTAAATGCCTTCAACAACCAAATATAGCTCGCAGTTGTCTCATTACAAACTGCTCCACATCCAAATATTATTGTTCTCCGGTGATGGTTTAAACCAATAAATGGTATGAAAGGCATGGCATATTTGTTTGTTCGATAAGTACTGTCAAATAATAAAACATCACCAAAAGCTTCATAGTCAACTCTTGATTGAGAATCAGCCCAAAACAAATGTGTAAGATGGCCTTCATCGTCAGTTTTATTCAAATAGAAAAAATCTACATCTTTCCTTTTTCTTTATTCCATCATATTCAATACAGTTTATGCATCTCCATGTTCTATTATTCTTCGTGATATTTTACCCCACTTATTATAAATATCTTTTCTAATAAAACCAACCTTCTCATAATCTCCGTCTCTATACTCCATAAAATCCATAATTTTATTTTTAGGAATGCCACATTGTGCTAGCATATGAATTTCTTCCATTTGTACATCATCAACTCTTCATTGAGAGCGAAGAAAGGGAACTTCATCTGGGCCTGCAAGCTCATGATTATGCATATCTGATGCGGCATAAACATGTACCAAAAAGGTTGCAAGTGCACAACCGTGTCAAGTTATAGTATTTAAGATATCGATCCCACGAGGAAGGTGTTTTGTAGGAGAAAATATAAAATCGGTTCTTATGTTGTGTGCGTGACAAATAGGAGTGATGAGTGAATGTGATTGTGGAGAGATAGAGAGAGTGGATGTGACAAAGAATGAATATGATCAATAAGGCAAGAAGGAAAAAGAAAATAAAAATCAAGAATAAAAGAAAATGCAAGAAATTAAAGATAGTGGATTCAAGAATGAATATGATCAATAAGGCAAGAAGGAAAAGGAAAATAAAAATCAAGAATAAAGAAAATAAAATTCAAGAATAAAAGAAAATGCAAGAAATTAAAGATGGTGGATTCAATTATAGATATGGGTAATCTAAAATTAAACCCACTTCTTAGAAGAGGGTGATTCCCTAGAGGGTTCTAGCCTAAAGGCGAATCAAACAAAATAAAAATAAACAAAAAGAAAAACTAAACCCAAGAGGGTTCTAGCCTCAAGGTGAATAGTATAAGAAATTAAAATCTAACTACAAAATAAATTGCAAAATCTAATTACAAAATAAAATTACAAGAATTAAATGCAAGAAAATAAATCTACTCTATAAGCATGAAATAAATCTAAGGCAAGAGGGTTCTAGCCTCTTGGTATTTAACAAGAAAAATAAAATCTAATTACAAGCATGAAAATAAATCTAACTAATAAGCAATAAAAGAGAAATAAAAGAGAAAAAGGAAAGAAATGCAAACCTTCAAATAATTCTCCATCTTCATCTTCATCTTCATCATCCAACAAAGAGAAGGAGAGAAAAATTTAAAGTGGTAAAAAAATTATTATTATTAATTGTAACTAAAGTTACAATTTTTAGAAGGCCTTCTCAATTAAGAGTAGCCATCCTCTCCAAATAGAGTTTACAAAATTTTCACACCTCTAACCCCTCACTCTCTACCCCTATTTATAGTAATCTTCAATGAATATGAGCCATTGGATTTGTCTTGAGCCCCAAGCAACAATCTCCACCTTTGAATTTGCTTTTTGTATTTCTTTAGCCCAATCTTCATTTTATTTTCAAAAAGAAATTGAAAATCCGGCCCATATCAATTCATGAGAGCTCCAATTGATTAACAAGTCCGGCCCATATGAGAGCTCCAATTGATTTTCGTTTGATCAAATCCGGTCTTCATGCAGTAAATTTCATTTTTCATTTTTGCTTTAGCAAATCAATGTCCGGCCTTTAGATGTTTGCAGCACATATTTGACCACATCAAATCCGGCCCAATTCCAACTCTGAAGCTTGTTTTCCATTCATTTATTTGAGAAAAATTAATCATGCACACGAATTGGAAGTCCGGCCCAGTCTTGGAGAAGAAAATGCAGCAGTCCATTCATGAGGCCCATTCAAAAACCAGCAGCACTCAAGTCCGGTCTTGGAGTTCTCATTTGATTTTCAAAATAAAAGATGAAGAGATGCAGAAAAATCCGGCCCATTTGATATTTGAAAACCTTGCTGCAACAACCGACCCACTATCATTTGATTTTCAATCAATTTCTCCGGCCCACATTTGTTTTGCCCAAAGATGAAGTTCCTGCAGCAACCATTCTTTGTCCGGTCCTCTTCATTTACAATCCAAATCTTTGCATAAAAACCCAATTCATTCCAATTATTTGCAGCCAAGTCCGGTCCTTAGGTGTAGTCATTTGTTGATGGGCTTTGGGCCTTCAAGGAGCTTGATTTTGTGGCTTCTAAAATGCTACAAAATAGAGAAGAGAGATTTTGAGGGTTTTTTACATTTAATAATATTTATTTATATTTTTATTCAATTATGTGCAAACTAAACTAATAACACTTATTAATGGTATATTTATTCATGTAAAATAGATAATGAGGGTATAAAATTATAATAAAATATGATTATCAAATACCCCCACACCTAAACTTTTGCTAGTCCTCTAGCAAAGAAAATAAAAAGAAAATCCTAACTCACTTTCGCAGGAATCGCGGTTGTATTTAGCGCATACAACAAGCCTTTAAACCCCTAGGTTACCCTAGTGGACGAGTTGTAGTCTCGTGAGGGTTTGCAGTGAATATACCCACAAAATTCGGTCAACTTGCCAAATTAAAGAAGTCAGTAAATAACTAAATTCACTTGATAACTTTTAGATAATCTAATTGGAGCCAGTTATCACTCAAGAAAACATTTTTATATATAACTCTAAGGTATATTTTTAAGAAAATCTTCTCATTGTAGCAATACAAAACCAAGCCAAACTTAGAAATTTAATTTAAAAGTTTTGAAAAGAACATGCTAACTCTTTGTTTTAAATAATTTTCAAGTTGCTTGATTTAAAATATTTTCCAAGACCATATATACAATTATAAAACATTTATTAGTTTTTTTTTAACTCTTTCTTTCTTGGTGATTTTTTTCTACTTTAACGGGCTTTCTAAGTGACCATTTAACGAGTTTTGGGCCAATGGATCCCAACCCAAATGGGCTTAGGTCATTAAGTATGGAAATACTCCTTGGGCTTAATTACTCGGTCAGCTTAGGCTTTATAAGATAGAATCACCTTGAATTCAAGAGTTTTTTTTTTCTTTTTGGTGCCATTTTTCGCACTCTTCTTTTGTATTTTTTTTTGTATATGTATATATATTTTGAAAATATGTAAATCAAGACACTTTTGAAAAATTATTTTCAACTCTAAGTTAAGCATGCAAAAATTTTATTATTTTAAATAAAAGTCCAAGTTAAGGCTTAAGTAAAGTATACTACTTTGAAAATCATTTCTTAAAAAATTTAGTTAGAGTTATCATAAAAAGTGAACTTAAGTAAATAACTAACTAGGGATTAGAAAATTTTAAATTTATCAAATAAATCAATTATTACATAACTCTATTAATTTGGCAAGTGATGATATTTTTATAATTTTTTTCTTTTTTTTAAAAGAAAAAGGAAAAAATGTAACTAAAAATGTAAAATAAAGAGAAAAAAAATAACTAATTCTCACCCCCACACCTAAATTTTGCATTGTCCTCAATGCAAACTCTATGATGCATAAAGTAAAGCAGATAAGAAGTGAAACACTTACATTTGGTTCGCTGATAAAAATCTGCAATTACCTTTGGTCTGAGGAGGAAATCAAACATTTATTCTTTTCTTTTTTTTCTTTTTTTTCTCTTTTTTTTTCTTTTTTTTAACAACTGAACAAGAAACTCTCAAATGAGAGAAGAATAAATTCTTTTTATTATTCTGAAATAAACAAAATAAACAATGTAGAATGAAATATTCAACATGAAGAGCTCCTGTTCTACATTGAATCCTACCTTACTGTTGAAATTTCTTCCCCGGATTTTAAACAAATTCAGAATGATATAATTAATAATGTGAATTTCCAAGCATTTCGGGGTGTTCAGTAATTCATGCAATAAGGTAAGGTAGGTATTATTGGTGTCATGCATTTTGTATTTCTTAATGAACTTAGACTCTTGTACTGTGTTATTGGTGTCATGCATTTTGTATTTCTTAATGAACTTAGACTCTTGTACTGTGAAGTTTTGTTTTCCAATAACCAATTCTTCTGTGGAGTTCTGAAAATTTGGTTGTTGATTATTCTCCAAGAATCTAAGTTCATCAAGAAAGAGTTCTTCAAAATTTAATTCAAAGCAGCACATGTGTAACAACGTTTTATTATTCTCAAGGACCTGATCTGCTTCTTCTAAAAATTCTAACTCTTTATCAAAAATTTCCTCAAAACTCAAATCACACTCTTCTTCTTCTTCTTCTTCTTCTTCTTCTTCCTCTGATCTTTCCTGAATGTAGTTTATTTCTAGAGGCTGATTATTTGGTTGGTCCCCTGGATTAAAAATGTTGAGATCAGCAGTCAAATTCCCAAAGGACAGCTTCATTTGACCAGTTCTACAGTTGATGAGAGCATTAGAAGTGGCTAAGAACGGTCGTCCTAAGATGACAGGTGTTGGAAACATGCTGTGTTTCCAAGACTACAAAATCTACTGGAAAAATAAAGTCTCCAACCTTAATCAAAACATCCTCTAACTCACCCATAGGGACCTTAACAGATCTATCAGCCAACTGTAAGGTGTATTTGGTTGGGTTCAGTACACCTAGACCCAATTGCTGGTAGACTGAATATAGAAGCAAATTGACACTGGCCCCTAAGTCTAAAAGCGCCTTATCAATGTGAGTATTACCAATGATACATGAAATGATGGGGGAACCTGGATCTTTACGTTTCAAAGGTATGGGATTTGACAGCATTTCACTGATATTGGCGGCTAAAAAGACTTTCTTTGGAACATTTATTCGCCTCTTCTTAGTGCACAATTCTTTTAAAAATTTAGCATAAGATGGAATTTGTTCAATTACATCTAAGAGAGGAATATTGACCTTAACCTGCTTGAATGTTTCTAGGATCTTCTCCTCCTGAGGAGAGTGTTTCCTAGACCTGAGTCTATCTGGAAAGGGAGCAACCGGTCTAAATCTATCAAAAGCAGGCTCAGGTTCGGGTTCAGGTTCTTGGTCATCTGAGGGGAGTGATTGTTGAATAGATTCATCAGAAGGAGAAGGAGAAGGAATTTGTACAGGATCAAGAGTTTGACTTGGAGGAGTTCTCACTTGATTATCGACCTGTCTACCTGACCGAAGTGAATGGATTGCATTCACTTGAGCTTCATAGGATGAACTGCATCCTGTGTTATTAGGGTTGACCACGGGTTGACTCGGAAATTTTCCTTTCTCTCTTTCACTCACGGCACTAGCTAGTTGACCAAGTTGGGATTCTAATCTAGCTATAGCTTGAGTGTTGGAGTTGAGCATTTGTCCGGTTGATTGCATGAAGGAATTCAGCGTGCTAGACGTTTGAGTCAACATATTCGTGGTTTGAGTAGAGGCCTTAATTATGGTTTCTAAACCCCTTTCCAAGACATTGAGACGTTTATCTTGATCTGGATTGTGAGGAGTTTGAATTACAGCTTGATGAGGAGGAGACTGATTTTGATACGGCAGATTGGGTTGTTGAAATTGTGAATGAGAATTGAATGGAACTGTGTTTCCCCTAGGAAAATGTTGGGTCGAAGCGGGAGTGAAATTTTGAGTTCCGGGAGAATTTCCTAGATTCCATGCAAAGTTGGGATGATTTCTCCAACCTGGATTGTAGGTTGGAGAAAATGGATCATTTCTAGGGTGCTGGAATGCAGCGTTCATCTGTTCTAATGAATGATTGTTTCCTAAGAGAGGGCATTCCTCTGAAACGTGGGTAGGAGACTGACAATTATGACATCCTGGGAAAGAAACATGATTGAGTTGAGCTGGAGCTCGTTCCTTAATTTCTAAGGCTTCTAACCTCCGCAGAATTGTCGCCATCTTCGCTTCAGAAGCAATGTTTGACTCCAAGGAAAGACCACTAGACTTAGAATGGGGAACTGATGAAACCCTGTCATCGCACTGTTCCCATTGCATTGTTTTTTCAGAAAGACTCTCCAAAAACTCCCAAGCTTCATCAGCATTTTTCCTCATAAAATCCCCGTGGCACATTGATTCTAAGGAAGTTTTTGCAGAATAATCTAATCCCTCATAAATTATTTGGCACAATCGCCATTTCTCTAAACCGTGATGAGGACATTGGATGAGAAGATCTTTAAATCGGTCAAAATACTTCCAAAAAGGTTCTCCCGGGATAATTTTAAAGTTTTGAATGCTGTTCCTAAGCTTTACCGTTTTATGAATAGGAAAAAATTTCTTAAGAAAAACGGTGACAAATTCATCCCAAGTTGAGATGGAATTTGTTGGTAAGCTGTACAGCCATTTTTTAGCTTTATCCTTAAGAGCAAATGGAATAAATCTAAGCTTAACCGCATCTTCATTTAATTCTCTCATTTTAATCATAATACACACTTCCTCAAATTCCGAAATAAAAATATATGCGTCTTCTGTTTCATTACCAAGGAATTTGGGAAGCATGTTTATGTATTGCGGTCTAAGCTCAAAACTTATTCCATTTGTTTCGGGGAGCCTAATGCATGAGGGGATTGCATTCCTAATGGGATAGCACATATCATGAAGAACGGGTGGATTAGGATGCTCCATTTCTATGATTGGTTCAAAGCGAATTAATCGATGTGTATTATCCCTAATCCACTGTTGCATACACCAAAATATTTCTTTTTATTATTTTTTTTATTTTTTATTTTTTTTCAAAAAAAGAAAGAAAATTAGTTTTTTTTTAGAAGATAAAGAAAAAGAAAAATCCTAACTGAAACAAATCAAAACAATCACTTTTCAATCAACTCTAATTCTAGGGTTTAGCCTAACTCAACTAGACCAGCTCCTAACCAAAAACTCCTACAGTGAAAAGATCAAAGTTTTACCCAGGTAGTTAGCCAGGTAAGGATAGTACTAGAGGGTGATCAAAGATCAATTAAGTACCTCTTTCCTTGCGGAGCGCTTTACGCAACCCCTAAACCTTGCCTTAGACACCAACTAATCTGAGAAAACTTAAACCGGTTCACTTAAGGATTTCTTGTTCCTTATTGAGCTCGAATCCTTAGGGGCCAACGTCTAATGAGTTTTATTAGGCTTGGGTGGTGTAGTGAGGAATTAGTGATTTTTGGGCTAAGGAAAGGGTGATGAAATCCCTCACCTTATCTTGATTATGGGGTTTTGCCCTTAAAAATATTTTTAAGTGTGTGTCAAATCAAGATGCTCAAATCACTTGGTGAATTCCTACACTATATGAAATGCAACCCTATGAATTAAAAGCAACTAAAAAGGATGGAAAAGAAAAATCTTTTTTTTTAATTAGGGTTAACAATCAAACAAATGAGAAGGGGGGATTTGTTTGAATTTATTATCTTGTTAGTAAATGTCAAAGTGGAGGATGAATTTTATTATGGTCAACAAAAAATAAAATCTCTTCTTCTTTTTTAAGTCCTAATTGTCTCTAATTGTGAAGAAGTAGCTAAAGGGTGGAATTAAAAACTAGAAAGAGGACTTACCTGAAAGCAAATCTTCAAATCCTAGCTCTCCAATCCGCGATCTTCAAGCTCCAAGCGTTTCCTTCACAAAAAACACACAAGTTAAAGAACCAAAATAATTAAAACCTACTTAAGCACCTTCCCCGGCAACGGCGCCAAAAACTTGATGCGGCATAAACATGTACCAAAAAGGTTGCAAGTGCACAACCGTGTCAAGTTATAGTATTTAAGATATCGATCCCACGAGGAAGGTGTTTTGTAGGAGAAAATATAAAATCGGTTCTTATGTTGTGTGCGTGACAAGTAGGAGTGATAAGTGAATGTGATTGTGGAGAGATAGAGAGAGTGGAAGTGATAGTGTGTAAATCGGCACGAGATATAAGTGAGAGTGGATGTGACAAAGAATGAATATGATCAATAAGGCAAGAAGGAAAAGGAAAATAAAAATCAAGAATAAAGAAAATAAAATTCAAGAATAAAAGAAAATGCAAGAAATTAAAGATGGTGGATTCAATTATAGATATGGGTAATCTACAATTGAACCCACTTCTTAGAAAAGGGTGATTCCCTAGAGGGTTCTAGCCTAAAGGCGAATCAAACAAAATAAAAATAAACAAAAAGAAAAACTAAACCCAAGAGGGTTCTAGCCTCAAGGTGAATAGTATAAGAAATTAAAATCTAACTACAAAATAAATTGCAAAATCTAAACTACAAAATAAAATTGCAAGAATTAAATGCAAGAAATTAAATCTATTCTATAAGCATGAAATAAATCTAAGGCAAGAGGGTTCTAGCCTCTTGGCTATTTAACAAGAAAATAAAATCTAAACTACAAGCATAGAAATAAATCTACACTAATAAGCAATAAAAAGGAAATAAAAGAGAAAAAGGAAAGAAAATGCAAACCTCTAAATAATTCTTCATCTCCATCTTCATCATCCAACAAAGAGAAGAAATATTTAAAGTGGTGAAAAAATTATTATTATTAATTGCAACTAAAGTTACAATTTTGGAAGGCCTTCTCAATTAAGAGTAGCCCTCCTCTCCAAAAGGAGTTTACAAAATTTTCACACCTCTAACCCCTCACTCTCTACCCCTATTTATAGTAAACATCAGTGAATGAGAGCCATTGGATCAAACTTGAGCCCCAAGACAAGCAAAATCAGCCATTGACGCGCGCTACAGTAATCTGGCATCGATGCAGGCATCGATGCAGGTATCGATGCCAGCATCGATGCCCACATCGATGCCGACATCGATGCCCACTATTTCCAAATTCTGATTTCACGGATAGCTTCGTCTCGTCGAGATAGGCGATTTTCATATATTATATGTTAAATTCCGCCTTCCGGATTGAGAGATATTGTCGTTTCTTTGCAGCCAACTATCTTGATACATTTTTTTTTCATATTTAATTTTTTTATTTTCTCCGGCTTCTACAGGCTACACGACTTCATTCTGGGCTTTTGGATAATTTGGAAATTGATTTTCCAATGTGCTTCTTTGCTTCATTTCTTCATTTAATCAATGGGTTTTTGTTGAGAGATGAGAGTTTGAGATTTATTCTTCATTAACCTGCAATTAAAGATAAAAAAAATTATTAGTAGTACATTTATTCATATAAAATAGATAATGAGGGTATAAAACTGTAATAAAATATGATTATCATGCGATGATTAGTTATCTAATCTTATTCGAACGTTATATCTCCCTAAAACGATCGAAGATAGTGGCCTACCATGTCATGTGTCTCTATTCTAATCACAGTCGTTATACTCCCATGTCACAGAGCGACTTGATTATTTCAACATCGTCATTTATGCAAATGACGCTGTTTATTGATAGTGGCCTATCATGCGATGTGTCTCTGTTCTAATCACAGTCGTTATACTCCTATGTCAGTGAACTACTTGATCATTGTTAGACCCTAGAGGGGGTGATTAGGGTCTTATGCTAATCTAATCCGATT
>NC_033795.1:42494002-42497629 GCF_001876935.1 Asparagus officinalis
ATTGATAGGCGTTGACCTAGGGTCACGCGTTGTCCGGCGTTGACCTTAGGGTTTTGGAACGTCGTACGTTGAATTTTTGCTCGTAACGCGTTGACTGGCGTTGACCTAGGGTTACGCGTTGTCCGGCGTTGACCCTAGGGTTTCGAATGTCGTTGGATGCTCAAGTCACGAGACCAACTAATGGAGCTGGTGCGTCAATGACTCGCATTTATAGAATTTTTGGCAAATTCTCAGCCATCAACGGGTTTGATGAGCCTTTACCGACTACCGTTTGAGTCGGGCTAGCATGCGGATTATCGGAATCCGTTCCGCATGTAACGTTGTGCTAAGGGAATGAACTCCCTTAGACTTCGTGCTATGATGTCGAATACATAGACTTCGCCATTGTTACGGGAATAGGCTACCCGGCGACACGTGTTAGGTGTTGACTTTAGGATTTTTGGCTAACCCCCAGCCTTCAACGGGTTTGATTAGCCTTTACCGACTACCGTTTGAGTCGGGCTAGCATGCGGATTGTCTAAATCCGTTCCGCATGTGACGTTGTGCTAAGAGAGTGAATTCTCTGAGACTTTATGCTATGATGTTGAATACATAGGCTTCGCCATTGTTACGGGAATAGGCTAACCGGCGACACGTGTTAGGTGTTGACTTTAGGATTTTTGGCTAACCCCCAGCCTTCAACGGATTTGATTAGCCTTTACCGACTACCGTTTGAGTCGGGCTAGCATGCGGATTATCGGAATCCGTTCCGCATGTAACGTTGTGCTAAGGGAATGAACTCCCTTAGACTTCGTGCTATGATGTCGAATACATAGACTTCGCCATTGTTACCAACGTGTATTAGATGCTGACTTATCCCTACTTAGGCTTCGGGATAAAAATACCCCAGACTGGTATTCTGGTGTCTTTTTCACTCGGTAAAAGACTAAACCGGCGACGCGTGTTAGGCGTCGGCATATCCTTTCTTAGGATTCAGGATGAAATTCCCCATGCGTGTAAGGCATGGATTTTGGTGTTATTAATAACAACCTGCCACAATGTTGAATATGTGGACGGATGTTCTTTTCAACGGTTAAGAACTAACCGGCAGCGCGGGTTAGGCACAGACTTATCCTTGCTTAGGTTTCAGGATAGAATACCCCAGAATCGAACCCTGGTGTCTTTTTGTATGGAAAAAGACTAAACCGGCAACGCGTGTTAGGCGTTGACTTATCTCTACTTAGGATTCGGAATAAAATTCCCTATACCTGTGAGGCACAGATTTTGGGATTTGAAAAAGGTGGTATCTTCTCTTGGGGCAAAGACGAACCCGAAATGGGAGAGGAAGAATTTTATATTCTATCTCCCGACAATGAAGAAGAAGAATTTTATATTCTATCTTCAACTGGAAAGGAGACTCGAGGTGGGATCTCCACCCCCAGAATCCGGAAAGGTGAAACTGAGAGTGGGATCTCCACTCCGAGAATCGAAAAGATTCGGATAACCCTAACTGTCGGAAGGTTTGATTACCGAACTAAAGATGAATTTCTCGTTTATCGAGAGTGAATTATGGTTTTGACCCTAACTGTAGGAAGGTTTGGCCAAACAGGAGTTTGAGGTGACCCTAACTGTAGGAAGGTTTGATCACTCGATTTGAAAGTGGACCTCTCGTTCATTGGAGGAATCGAGAGGGGATTTTGACTGTGGTCCTAACTGTAAGAAGGTTTGACCAAGTGGGTGTTTTGAGACAATCCTAACTGTAGGAAGGTTTGATCGCTCAATTTGTGGACCTCTCGTTCATTGGGGGAATCGAGAGGGGATTTTGACTGACTGTAAGAAGGTTTGACCAATGGTGGGTTTTATGTCCAGACTCTAACAGAGAGAGTGTTGAGTGCACAGACACGGTGGGAATTTGAATGGGAGTTCTTATTTATTACATTGCTGTGATTTTGGGAACTTCCCGTTACATACATCGTCCACCCCCAGTTTCGTCTGCGGAACTGGTTCAAACATTATTATCAGTTACCTAATCAGGTTATCCTGAAGAATATTAGCTTAATATTCTCCAGGAACTTCCCGTCAAAAGTGGGGAAACAGTTTAGACTCATATACCTATTGGAGTATCAGGGAGTAGTTTAACCTCTTATACCGGTCGGAGGATTGAGAAACAGTTTATACTCGTATACTCTTTGGAGTTTTAGGAAGCAGTCTGGAGAATGAATTCCTCGGTGATCGGGTCCCGGCAATTCATCGCCTTGTTCCGGAACCTTTTGACGAAGGCATCGACCAACTCCCCGTCTTTTTGTTTTTCATCAAGCAACGTTCCGATGGATATTTTGGTATCGTCGTCGAAGAAATTGGCGAGGAATTTTGTCTCCATGTCGTCCCAGCTACTTACGCTTCCTGGCTTGAGGCGGCGGTACCAATCGAAGGCGGCTCCGCGAAGAGTGCCGACGAATGACCGCACCATTAGAGGCTCATTGCCGGAAATAATACCCAGGTGCGATTTGAAATAAATCAAATGCTGAGTGGGGGAACCCTTCCCATCGAACGACGTGAAGTTGATTAGATTGAACTTCGCCGGATATGGGATCGATTCCCACTCTCTTGGGTATGGACAGGGAATGCCTGTTTTCTTCGTCTCTTGAGCGGAGATCAATGTGTTGATTTTGCTCTCGAGATCTTTGATCTTCAAGTCTTCACTTGTATCCTCGTTGGCATCCTCGTTACCACCCCCCGCATTGACAGGAGGGTTATTGGCATCGTGAGCATTCGTATCCTCGTCCTCCTGATGGGCTTGGTTGCGACGACTCGGCTCGCCTTGCTGGTTCGTCAGTGCCTGAATTTGTTGCTCATGCGTCTCTCTCATAGTCTGCATGGTCATCTGCATCTCGAACCTGAAAGTTTCCTGCTATTTAGCCAAAGCGTCTTCAATCATCTTGGCAATTTGCTCCGCACCTATCATCAGTGACTCACGGGGTTCCCCCTCACTGGACACTGTATTATCTGATGCGATTGCGGAGCAGATATCCGACTCTTCACCTTCTGAAGGTACTCTTGTCCGAACCCTACCATAGGTTCCTCTTACGATTGCTCCAGACTGCAGACGGGTTAGACGCCGGGATGCTTTCGGAATCGACTCGAGATTATCCCGTGATGGGGTCTCTCTGCTTGTCATATTAGCGGTGACCCTCGGGAATTCTTCATCTTCAACCACCGTCCTTCTTTGCCGAAAACGCCTACGCCTTGGTTTTGGCATTTTGGTACTAAGTCTCTCGAAAACTGAAACTCTTTCGGGGACTGCCTTAATGCAGTTGCATTCAGACAATACCGCCCGAATGAGTTTGGAACAGGGGCATTGAGTTTCCTGTTCTCGGGGACTCCTCTTCCTGGTTCTATTCGTACCCCCAGCACGATAGTACAACTCGTCATTTTGACAGTCGGAGTAACCTATAGTGTGCGGGCACGACTTCTCAGGTATAACGTTATCATCATCGGATGACAACGTTTCCATCTGAGGGCAAACTGCTTTCTTTGGGCTCTCAAGAGTCACGCGCCTCGAGGCTTGCCTTTTTGGGTGTGAATTCTCATCGGGCTCTTGGACTTCGATGCGCAAATTGGTGAGCGCAGCTGCCTTGAGTTCTTTGT
>NC_033795.1:42498629-42613406 GCF_001876935.1 Asparagus officinalis
TTTTTTTTTTTCTTTTTTTTTCTTTTTTTTCTCTTTTTTTTTCTTTTTCTTTTAAGCAACTGAACAAGAAACTCTCAAATGAGAGAAGAATAAATTCTTTTTATTATTCTGAAATAAACAAAATAAACAATGTAGAATGAAATATTCAACATGAAGAGTTCCTGTTCTACATTGAATCCTACCTTACTGTTGAAAATTCTTCCCCGGATTTTAAACAAATTCAGAATGATATAATCAATAATGTGAATTTTTAAGCATTTCGGGGTGTTCAATAATTCTTGCAACAAGGTAAGGTAGGTATTATTGGTGTCATGCATTTTGTATTTCTTAATGAACTTAGACTCTTGTACTGTGAAGTTTTGTTTTCTAACAACCAATTCTTCTGTGAAGTTCTGAAAATTTGGTTGTTGATTATTCTCCAAGAATCTAAGTTCATCAAGAAAGAGTTCTTCAAAATTTAATTCAAAGCAGCAAATGTTTAACACAGTTTTATTATTCTCAAGGACCTGATCTGCTTCTTCTAAAAACTCTAACTCTTCATCAAAAATTTCCTCAAAACTTAAATCACACTCTTCTTCTTCTTCTTCTTCTTCTGATCTTTCCTGAATGTAGTTTATTTCTAGAGGCTGATTATTTGGTTGGTCCCCTGGATTAAAAATGTTGAGATCAGCAGTCAAATTCCCAAAGGACAGCTTCATTTGACCAGTTCTACAGTTGATGAGAGCATTAGAAGTGGCTAAGAACGGTCGTCCTAAGATGACAGGTGTCTGTCCTTTGGGATTGGAAACAGGCTGTGTTTCCAAGACTACAAAATCTACTGGAAAAATAAAATCTCCAACCTTAATCAGAACATCCTCTAACTCACCCATAGGGACCTTGACAGATCTATCAGCCAACTGTAAGGTGCATTTGGTTGGGTTCAGTACACCTAGACCCAATTGCTGATAGACTGAATATGGAAGCAAATTGACACTGGCCCCTAAGTCTAAAAGCGCCTTATCAATGTGAGTATTACCAATGATACATGAAATGATGGGGGAACCTGGATCTTTACGTTTCAAAGGTATGGGATTTGACAGCATTTCACTGATATTGGCGGCTAAAAAGACTTTCTTTGGGACATTTATTCTCCTCTTCTTAGTGCACAATTCTTTTAAAAATTTAGCATAAGATGGAATTTGTTCAATTACATCTAAGAGAGGAATGTTGACCTTAACCTGCTTGAATGTCTCTAGGATTTTCTCCTCCTGAGGAGAGTGTTTCCTAGACCTGAGTCTATCTGGAAAGGGAGCAACCGGTCTAAATCTATCAAAAGCAGGCTCAGGTTCGGGTTCAGGTTCTTGGTCATCTGAGGGGAGTGATTGTTGAATAGATTCATCAGAAGGAGAAGGAGAAGGAATTTGTACAGGATCAAGAGTTTGACTTGGCGGAGTTCTCACTTGATTATCGACCTGTCTACCTGACCGAAGTGAATGGATTGCATTCACTTGAGCTTCATAGGATGAACTGCATCCTGTGTTATTAGGGTTGACCACGGGTTGACTCGGAAATTTTCCTTTCTCTCTTTCACTCACGGCACTAGCTAGTTGACCAAGTTGGGATTCTAATCTAGCTATAGCTTGAGTGTTGGAGTTGAGCATTTGTCCGGTTGATTGCATGAAGGAATTCAACGTGCTAGATGTTTGAGTCAACATATTCGTGGTTTGAGTAGAGGCCTTAATTATGGTTTCTAAACCCCTTTCCAAGACATTGAGACGTTTATCTTGATCTGGATTGTGAGGAGTTTGAATTACAGCTTGATGAGGAGGAGACTGATTTTGATACGGCAGATTGGGTTGTTGAAATTGTGAATGAGAATTGAATGGAACTGTGTTTCCCCTAGGAAAATGTTGGGTCGAAGCGGGAGTGAAATTTTGAGTTCCGGGAGAATTTCCTAGATTCCATGCAAAGTTGGGATGATTTCTCCAACCTGGATTGTAGGTTGGAGAAAATGGATCATTTCTAGGGTGCTGGAATGCAGCGTTCATCTGTTCTATTGCGTTGTTATTTCCTAGGAGAGGGCATTCCTCTGAAACGTGGGTAGGAGACTGACAATTATGACATCCTGGGAAAGAAACATGATTGAGTTGAGCTGGAGCTCGTTCCTTAATTTCTAAGGCTTCTAACCTCCGCAGAATTGTCGCCATCTTCGCTTCAGAAGCAATGTTTGACTCCAAGGAAAGACCACTAGACTTAGAATGGGGAACTGATGAAACCCTGTCATCGCACTGTTCCCATTGCATTGTTTTTTCAGAAAGACTCTCCAAAAACTCCCAAGCTTCATCAGCATTTTTCCTCATAAAATCCCCGTGGCACATTGATTCTAAGGAAGTTTTTGCAGAATAATCTAATCCCTCATAAATTATTTGGCACAATCGCCATTTCTCTAAACCGTGATGAGGACATTGGATGAGAAGATCTTTAAATCGGTCAAAATACTTCCAAAAAGGTTCTCCCGGGATAATTTTAAAGTTTTGAATGCTGTTCCTAAGCTTTACCGTTTTATGAATAGGAAAAAATTTCTTAAGAAAAACGGTGACAAATTCATCCCAAGTTGAGATGGAATTTGTTGGTAAGCTGTACAGCCATTTTTTAGCTTTATCCTTAAGAGCAAATGGAATAAATCTAAGCTTAACCGCATCTTCATTTAATTCTCTCATTTTAATCATAATACACACTTCCTCAAATTCCGAAATAAAAATATATGCGTCTTCTGTTTCATTACCAAGGAATTTGGGAAGCATGTTTATGTATTGCGGTCTAAGCTCAAAACTTATTCCATTTGTTTCGGGGAGCCTAATGCATGAGGGGATTGCATTCCTAATGGGATAGCACATATCATGAAGAACGGGTGGATTAGGATGCTCCATTTCTATGATTGGTTCAAAGCGAATTAATCGATGTGTATTATCCCTAATCCACTGTTGCATACACCAAAATATTTCTTTTTATTTTTTTTCTTAAATTAGTTTTTTTTTTGAGAAGATAAAGAAAAAGAAAAATCCTAACTGAAACAAATCAAAACAATCACTTTTCAATCAACTCTAATTCTAGGGTTTAGCCTAACTCAACTAGACCAGCTCCTAACCAAAAACTCCTACAGTGAAAAGATCAAAGTTTTACCCAGGTAGTTAGCCAGGTAAGGATAGTACTAGAGGGTGATCAAAGATCAATTAAGTACCTCTTTCCTTGCGGAGCGCTTTACGCAACCCCTAAACCTTGCCTTAGACACCAACTAATCTGAGAAAACTTAAACCGGTTCACTTAAGGATTTCTTGTTCCTTATTGAGCTCGAATCCTTAGGGGCCAACGTCTAATGAGTTTTATTAGGCTTGGGTGGTGTAGTGAGGAATTAGTGATTTTTGGGCTAAGGAAAGGGTGATGAAATCCCTCACCTTATCTTGATTATGGGGTTTTGCCCTTAAAAATATTTTTAAGTGTGTGTCAAATCAAGATGCTCAAATCACTTGGTGAATTCCTACACTATATGAAATGCAACCCTATGAATTAAAAGCAACTAAAAAGGATGGAAGAAAAAAAATCTTTTTCTTTTTTTTTAATTAGGGTTAACAATCAAACAAATGAGAAGGGGGGATTTGTTTGAATTTATTATCTTGTTAGTAAATGTCAAAGTGAAGGGTGAATTTTATTATGGTCAACGGAAATAAAATCTTTTTTTTTTAAGATCCTAATTGTCACTAATTGTGAGAAACTAACTAAAGGTGTGGAATTGAAAATATAAGGAAGAAGACTTACCACAAGCGAATATCCAATTCCTCAATCTCCAATTCTTGATCTTTAATCTCCAAGTAGTTCTTTCACAATAAACACACAAGTTAAAGAACCAAAATAATTAAAACCTACTTAAGCACCTTCCCCGGCAACGGCGCCAAAAACTTGATGCGGCATAAACATGTACCAAAAAGGTTGCAAGTGCACAACCGTGTCAAGTTATAGTATTTAAGATATCGATCCCACGAGGAAGGTGTTTTGTAGGAGAAAATATAAAATCGGTTCTTATGTTGTGTGTGTGACAAGTAGGAGTGATAAGTGAATGTGATTGTGAAGAGATTGAGATAGTGAAAATGGTGTGTAAATAGGTGCAAAGTGTAAGTGAGAGTGGATTTGAGTATGATCAATAAGGTGAGAAGGAAAAATGAATAAAATCAAGAAACAAATAAAAAATTCAAGAATGAAGAACAAAATTCTAGAATAAAAGAAAATGCAAGAAATTAAAGATGGTGGATTCAATTATAGATATGGGTAATCTAAAATTGAACCCACTTCTTAGAAAAGGGTGATTCCCTAGAGGGTTCTAGCCTAAAGGCGGCGAATCAACAAAATAAAAATAAAAAAATAAAAACTAAACCCAAGAGGGTTCTAGCCTCAAGGTGAATAGTGCAAGAAATTAAAATCTAACTACAAAATAAATTGCAAAATCTAATTACAAAATAAAATTACAAGAATTAAATGCAAGAAAATAAATCTACTCTATAAGCATGAAATAAATCTAAGGCAAGAGGGTTCTAGCCTCTTGGCTATTTAACAAGAAAAATAAAATCTAATTACAAGCATGAAAATAAATCTAACTAATAAGCAATAAAAGAGAAATAAAAGAGAAAAAGGAAAGAAATGCAAACCTTCAAATAATTCTCCATCTTCATCTTCATCTTCATCATCCAACAAAGAGAAGAAGAGAAAAATTTAAAGTGGTGAAAAAATTATTATTATTAATTGCAACTAAAGTTACAATTTTTGGAAGGCCTTCTCAATTAAGAGTAGCCCTCCTCTCCAAAAGGAGTTTACAAAATTTTCACACCTCTAACCCCTCACTCTCTACCCCTATTTATAGTAATCTTCAATGAATATGAGCCATTGGATTTGTCTTGAGCCCCAAGCAACAATCTCCACCTTTGAATTTGCTTTTTGTATTTCTTTAGCCCAATCTTCATTTTATTTTCAAAAAGAAATTGAAAATCCGGCCCATATCAATTCATGAGAGCTCCAATTGATTAACAAGTCCGGCCCATATGAGAGCTCCAACTGATTTTCGTTTGATCAAATCCGGTCTTCATGCAGCAAATTTCATTTTTCATTTTTGCTTTAGCAAATCAATGTCCGGCCTTTAGATGTTTGCAGCACATATTTGACCACATCAAATTCGGCCCAATTCCAACTCTGAAGCTTGTTTTCCATTCATTTATTTGAGGAAAATTAATCATGCACACGAATTGGAAGTCCGGCCCAGTCTTGGAGAAGAAAATGCAGCAGTCCATTCATGAGGCCCATTCAAAAACCAGCAGCACTCAAGTCCGGTCTTGGAGTTCTCATTTGATTTTCAAAATAAAAGATGAAGAGATGCAGAAAAATCCGACCCATTTGATATTTGAAAACCTTGCTGCAACAACCGGCCCACTATCATTTGATTTTCAATCAATTTCTCCGGCCCACATTTGTTTTGCCCAAAGATGAAGTTCCTGCAGCAACCATTCTTTGTCCGGTCCTCTTCATTTACAATCCAAATCTTTGCATAAAAACCCAATTCATTCCAATTATTTGCAGCCAAGTCCGGTCCTTAGGTGTAGTCATTTGTTGATGGGCTTTGGGCCTTCAAGGAGCTTGATTTTGTGGCTTCTAAAATGCTACAAAATAGAGAAGAGAGATTTTGAGGGGTTTTTATATTTAATAATATTTATTTATATTTTTATTCAATTATGTGCAAACTAAACTAATAACACTTATTAATGGTATATTTATTCATGTAAAATAGATAATGAGGGTATAAAATTGTAATAAAATATGATTATCAATATCCCTTAAACTATAAACAAACCATCTCCATGTTTCATTATCAAAAAAAATCTCAAGACATGCATCACAATTGCATCTGGATAATGATCGTTCTTTATATGTTCTATCTGCTCTATCCATATGCTTAGTTTCACGAATTCCTTCTTTAAAACAAACAAATTTACGATAATAAAGATTGCCATTTTTATCATATCTCACTTTATCCCTTCGAATGCTAATACCCTCCAAATTGGCATATGAATTATAAAACTCATACCATTCATTTTCAGTGGTATAGGAATTCAGAATTATGTCATCGTATTCCATTAAGGATGGGCCTCAGGATTCACCTGACATGCATATTAATTAATAAGACATTAGTAAAAAAATTAGTCATGCAGCAAAATATTAACCCTATTAAATATTGTTGACTGATAGAAAAAAATGTTCTAAAAACAAGGTTCTTACAAGCAACATTGTTAATTGTTGGATGTCAGCATAATATACGTTTTCATAGTTTTAGCAAAAAATTCCAAAGTGGCCGGTCAACCTCACACCTAGCAAGATTTACTTTACTTTCTTAATCTGTTATAATTTGGCAAAACATAGATTATTCTCTTATTTATCATTACTGTGCACAGAAATTGTCATTAAATTTTTATCATAATTCACTTAACGGACATTTTGCAAGAACACAATATCTATCTCTATCATCCTTGTTGTAATATTGTCGGCGCTTTTATATTGCGATGCAGATCAAATGGGAAATTGCCACTATGAAGTTAATAAATAACATTGACCAATTTTTATCAAAAACAATTAGAAACTTGCATAAAGTTTGAATTTTACCCCAAATAAACCCTAAATGCGCATACAAGATCAAACCAACAAAATAGATAGTTTTAGTATTGAAAAAGAATGTTCCTAATTTCAAATCAGTACCATTCAGAGATTAGCAAACAACATGATGTTCCTAATTTCAAATCAGTACCATTCAGAGATTAGCAAACAACATGTTATCAATTTTCCCACAATCAGAGAAAAAGTTAGGGTTCTAATGAGTGATATTTTCCCACAATCAGAGAAAAAGTTAGGGTTCTAATGAGTGATTACATACCTTGATCCTGTTCGAACTCACCGTGGCTAAGGAAGAGACTCCTCTCACGGAGCGGAGAAAGAAAATAATTTCTCTATGCAAGGCAGAGCGAACACGAGCGTCAATGGTAGAAAAAATTTTTGAGAGGGAGAGATTGACGATGAAAAAGGGAAGAAGCAACGGAAGCTTTCAGGATATAAAGCAATTAGATAAGAATTTGGAAATACTAAAATACCCCTTTCTTATCTTAACTGATTTTTTATTTTTGTCAATTTAAAAATTTGAAAAAGGGCTATTTTCGGAGCACCAAAGCAAACCTCTTTCTACAATTCTATCGCATACTACATTTAAATCTGTTGAGTGATTGGAGGTTCGGATGAATTACCAAATATTGGTCCCCAAGCAGACTTAATGATGATGGATCAAATATAGTCTTGTCAAATCAACATGTTTGATACACCACTAATTTTTGACGGTCTTTCCTCTGAAATTTGTGCTATAAGATGACAAGTTTATTTGATAGGGCTAACTGGGAAATGAATGTAATTATCGATCTCCTGTCCACGCATAATTTCATATTGAGTAATTGTTGTCATTGACTAAATACAGGATTGCTATTATATTGATAAGGGAAATCCCACCAAGTTTGTACATTTCATAGTAATAACTGTTGTGTTGTTTATGTTGATAGTTGAATTGTCAGGAGATAAATATAATCTAAAGCCAATTTAAATTTTTATTTCATTTGGATCGGCATGAAACTGAGCTTGACTTGAGGAAGTATAGTATTATGAAAGCGAAAACACTTGAAAAAATAACATTATAAAAGGAAGATGAATAATAAAGCCAACGAGCCAAGATGATTGATTTAAAGTGGGCTAAAATACAGAAAATAGTTAATAAAAAATCATAAACTGAAGATTAATGTTAATCCTAGTATACTTTTATATGATAAAAACATCCATACATATGCATTTGAAATAACTAAAAAAAAATTATGAAAATTCCTTATAAATATTCCTAGTTTTACTTAAAAAAATAAAACTATTCTATAACAATTCACAAAACATTATCTTTTGTTGCTTCTTTTTTATTTTTTTATTGAGTCGAGATCAATCCTTCTTCATTGTTACGCCCCGCTTCCCAAAATACACAGGAATCAGAAAGTGAACAAGCCCGTGGCGTATTAGATTAAGGAGAATAAATAAAAATAAACATTTCTCCTCAACCTAATATGCTAAGCGTCTGGAAATAAATACAATGCAAAGGCACATGTTCCCGATCACAGATAGCAAGAATATAATAGACAAACTCAGAACAAAATATCCATATCACAAGTGAATATCATCCAAGACATAATATTCGGGTTAACATGCCCTTATACATATCTGAACAAATGAATGCTGAAGAGATACAAAATTACATCGATCAACGAAAAAAGAAAGAACTACAAAAGCAGCTAGGACCAATAACTAAGAAGAGATAACTGAACTTCGGCCTAATCTTCAACTCTATCTGCAAGGCAATCCTGCTGAGAATATCCTGGCTCTGGCACATCTCCAAGCTGGACATGTTCTTCCTCTAAGTCTGACGTACACTAGAGAAAACAGGTGTACGTCAGCATGCATGGCACACGACAAGATCCCACAAGACAAATAGAACGAACGAAAACCCAAGCAAAAAACGATACGATAACAGAAATGACAAAAGGACGTGCAACTGAAAATCCAATAAAATCAACATGCGAAAACACTACTAAAAATGATAATCATAAGGCTAACTGCACACGGTAACTGGGTCGAATACTAACCATCCTAAAACTCACCAGTCCACCTCTCAGATAGGTCCAAGTTCACATTACCGGAAGACTGATTGTTCACAATCCCCTACGCGGATCCAATCCTGCGAAACAGGTGGCTAGAGAACTACACGTAATCCGATCTCGGCCTGGTCCGAACTCAGACAAAGCTCAGGTGACGAAACAGGTCACAGATCCAAGTGGCGAAACAGGTCACTTGGTCCAACAAACCAACTCCAAGACGAAACATGTCTCTGGTGCGAGTCTGGAAGATAAGTCAACAATCACATTCGATCACGCGAACCATGACTTTCTCACCCTAACTCTTCTCGTTCTTTCTAAGTCAACGATCATAATCCACAATATCTCTGGTTCACCACCTAAACTCAGTCAACACACCCACACATGTCACTAGATTTGTTCATAACGCACGAGGCCACTAAGTCGTGAGCTACTAGAGTTCTCAACACAAACAGGAACAATAAAAGCAGACATGTCAAGTACAGTAAAATATTCACAAAACATGAAAGGTAATCATAAATCAGCAAAAACATGTATACAGTCCGGTTTCATCAATATCTTGTTATCTGAATCTCAAAACTACTCATAAAAATTATCCGCAGCTAAATAATATCCAATATGACTACGGTTAAAACTGAAATCGAAAACCGTGATTGTTTTACACATGAAATTTCATAGTCTATAACTACCCACACAAAATCAGAAATTACTTAAAATCCAAAATAAATAATTCCTTTTGCAAATAAATTCATTTTAAATCATCATAATTATCAAAAATATAATTCTTTTACCGAAAATAATTTAACAACTCAAAATGACCCCTTTTCCGAAATAAATAATTTTAAATTATCTATTCTAATAATTATTCAAACCCAACCCTTTTTTCAAATAAATCCTTTTCTCAAAATAATAATTCTAAAAATATCTCAAAATAATTACTTTTATACAAAATAATTTTCCTTTAAATTACTTATCATAATATCATTGTTAAATATTAACCATCAACAAGCCACGCAGATAATAACAATTCACAATATAATCTATGCAACTAATTAATGACAGATATAAATATGAAATGACGAGTCAAGAGGAGAGGGATCTTGCCTCGGGTTGTATCGAACGATTCAACGCTGACGGGGCTGTCGTCAGCGCGGGAGAGAGTCACCGGCGACATTGCGAGTCCGCTAGCGGAGGATAGCGTGGACGTCGCGGATCGTCGGCGCTGGTCGGATTTGAGAGAGTTCGATGACAAGGAGATGAGGAGAGGAGGCGGCGTGAAGGTGGGGAGTTCGGACAGCGACACGGCAGTTGAGGGGGCGTCGGATGGAGGAGGATGACGAGGGCGGAGGGGCTGGATGCACTACAACAAAATTGTTTTTTTATAGCGTTGAATGATAGCGTTTATGTTGTAAGTGCTATAGATAGGCGTGAAGGTGGGGAGTTCGGACAGCGACACGGCAGTTGAGGGGGCGTCGGATGGAGGAGGATGACGAGGGCGGAGGGGCTGGATGCACTACAACAAAAGGGCGCGATTCCCGCTCTGCGAAAAATCGAGGGAAGATGTTCCGCAACAAAATCCTAGTTCGAGCCTCCCCTCCTCCTTCCTCCTCTTTCTCTCTCCTCCCCCTCTCTCTCCCCATCGCCGGCGATCGATCTCCTCCATTATCGAACTCCATCGATCTCCAAACTCTTTGCTGCAGGCTCTCGAGGACTTGGCGCCTCGCCTGCTTCCTTCACGCCGGTGACATCTTCGTAGTCTATCAGGTACGAAATCACCAAGGACTCATCAAAACCCTAGATCGGGTATCGGATCTGATGTTTCTTGTTGTTTCTTTTGATCCAATGATTGTTGCAAAGATCTCAGCGCGAATCTGCTGCTCGTGTCGTAGATGACCTTGTAAGATCGATTCCTGGCATCGAAGTAAGGTTCTAGAGCAATTTCGTTCCTTAAATTGGGGTTTCTACCTTAAATTGGAGTATTTATTTCATAAGAATTTTGTAGAGATCGGTTGTTATCTTCCTTAATTTTTGATTGAGGAGACACAGATCGTTTCTATTGACTTATGCCAATGGATTTTGTGTAAAATACTCTAATTATTGATTAAGTGTAAGCGTCGGTTTAACGTGAGACTATGGAAGGTGTTCACTGATTGCTTTAACTGTCTACCTGTGGCTGCTCTTATAGATGACAAAATAGTATGCATGCATGGCGGTCTTTCCCCAAATTTGTCAAACCTGGACCAGATTAAAAGCTTACCACGTCCTACCGATGTCCCTGATACTGGTTTATTGTGTGACCTGCTTTGGCCCGATCCTGGTAGGGAAATTCAAGGATGGGGAATGAATGATAGAGGGGTTTCGTACACTTTTGGTGCTGATAAAGTTGCTGAGTTCTTGACAAATCATGATCTGGATCTTGTCTGTCGTGCACATATAAGTTATGAGGTGTCCGCAATTAACCCATTCTAGATTGACAATAAGGAAATGTTGTGCGCTGTTTAGTGTATAATTAAAGGTGTGCAATTTGAACTCATGGATGCAAGATAGCAACGCTCCCTTTTTTTTTTTTTTTTCTTGATGCTATCCCGTATTCAGTTGATAGAAGCATTAAGTTGATAGAAGCACCGTCGTAACTTTGTGCTCTTTGGAACCGTGTATACTAGAAGACGTCATAGACATCAATTTTATTTACAAATAATCATGTAACGTAGTCTCTTGTTCAAAATGATCATTACACGGAATATATGAGCTTAGTAAAATTGGTATTGTCTACAGAGCAAAGCTTATGGATATTTGTTTACTTGCAGAAATTGGGATTTTGTATTGGCATTTGAATCCGAAAAACTATGAAAATGATGAAGAACTAAACAAGATTCGTGAAACCAGGGGATACAACTATATGGTCTGCTCGCTCTGCCTCACTTTATAACTTCTGTTTAACCTTGAATCATATTCTTCTTCTTCTTCTTTTTTTTTTTTTTTTTGCAAACTTTACCATCATGAATATTCATTTTGCAGGATCTTTTGGACTTTTGTCCTGAAAAAATTGAGAACTATGAAGAGAAGCTGAGGAACTTTTACACAGAGCACATCCATGCTGATGAAGAGATCCGTTATTGTCTGGAAGGAAGCGGGTATTTTGATGTCCGTGACAAAGATGACCGTTGGATAAGAATCTGGATCAAAGGAGGAGACATGATTATATTACCGGCTGGGATCTACCATCGCTTCACCCTCGACACTTCAAACTATGTGAAGGTATGCTACATGCTTTATCTTGTTGGTTGATAAAATTTCTGAATTATCAAACATTTGCAAAGTCTCAATGAATTTTGTTCTGATGTCTGAAATGTGTTGATCCCATAACAATTGAGAATTTTCTTGATGTGTCACTATTTAATCAGTTGCAGATAGGGTGACTGATGAGCTCTGTCAGTACATGGAATTATGAAAGTTAAATACTTTTACTGTGGTGTAGCCTGAAGATAATCTAACTCGAGCAATTCACAAATTTATGCTAGAATAGTCTTAAAATCCTTCATTGGTGCAATAACCTTAAAAACACCCAGCGATATACCAGAGTTACTAAAGTTCATGAACTTATCAGTGGCTTTCTTCCCGTGAATAAGGATTATTTTTTTAATATTTTCTCTGCATCAGAGCTCAAATAGCATAAAGATTGACTGACAAATGATTAAAGTAACTTGGTCCTAGAGCTAATTCATGAATGGTAATTGGTATCTATACATGAAGAAATAATTACTTTTGGATTTGGGACAGGTTTAGTATTACAAGTCTACATCGTAGGATATATGATCAATATTCCTAAACTTCATTTGGTAATGAGATACAGTGTTGTTTAAATTTGGCTTACGTGGACTCATGAAGGTGCGGATGTTTGCAGCTGATGAGATTGTTCAAAGGAGAACCAGTTTGGACTGCTTACAATCGCCCTCAAGAAGCTCATCCAGCAAGGCAAGAATACATCAAGAATGTAGTGGAAAATTCGGGCATTGCGCTTGAAGCACATTAGTTCATGTTATTCACCTCACTATGCATGGGCTTCTATGGTACTCTGCTCATGCACCTGTTTAATTATCCTTATTAGTTATGGGTATTTACATTATGGTGTCATCATTCTATGAGCGATCATAAACAGAGACAGGTATTTTTATGCAAAGGGGTTGTAGTTGTAAAGCTATATAGCATATTGAAGAGGCTGAGCACATATCCAGTGTCATGTGTGTGCCTTGGTGTGTGTACGTATGGTTCAAAAGGAAAACCGTCTTTGGTTTATTATTCGGTCGCATAAAACTGTCTTTGGTTTAGGATTGCTTCTGTTATTTTCTGAAGGAATATACAAAATCATACATGATTACAACTGTAGTCATCCCCATGTATTAGATTTTTGGAAAGTTTCCATCTTGGAAACTTTGTAACAGACACGTGCCGTTGCCAGGTGCCTCCACATTCCTATGGTACAGTTGATCACGGTTATTGTTGCTCTTATTAGTGCATGCTTTTCCAAATTTATAATTATGATTTATGGCATATGTTGATGATGCGGTGATTCGAACCCTCAATGGTATGTTTTAGTTATCCATGTCATGATTTCTTTCTCAGTTGACAAAGCCCTGGAACACAGTTTCTAGTTAGAAATACTTAAACCCAGCTGAAATTAGGCAATCCTTGTTATGTAGGGTACATGGAATGCTGAAAAATATGTTTGACCAATTTACACAAGTACTCTGGAGAAGAAGTTACAATAGCGTGCAGTGATACTTTAACATGAGAACGCATTTATGCATTTATATGCTTCCATCACTTCATGGACTCTATTTCTTTCCTTTTTCCTAATGGGCCATCCAATTTATAACACCTTATTTATTGTTATCTTCCTTTAAAACTAGGTTTATGACGTGACAAAGTTCCTTGATGACCACCCTGGTGGCGACGAAGTTTTATTATCAGTAACCGGTAAGAAAATCTCATTTGACGAGCAACATAAAGATATCCTATGGCGTTTTTAGCTTAAGATATGATTTCATGGATTTTTGCAGGCAAAGATGCAACTGATGATTTTGAAGATGTTGGCCACAGCAACACTGCAAGAGCCATGATGGATGAGTACTATGTGGGAGAGATTGACGCCTCCACAATCCCAGTCAAGACAAAGTATACCCCTCCGAAGCAACCTCACTACAACCAGGACAAGACTTCAGACTTTATTGTTAAAATTCTCCAGTACTATTGTTTTCTGTTTTGTGTCCATATATTCATGGTTCTAAGATCTCATTATTGATGTTGTTAATTTCTGTTTTTGCAGCAGTACTAGTACTCAATTGCTGAAGATGATGAGTCTCCCAAGTCATATGTAATGCAGCAAAGTTAGTTTTTGTTGTTTTGTGTACTATGGTTAATTTCTTGTACTCCATGTTGGATTATCCAAAGACTAGTATTTGTTTTTTGGCACATTTGTATTGAACTTCTTGTATGCTACAACTTGGTTATGTATCAGTTTGAACCTTTAAATAAAATATTTTTCAACCGCTATGAAAGATATTTGTCATAGCAATATAGAAATGCTATTGAATACTCTTTTATAGCTACATAAAAACGCTATGGTTGGAAACTAACTAATAGCGTTTTTCAAACGCTATGAAAGATATTTGTCATAGCAATATAGAAACGCTATTGAATACTCTTTTATAGCTACATAAAAACGCTATGGTTGGAAACTTTTTGATAGCGTTTGGGGAAACGCTATGTAAAGCCACAGACCTACTATAGCGGGTTCTGACACAGCGTTGATTAAAACGCTATGAAATAATACCATAGCGTTTTTCGACCGCTATGGTAGATTTCAGGTGTTGTAGTGATGCGGTAAGGGAGTATCGGCGTGGGGCTTGGTTGCTGAAGCTCGTGGAGGTGGAGGTAGAGGCGCTGGAGATCTGGGCGAACTGATAAAGAGAGAAAGAGAGAGAGAGAGAGAGAGAGAGAGAGAGAGAGAGAGAGAGAGAGAGAGAGAGAGAGAGAGAGAGAGACGAGAAAGAAGGGAGAAGAAAGAGAAAAGGGGGGAGGCGGTGGTGACGCCGCGCGGGTCGGAAGGTGGCCGGAGGCGAGGGGTGAGGACGGTGTTTGCGGTGAAAAGTTGATGTTTCATTGCAGGATTCATTACAAACTTCAGACGTTTACAACGATACAAAAATCAGTCTTTTATAAGACTTTACACAATGAAAAAAAAGTTAATAACATCCAAACAAACGCAGAGATCGTTTATCGGTCTTTGCTTGCGTGTGTGTCTTTGCCTGTGCCGGGGTTTATCCGTGGACCACCGTCGATCAGATCTGATTGCTGAAAAATTGGGCAGAGCTTCGTCTATCCACGAAGGGATCGAGAAAACCATAGCTCTTATCTCGGCGAAGCGATATAATCACTCTTCTTAAGATTACCGCAACGGGATAATCCTAAGGAACGGATCCGGGAAACTGTAGATCTGACGAATCTCTCTCTCTTGCGTTGAAGAACTCGATCCGATCTCTCCTCCTCCTCTCTGAAATCCGTGCACCTTCAGTCTTCAATCCGGCAGGGCTTCGTCTAATCTTCAAAATTCCAGATCTGAAAAAATGAGGACCCGGGGCTGTATTTATAGGCTCCAGGGGGTTTCGGGTGGTTAAAACCACCTAAAAGGCCACTTCTGTGTTGGAGACACCCCAGGGTGTCTCAAACTGGGTCGAGACACCCTAGGGTGTCTCGGGTGGGCCGAGACACCTCGGGGTGTCTCATTCAAGCTGAGACGTCGTGTTATGCCTGTTTGATTGTTTTCGCTGTAAATTCTTCGTCCGAACTCGGATTTGAGTGATTCAAAGTGCGTTGGAAAGCCGACGGGAAGTTCTATAAGCTCCAGTGATTAAATCATCTGCGGAATAAATGAGACACGAAGGGTATTTCACCGTTTGTGAACGATACGAGGTTCTTAAATCATCTGCGGAATAAATGAGACACGAAGGGTATTTCACCGTTTGTGAACGATACGAGGTTCCCGATCGGTTCATATCTTCATCATTCCGAAGTTCCGTTGTTTCATGTAATTCGTCGGTTTACTTCAAGTGTTCACCGACATCACTCAAGCTTTTGTGAACCAGATGGTAACATTCATCGTTATTTTCTAACACTGAGCTGTTCGTGGAGACCTATAGGCAGTTTTCGATGCCTACAGACGGCTGACAGGAGAGTCTCGACGGTGGTAGCGGGGTCGGGGAAGAGAAAACAGGGATGGCGGCGGGTGTTTTGGGGAAGAAGAGAAAGAGAGAGAAAAACAAAAGTAAATATAATAAATATATATATGAAGAAATTAGGGTTTAGAAAATTAATTAAAAATAATAATAATCACAAAATAAATTAAATAATTATGTGAAAATTATCTACACATCAAAACGTACCAGTTGTAGTATTACGACCGATAATACGCAATAATAAAAGTAATACAAGAAATTACACAATTAAACAAGAATAATTAATAAAAATATAATTACTTATACTTAAAATCAAATAATTATAGGATAATTATCTACGTGATAAAACGTACCAGATGTGTTAATACGACAGATAATATGCAATAGTAGAAATAAAACAACAAATTATACAAATAATACGTAATTAATAATACAACATAATACACGAATAATACATAATATTAACAATAATACAATGTATTATTTAAAATAATACGTAATAGTACCAATAACACAACAGATTAATTTTGGAAATTTTTATTGCACTAAAAAAATTTATAAATATCTAAATCATTTAAATAAATATAAAACTTGGACTTTTAAATCATAGAAAATTATAGAAAATCGAGAAAAATACAAATATTCTTTTAAAAAAATAATTAAATATTTTAAAATACTAAAAAATTATTTTAACTAGTATCAAAATTCCTGGTCATTACATTCATCTTTATCTTTTTCTTGGGCAATTCTAGAGTAGTGTCTTCATTGTCTACATCGATTGTGATATGAGACTGGAGCATGCTATCTTTCCTTAGGCTAATTCATCTTTTATCTTCTTGTCTAAATTCACAAAGAAGTTGAATGTATTTCTTATGTTCAACACAAACTTCTGACAATACGGACTTTGATTTTTTTCTTATTTTAATATAAATATAAATATATATATATATATATATAATATAATTTTTTGTGCTTTTAATTTATTACTTAAATAATGTTATACTTAAATAAGGTTAGGAGATACCTCTTTTTTCTCTACAATGAATTCTTCTGTTGTGCATCCAATAAGAATTTATGTTGTGTCATACTGTTACATTTGCTCTGTCTGTGTCATTTTCCATGAGGATTTGAACTAAATACATTATATTTTTCATTATCAATTTGCTTTAGATTATAATATTAATATTAAATTTTGATATATTTATTTCATGAAGAAGGGATATCACTTAACCTTGTTACTACATCATCGGTGATTCTACAATATTTATCATCTGGACACTTATTATTAATATCTCTATCCACTTTCTTGTTTCAGCCTTTACAAACATAGAACCACTGCTCAACTCTATAATAAATGATAGTTATCATTACCTTAAAGGCGCGATAGCGTGTCTGTATATTGGTAAATTATTTTTAGGTTTAATTATATGAATTTTAGAGTAGATTTTCTAAGATCATACCTCTCTCGATTGTTATAATGTTATATATATTTGTATTTGAATTTCTGCTAAATTTATAAAGAGACTTAATGGAGATGCTTTTGTATTGGCAGCTTACCCTAAAAGAGTGTTGCATATTAGCTTTAAAATAAAATATTTTGTCTTTACGGTGTTATATGGATATTTGCTTGGTTTACTTACTATTCTCTTATTTCTTCAGTAAATTGTATATTTGGATTGATATATATTATTGACGCAATTTACGATGACATGCGTATCTCCTCTATAAAATTGAGATATATATAAGGTGAATTTTATATTTAGTGATCTTTAATAAGAATTTTAGTAATGAAATATGTCAGACCCTAGAGGGGGTGATTAGGGTCTTATGCTAATCTAATTTGATTTTATGCCAATTAAAAGTAATTAACAAATTATTCTTGCAAGAGAGATATACAATATGTTACAAGCAAGAATAATCAATATGAACAAAGAGCAATATCCTAGCAATGATATATACTATGAGATATATGCGAGGATATACAATGAACACAAAGGTAAACAATCTAAACTAGATAGTGGGTAATATAAACAACAAGCAATATACAAAGACGATATAAGATATGAGCATAAGAAAGGTGCGCTAATGCAATCACAAACAAACGATATGATCACGGAGTTTGGACCTTCCTTCCTACGTCTCCGCTCCCCACTCCCGGGGATAAATCCACTATCACAACCGGGTTTTCTACGCTCACCCGAATAACGTATACACCTCACAATTTTATTCATGGAGTTCGGTCCCCACGACCTACGTCTCCGCTCCTCACCTCGAGGAGATCTCCACTACACACTCGGTTTTCTAGCTAACCGAAAACTTTACAATCTCACAATATAATAAATGATTTGTTCTCAATAATAGATGAGAACTCAATGTAGACTCACTTTCTAAGTCACACAATCTCACAACCCAATTATACAATGTATGCAAATACAATAATTGTGTGTGTAAACCAAGAGAAATAAAATCAAACTCAATTAAAGTCTAGCAAATATAAATATGACAATGTAAATATAAACAAGCTAGATAATTGAGTTGAGAAAACTTCTCTAGAACAAGAGAGATGGAGATGTGAAGTGGAAAGCTCAAACCAAAGATGATCTCCTCTTCTTATGAAACAATCTTCACAAACTTGAAACTTTTAACCCACACTTAAACAAAACTTAAACTCTTGTGAAAACTTATTTAAAACATCCATTGGTGGTTGAAAATAGTTATGGCAAAGGGGTATATATAGGGAAGAAGAAAACAACCCAAAAAACCCACTAAAAATAAAAATCAGTAAGTTATCGTTACTATACAATGGTAACATAGGCGGTCGACCGTGGCGATCGATCGCGAGAAGTAAAACTGCAAAACTGCTCTCTGGACTGACACACATCAATATAAACAATGTTTTAAAACCCTATGAAATAATTTTATAGACTTAATGAAATATATATACAATGATTGTTAAGTCCATAAACCAAAACTTGTGTATATATATAACTATATATATAAAAACCAAATATGTGTGTGCATATATGATTGAGCTTAAAGTACTAACACACATAATATAAAACCTAAACTAAATATATACAACCTTGATTGATCTTCGATGTAGCTCAACTTGGTACACTTGCGGATAAAGCTAGAACTTGGATCTTCAATTTGAATTGCATATGCTTCACTCCACAATTCCGCCAACCTCCATTGGATATGATCGTAAATACGCAATTCCATCTATCCTCCAACATGTTGTTTGTCTATAATAAATAGAATTATAGAAACACTAGACAAATAACATTAGAAGTAAATTGTTTGTTAAACATCATCAAAATAAGAAGGCCAACAAAATATACTACCTTCATATTTAGAGATCTTGAATTTTAATAGTGTTATTATATCATTATCTTCGATTGTATCCTTAAGAATTGATGCTTCGTTATTTTTTATACCCCTAAATAAAGTCACACGCATGGTCGTGGTACTATATAAGAAAAAGAAAAAGGGCGATTTTATATTTTTTGCTTACGTAAAGTCATGACATATTAAATTTTCTTTTATCTTTCATAAAGAATGTTTCTTTCATTTAAACAAAATTGTTCAATATATTCTTCAGGGGGTATTCAGTTGGTGTTTCTTTGATAAATACTTATGATAGTGTTAATTGAAGTGATTCATGGACGTTCCAAATTCCATTTGAAATAAAAACCGCTTGATTCTTTTAAAGGATATCTGATGTGAAACAACGTGCGTGTATTCAGAAGATCAACAATTTAATTGAAGTTTCGCAATGTTTCACCAACTAAATCACGATCGTGTAGGAAAATAGATTCAAAATTCCTTAATATTGAATTAAATGGCAAGTGTAGTTCTATGACCAGTTGAATCTTATTGAAATTAAACGCAATGTTAGTTAAGGTGGTATTGTTCGAATCTCAATATCAGAATTCAGTAAAATATAGAGTCAACAGATCACACATCTCGCCAATTGTAAGTGGACAGCAGATAATTGATAATAATTCAGAGATGTAATTTAAATGATGAACCCAACACTAATCTAATAGTTAAAAGAAGAGACTACCTGCAAGATTCCGTGGTTTGGACTCACTTATATAACCTTCTTACTGATTCCTTGTTGTGTAGGTCATTCGGATCTGGTTGTTCGAGGTGCTGGTGGAACTGAGTCGTCGGTGGGGCGCTGGTGGAGGCGCTGGCGCTGGTGGGGATGGAGGCGCTGGTGGAGGCAGAGCTGCTGGTGGAGACGTCGGTTGATGGGGCTGCTCGCTCGTCGGTGTGTGTCGGGCGGGCGTTGCGTTCAGTCGGAGATGGGGGAGAAGGAGGTGAGGAGGGGTCGTTATGGACGTCGAGGGAGGGGGGCGTCGGGCCGCTGCGTGGGACTCGCTAGACCGGCGGCGAACGGTGGTTGACTGTCTCGTCGTTGAGGAGGCGGGGCGAAGGGACGCTGGGCCCGTGTGCGGCTGGGTGAGGAGAAGGGGTGGCGGCTCTGTTTTTGGGTAAGGTGAGAAGTGGGGAGTTGGGGCTCGACGGTTGTGAGGGGTGGGGACTTAGAACTATGGGTTTTATTTTCTTTCTTTGTGATGGAGTCTGGTGATTTGTTAGAGAGTAGGTGTGATGAAAGGATAGGAATGTAATATGATGGCTGAATAAAATGAGGGTTTGGACTTGGGGAGAGGGTAGGCAACTAGGGTTTCACACACCTAGATTTAATATTTGGGTTTCACACACCAAATACTTAAAGAAAGAATTTTCATTACTTAGAAAACTCAAATATTTTTTTTATCAAAATTCATTATCTTGATTACAAATCAACCCGCCTTTAAATAGGCTTACAAAAAGTTCAATCTTTCTCCACATCCGATGTGGGACTAAAACAAAGCTTTTATTAAGCAAAACTAAGCAACAAGAAAAGAAAACAAAGCAACTCAAAATACAGACTCGACTCCATCTCTACTAAAACCACATCATAGGGACCCGATGCAAAGCTGAAACATGACGTCTCCTGCGCTGATAAACATGTCGAAAGTCCCGTGCACGTGCCTGGATGTCCTGGATGTCCGCATCATTCTCCCCAGGTGGGAGAGAACTCGACCCCGTCGAGTCAGGGGTAGAAAAACTATCATATCGCTCCAGAAGGTCCGGATCAATACGCTGTAAATCACTGCGATCGAGCCACGTATCCTCAGCAGGTGATTTTCCCTTCCAACGAATTAGATATCACCGGGTTCCACCATCTCCAGTAGAGATAATTTCATCATCTAAAATGTTATCAATTGTGTCTGCTGTATTGGGATAAATATCTGGGAGTTGGGGAAGTGAGGGGCTCTCAAAAGAAAGGTCAGGGGAGGGCTCATCAACCAATGGGTTGCTGGGGTTAAAATCAGGACCCTTATAATCTACCAAATCCTCGACATTGAAAGTAGAACTGGTACCAAAATCTTCAGGAAGATCTATAACATAAGCATTGTCATTTATTTTCTTTAAGATTTTAAAAGGTCCAGCACTACGAGCATGCAATTTTTTTATAGTTCCTGGAGGAAACCGTTCCGGACGAATCCGAACCATCATAAGATCATCAATATTAAAAGTTTTAAGTCTCTTTCTTACATCAGCTCGTAATTTATAGTTAACATTACTCAAGATCATCAATATTAAAAGTTTTAAGTCTCTTTCTTACATCAGCTCGTAATTTATAGTTAACATTACTCTTTTCAATTTTATCGCTGATCTCCTTGTGTAGTTCGTGCATATGGGATGCAAATGTAGATGCAGACTCAGATAACCTATAGTGATTGGTCATGGGAATGAGGTCAATGGGTTGTCTAGGCCTAAAACCATACACTACTTCATGCGGACTCTTACCAGTTGTCCTATTAACAGATGAATTATATGCAAACTCAGCGATGGACAATTTCAGATCCCAGTTCCCAACATGCTCACCAATTAGAGTACGCAAGAGATTTCCTAGACTCCGATTGATAACTTTAGTCTGGCCGTCAGTTTGAGGATGAAAAGCAGTGGAGAATTTAAGCTTCGTGCCTAACTTGTGCCAAAGAGTTTTCCAAAAGTAACTGGTGAACTTCACATCTCTATCAGACACAATAGTCTTTGGCAGACCATGCAATTTAACAACGCCATCAAAAAAGATTTGGGCCACTCTCGAGGCATCAGACGTTCTAGAACAAGGTAGAAAATGGGCCATCTTGGAAAATCGGTCAACCACAACAAGGACTGAATCGTGTTTCCTGAGGGTTTTCTAGAAAATGGGCCATCTTGGAAAATCGGTCAACCACAACAAGGACTGAATCGTGTTTCCTGAGGGTTTTCTGGAGACCTAACACGAAATCCATGCTAAGATCTTGCCATGGACAATCAGGGACTGGTAGGGGAGTGTACAAACCCGTGTTCTGTTTCCGTTGTTTGGCTAACTGGCAGACATGACATCTCCCAACGCACTTGGTAACATCGCTCTTCAAACTGGGCCAATAGAATCGATATTCTACAGCCTCAATAGTCTTTTCATTTCCAAAGTGCCCAGCTAAGCCGCTAGCATGCAATTCCCACACAAGAAATTCTCGCAAAGAAGTCTGTGGAATGCACAATCTACGGCCTAGAAATAAGAATCCATCTTGAAGGGTATAGCCGTCAATTTCCCGGGTCGTTCCGCCAATCAACATTGCATACATCTCACCGAAATCGGGACACGACTCATAGTCCGTCTTAAGCCTCTCAAATCCAACAACAGCTGTGGATAATTTTGTCATGACATAGATTCGTCGACTGAGAGCATCAGCAGCCTTGTTATCAACTCCTGCTTTATGTCGCAAGGTGAAGGTGTAATCCTAAAGAAATTCAACCCAACGTGCATGACGGGAATTCAACTTTTTCTGGGAATAAATATATCGAAGGGATTCATGATCTGAGTATATGACAAATTCTTGCGGCAGCAGGTAATGGCGCCAATGGCGAAGAGATTGAATTACAGCGTAGAATTCTTTGTCATAAGTGGTATATCGCATACGTGTGTCATTCAATTTCTCACTGAAATATGCGACTGGATGACCTTCTTGAGAGAGAACTCCACCTATGCCAACTCCAGAAGCATCGCATGCAACCTCAAAGACTTTGTTAAAATCTGGCAGGCGCATAACAGGGGCATTAACCATTCTCTCCTTGATTTCTAAAAATTCCTTGGTGGCTTCGCGTGACCACTCAAATTCGCCTTTCTTTAAACAGTCAGTGATTGGAGCCATGATTGTGCTAAATCCCTTGATAAACCGACGGTAAAAGGTAGCGAGCCCGTGAAAGCTTCTCACATCGCGGATGTTCTTAGGCTCGGGCCATTCATTTATCGCTTTAACTTTCTCAGGATCTGCAGATACTCCTTCAACAGAGACTACAAACCCTAAGAATTGAACCTGTGTGGCAAGAAAGGTACACTTCTTTGGATTCGCATACAATTCTTCCTTTCTGAGTATAGAGCAAACTTGTCGCAAATGGTTAAGATGTTGCTCACGAGATTGACTGTAAATAAGGATGTCGTCAAAGTAGACTACCAAAAATTTACCCATGAACGGACGTAGTACTTGCGTCATCACTCGCATGAAAGTACTCAGAGCATTGGTCAATCCGAAAGGCATGACCATCCATTCGTACAATCCATCCTTTGTTTTGAAGGCGGTCTTCCATTCATCTCCAGGACGAATGCGGATTTGGTGATAACCACTCTTTAAATCGATCTTTGAAAAGACAGTAGTGCCAGACATCATATCCAACATATCATCCAAGCGTGGGATTGGAAAACGATATTTCACCGTTATCTTATTGATGGCACGGCTATCCACGCACATACGCCACGATCCATCTTTCTTTGGCGTCAGCAACGCAGGAACCGCGCAAGGACTCATGCTCTCTTGGATGAAACCTTTTTTTAGCAACTCGTCAACTTGCCTCTTGAGTTCAGCATGTTCAGTGGGATTCATCCTATAATGCGGCAAGTTGGGAAGACTCGCTCCAGGTACCAAATCAATAGCGTGTTGAATGTCACGCATCGGTGGTAACTTGTCGGGGAGATCTTCAGGGAAAACATCAGCAAATTCTGTGATCACCGGAGTGACTTCAGGAGGAAGGGGGTTGCTAGATTCCTTAGTGACCTCCTTGGCTGTGAGTATCAAGATTGGGACTCCCTGTTCAAACTCTTGACGGATCTCCTTCGCTGTGATCAAGCTAATACCCTTATTCTTCTTTACTGCAATTGGTTTTTGTTCGGGTTGTCTAGCCTTAGGTGCACTGGGGAGTAACTTGATCTTCTTTCCTTCATGTTCAAAATGACACGTGTTTGACCGACCATAAATTGTTACGTCATTATCGTATAGCCATGGTCGTCCAAGAATGACATGACCCACATCCATGGTTACAACGTCACACTAAATCTTATCCTTGTAGATATTAAAGTCTATCGGCACAAGGCACCGTTGTTTGACGTCTAGTGCGGTAGCAAAGCACATCTAACGACAGCTAGTTGACTTGACGGTGTTGATCGAATGCAACCAATACTAATATCATTCTCGTCAAATTCCTCACTTGAGTCAAAATCCTCTTCTTCCACATGATAAACGAATTCATCTGTCTTTGACTCTAATTCTTCAACAGGCTCTCCGTTGACAATGGCGATTTTAACGGGACTTGGACAGTTAGCAGCCACATGTCCATACCCTTGGCACTTGTAACATTTGGTAGTGGAACTGACCTTTGAGAAATTCCTTTCAGTGCCCTTGCCTTTGTTATCTCGTTCTTTATTCCCGCTCGAGGTGTCGGTCTTCTGTGATGATGTTTGAGCTTGAAATCGATTTGGGTATTGACCCGAAGTATATTTGTGTCCTTGTACGGAATTCTTGAAAGTGGAGCTAGACCTCGTAGTATCTAAGTCCTGAACTACAGCGTAGGCTTTCTCAAGCTCAGAAATTCCTCGAATCAAGAGTTCATTTCGCAAATCTTCTCGAAGTCCGGCTCTAAATCGGGAGAGAGTTTGGTGTGGATTTTCAGTGTTCAAAGCATTACACTGAATTTGGAACTCTTCAAATTGAGCAATATAATCCTTAGCGGATTTATTACCTTGTGTAAATCGGTTCCAGTTGTCGAGAATGCGTTCGTGGTAAGATACAGGTACATACTTCTCTTTGAGCTTGTCTTTCATATTCGCCCATGTGTTGATGGGGGCCATTTGGCGAGCTACTCTCATCATTTCCAAGTTAGCCCAGTATTGGCTAGCCTGACCAGTTAGTTTCATCGCCGCAAATTTGACTCTTCTCCCTTCGGAAAGTGGATACCAGTTGAAGTAATCGTCCACTTGTCGGATCCATTCCAAGAAATTTTTAGGCTCTGATCGGCCATCAAAAGTAGGAACGTCCAACTTAATGCTCTTCAGGTATCGTTCGTCAGGATCTTGAGCATTACGCCTTTGGTAGGTTCTGATTGGTACGTGCTCTTCATTGTGGTATCGTTCGTCAGGATCTTGAGCATTACGCCTTTGGTAGGTTCTGATTGGTACGTGCTCTTCATTGTGCTCATTGTTTTATGTTCCACGTGTTTCTAACCTCTGCAATCTCTCATGCAATCTTTCACGATCTTCTTGTTGAGATAGACGACGTGTTTCTAACCTCTGCAATCTCTCATGCAATCTTTCACGATCTTCTTGTTGAGATAGACGAACTTCGTTCACGGCTTGGGTCAAAGCGTTGAGTTGACTCATGAGATCGGCTATGGGGAACGCGTTAGAATCCATTCTAGAATTGTCCGACTCGCTAGACTCTCCTAATAAGTAGGTTTGACCACTACGGAGTGGCATGCACTAATCACGACAAACAGACTAAATGATGATTTTTTTTTGAATAATGCAATGCAGACAATAATAAATGCAAACTAACTAGGATGCAAATTCCTACCTAACCTGGCTCTGATACCAAAATGATGTGAAACAACGTGCGTGTATTCAGGAGATCAACAATTTAATTGAAGTTTCGCAATGTTTCACCAACTAAATCACGATCGTGTAGTAAAATAGATTCAAAATTCCTTAATATTGAATTAAATGGCAAGTGTAGTTCTATGACCAGTTGAATCTTATTGAAATTAAACGCAATGTTAGTTAAGGTGGTATTGTTCGAATCTCAATATCAGAATTCAGTAAAATATAGAGTCAACAGATCTCACATCTCACCAATTGTAAGTGGACAGCAGATAATTGATAATAATTCAGAGATGTAATTTAAATGATGAACCCAACACTAATCTAATAGTTGAAAGAGGAGACTACCTGCAAGATTCCGTGGTTTGGACTCACTTATATAACCTTCTTACTGATTCCTTGTTGTGTAGGTCATTCGGATCTGGTTGTTCGAGGTGCTGGTGGAACTGAGTCGTCGGTGGGGCGCTGGTGGAGGCGCTGGCGCTGGTGGGGATGGAGGCGCTGGTGGAGGCTCTTCTTTAATTTGTTAAAAATGGAAGGCTTTGATGTGTTTGAGACCAAGTGAGTAGGTGTGATGAAAGGATAGGAATGTAATATGATGGCTGAATAAAATGAGGGTTTGGACTTGGGGAGAGGGTAGACAACTAGGGTTTCACACACCTAGATTTAATATTTGGGTTTCACACACCAAATACTTAAAGAAAGAATTTTCATTACTTAGAAAACTCAAATATTTTTTTTATCAACATTCATTATCTTGATTACAAATCAACCCGCCTTTAAATAGGCTTACAAAAAGTTCAATCTTTCTTCACATCCGATGTGGGACTAAAACAAAGCTTTTATTAAGCAAAACTAAGCAACAAGAAAAGAAAACAAAGCAACTCAAAATACAGACTCGACTCCATCTCTACTAAAACCACATCATAGGGACCCGATGCAAAGCTGAAACATGACGTCTCCGGCGCTGATAAACATGTCGAAAGTCTCGTGCACGTGCATGGATGTCCTGGATGTCCGCATCAATATCTCTAAATTTTTTAATAATTCTCCATACATAAATCTTTATAATTTTTTACCCTATAAATATTATTACTATTAGAGATCAATATTTATAAATTATAATCAATTAATGTTAAGCTATTATATTATAGTCTTTTATCAGTTTTTTTAGCGCTTAAGTCTTTTATCAGTTTTTTTAGCGCTTAAGTCTTTTATCAATTAATGATACTTATGTATTTTTGCTGCTCTAACATATTAGTAAAATTATATACAATTATTTTAATTTATACAATAACATTAATTTTTAATCTATCATATATATTTTTTAAAAATTTTATTCTTTAACTGGATATTTTTAATCTGTTATTATTACTATTTTTTTATCAATATCAACTTGACTATTTTTAGATTCTGAAAATGGATAGTAAACCTTAAATTATAAGTTATATGTATATATCTTAATGAAAGAATATCACACAATTACTCTTTTCTTTGCCAAGTTCTAAATTTTTAGCTCTTTATTTTGCGTAATTTTAAACTTTTGAGAGTATTTTGTCTAATTTTTAAATCTTTTTTGCTTTTTTTGGTAATACTTCATGTAATAAATTGATACTACAAATTTTATATATTTTATTAATCTTATTTAAATTGTTTAGCTATAGATAGTTCATGGGGGTATTAGGATAGGATATAAGTATGATTAGGATAGATTATAATTTAAATTAAATATTTAAAATGGTATATGGTAATTTTGACTATGGAAAGTTTTTCCCGATCACGTGCTTTAAAAGGGAGCATGATTTTTATTTTCCTTAAATTTTCTTTTTTATAATTTTCAGAATGACTTTTGTCTCTTTAATTTGTTTGGCGGATTTTGTAAATATCCTATCCACATTATGTACATTTGTAGGTCTACGTTATTCCCGGGTTCGACCTTTGGGGTAGACATTATTTGTCTCATTAATTTATTTGGTTTTTGCATATACGCCATTCATTTTGCAAACATTTGTAAATTTGGTATTTAATAATTTTATTTAGATTTACATTTTAATTTAAACTATATCATTATCTTTATACTATGTATATCCAATAAGAATTCATCAATTTATCAACTTACTCTTAATTAATGGGATAATATTTGAATTCCAAGGGTATTTTTGTCTGCCGAAAGATTTTCTCGAACTCGTGCTTTTAAAGGGAGTATGATATGATATGATATGATATGGTTGCTACACTATCAGTTCTGTATTAGGAATCTGATACATATAGTTCAGTATCACATTCGTGAATCTTAAATATCTCAGTCTAGTTACTACTATAAATATGTTTCACATCGTTTGATGTTTACAGTTTGACACTGTAGGCTGCATAAAGCTTCTCATATTTCAATATGAAATTTATAAGCACCCATATATCCATCTCTGTCAGAGCAAAACAGTAAGTACTACACTTCTGCGTTACATATTCTCTACAAGCTTTTAGCCTTGAAGCATTCCAACCTATTTTGGAATAATATTCTTGTTAATACAGGGCAGAATAAAAGCAAACTAATAGCTGCTATTGAAAACAAGAGCACTGAAATGAGGAAATATTTGATACCATGTGAGAATTTATTGGCTCGTTACTCAAGGATTTCAGAATTATTGATATAGTTTCCTAAAATTCGCAGTTCTTAATTTGAAACTGTTAACATTTGAAATATCAGATGCTAAATCAGTTCTGTATCAGAAATGTGTTATCTACATAGCTTAGTATCAGATTCATCCTTGATAATAACTCGTTCTAATTCTACTTTTTTTTATGCTAAATGAACCTGGAATTGCTTGATGTTTATAGCATATGTAAAGCCCTAAATATAATCCCTTATATAACTTCTGTTTATGTTACTCAAATCCTGACATGTAAACGCCTAATTAAGTCTACCAAATTAACAACTACAAAAAGATTAGTGAAAATTTATCCTCACCTATATGATTTTGGTTCAGGTCATTTGCCAACTGCGCAATGGGTTGCATAATTACAGATTGCTACCATCTAAGTTATGCGATCATCATTTGCAAGATCTAAAGTTGCAAATTTACTTCCAAGAAGAAAATGTTGTTCATAATTTTTTGCTCAAGGAGTACCTTCGTTCAAAAGAATAATAAGACCACGAAATTATTTTATTAAATATGGATAAAATAAAGATTCACATTGGTTGGATTTAATCTTGGTGGAGAACAAGTGTCATGACTCGTGAACAGTATTTGCTAAAACACACAGAACTCAAGCTTGGGTCCAACATGTCGTAATCAGCACATCCAAAATGCAGATATTAAACATAAAAAGTTAATTATTATCATAATCTGAACAATTCTCGCGGAGTAACATAGCTATAAATATTAAGAAGCACAGGATAAACAAAGCAATAAACAACAAACCAGATTACACCCAGTTAAAAGAATGAACAAACAAATTGTATTACCAAAAAAAGGGCAATATTACCATTACAATAAGAACTCAAGAGTCAGTGAAACATTCCATCAACTCATCCAAATAAGAGACAGTACTAACATCAATGTCCAAATCCTCCCATGTCCCGTCATCCTGCGATGTTGGTGGAAGAACGTTGATCAATGAGGATGATGCTTCATAAGAATCTAAAGTAGGAGCACAAAGCCATGATGATGATAAGTATGGAAATGATGACGAGGGCCAAGAAGATGCATTAGTGTTAACTGTGGCTGCTTGTTCGCAAACAGGAGATATCCAATAAGAATTCATCAATTTATCAACTTACTCTTAATTAATGGGATAATATTTGAATTCCAAGGGTATTTTTGTCTGCCGAAAGATTTTCTCGAACTCGTGCTTTTAAAGGGAGTATGATATGATATGATATGATATGGTTGCTACACTATCAGTTCTGTATTAGGAATCTGATACATATAGTTCAGTATCACATTCGTGAATCTTAAATATCTCAGTCTAGTTACTACTATAAATATGTTTCACATCGTTTGATGTTTACAGTTTGACACTGTAGGCTGCATAAAGCTTCTCATATTTCAATATGAAATTTATAAGCACCCATATATCCATCTCTGTCAGAGCAAAACAGTAAGTACTACACTTCTGCGTTACATATTCTCTACAAGCTTTTAGCCTTGAAGCATTCCAACCTATTTTGGAATAATATTCTTGTTAATACAGGGCAGAATAAAAGCAAACTAATAGCTGCTATTGAAAACAAGAGCACTGAAATGAGGAAATATTTGATACCATGTGAGAATTTATTGGCTCGTTACTCAAGGATTTCAGAATTATTGATATAGTTTCCTAAAATTCGCAGTTCTTAATTTGAAACTGTTAACATTTGAAATATCAGATGCTAAATCAGTTCTGTATCAGAAATGTGTTATCTACATAGCTTAGTATCAGATTCATCCTTGATAATAACTCGTTCTAATTCTACTTTTTTTTATGCTAAATGAACCTGGAATTGCTTGATGTTTATAGCATATGTAAAGCCCTAAATATAATCCCTTATATAACTTCTGTTTATGTTACTCAAATCCTGACATGTAAACGCCTAATTAAGTCTACCAAATTAACAACTACAAAAAGATTAGTGAAAATTTATCCTCACCTATATGATTTTGGTTCAGGTCATTTGCCAACTGCGCAATGGGTTGCATAATTACAGATTGCTACCATCTAAGTTATGCGATCATCATTTGCAAGATCTAAAGTTGCAAATTTACTTCCAAGAAGAAAATGTTGTTCATAATTTTTTGCTCAAGGAGTACCTTCGTTCAAAAGAATAATAAGACCACGAAATTATTTTATTAAATATGGATAAAATAAAGATTCACATTGGTTGGATTTAATCTTGGTGGAGAACAAGTGTCATGACTCGTGAACAGTATTTGCTAAAACACACAGAACTCAAGCTTGGGTCCAACATGTCGTAATCAGCACATCCAAAATGCAGATATTAAACATAAAAAGTTAATTATTATCATAATCTGAACAATTCTCGCGGAGTAACATAGCTATAAATATTAAGAAGCACAGGATAAACAAAGCAATAAACAACAAACCAGATTACACCCAGTTAAAAGAATGAACAAACAAATTGTATTACCAAAAAAAGGGCAATATTACCATTACAATAAGAACTCAAGAGTCAGTGAAACATTCCATCAACTCATCCAAATAAGAGACAGTACTAACATCAATGTCCAAATCCTCCCATGTCCCGTCATCCTGCGATGTTGGTGGAAGAACGTTGATCAATGAGGATGATGCTTCATAAGAATCTAAAGTAGGAGCACAAAGCCATGATGATGATAAGTATGGAAATGATGACGAGGGCCAAGAAGATGCATTAGTGTTAACTGTGAAATTCTGCAGCTGCCATAGAATGATTTGTCATCACTTCGTGTTCCTTAAGCAACATCTCTATCACCTGCCTTTCATCCACTTCTTCCTTTTGTTCGAAAACAGTATGCGGCTTTTCATCCAAGGTTGAAATCAAGGCTTCTGCTTCTTTGCAGGGAACAAATGCAGGCAGTGATGATGATGTAGACGGTAACGACGACGAAACGTCCACCCGCTTCCTCTTTCGAGGCCTTTCCTTTATGTTCGTTACTACTGATGCTGTTCCCTGTTCTTCTTGTTCAATTAGAGCCGCAACACCAGACTCTGCATCTGCCCCTCCTTCACTATCTTTCTTGGTATTATTCATGTGAATTCTGCAGAGTACCTTGCTCTCAAACTTGTTACCGTTCTCAGGAGGCTTGAGATGAAACTCATGCATGATCCAGTTACTGTTTATCTCCTTACCCCCCTTGATATATTTAAAAGTCAGGACTGTTTTATACCCAACATGTTGAGATTCATAATAGACTTTTTCATCTCCTCTTGCTCCGTACCAGAAACCATGTCCAGCAGTACGCTGAACTCTTTTAGAATTTGCACTGGTTGGTTGTCTACATGAGAAGAAATACATGTCCTTCTTCTTGTTTTGGTATCGAAATGTGTCCCCTGAAAACCATGAATCAAGTGTGTCAGAATCTTTGAGATACCAATCATGCTAATTACTAACTGGGAAGAAAGGAAAACTTTCAAAATAGGGGAAAAGCTGAAGGGCTAATTTATGAAGTACAAAGAGAAATACGACATCATAAAACGATGAAAAGTTAATTTTTAGATAAAGCCTGCACCACAGTAACAGTTCTGATGAAGAATTGATTCCAATTTTTAGCCAATTTCTGATCATCTAGAACTGGTAGGCACCATGAAACGCAGGAAATATACTAGACTTAAGGAATCAGATGTTAAGTTTTGAGCATGCGTCAAACATAAGGATTCGATAACCCGAACACGGTACAAGTAGAGCTCAGAACAATTCAGAACAGAAACAAGCATAAATTTTACATGTTCTCACAAGTGAAATTAAAGGAAACAAGCATGATTATTACTCTCGTTAAACATACTAAATGTGGAATACCTTACTTGAATTAATTAATAAACTATTAACTCAGGTTCTTCTTTCATATGACAAACCTGTAGAACTTGCATTTTTATGACGAAGAGACTAACTTTTTGACTGCTCCTATATTCCGCTAATACCCAAAATCTTAATGCGAAGACAATAATCCTAAGCACATATAGGAAAGTCAGGAAATATGCAACGTGCATAGCCTGGGAGGTTAAGATGCATACAGCTGCCTTCTTACACCGAAAATAAAAAAGGTTACATCTTTTAGAATAAAAGACCACTTAAAGTAACTGGTGAACCTTAAAAAGCACAAAACGTGAGAGCATCCAATCAAGATATCTTGTTGATTACGTGACCCACTCTTCTATCTCTACCCTAAGCTAGTTTCTTAAATCAGAGATGCTTGCATTCGATCAAGGTTCCATGTAACAACCAAACAGTCTAGCGAACAAATCCATTCGAATCACCATCAGAACCAATTACTAGTGATGCAACAAAGTAGAGTAGGATCTCAGAACAAAACAGGGAATTAAATGAGCAACTATAGGGAGCTAATTGAGCTCGAGTTCACTACAATATATAGTCCATACAACTGATTTGTTGTCAAAGCAACCAACTAAGCAGCTTAATTTTACATGGGCAATTGCAGGTTCTGCGGAATAGAAGAAAATTAGGCAAATAATCATAAAGAAAAATTACAAAACTAGAAAACCACATGGTCAAGATGCATTCTTGATAAATTGATCTAATTTCTATCCTTATTCTAAAAAACCCTAAAAAGAAAAACCAAAATGGCATTAAAATTACTTACGAGGCAGATTCCAGGGCTCGGTAGAATACACATCGAAATCACGGATCAGATAGTTGGGGATCGCGAGGGCATCTCGTCCTCCGGCGATCTTTCTGGGGAGGTAGAAAGTCAGCAGGTGATCATCCCCAGGGTTAAACTCGAATCCAGGACAAGAAGGGGGCTCCATCATCGATCAATGTTGAAAATCCTTAGCTTTGGAAAGCAAACAAAAAAAAAAGATGGAAGCTTTAAATTTGAAGGAGATGAGAATTTAGGGCTAGGGTTTGAAATTCGAGCGATCGGCAGCCGAATTGAAAACCCTAGGCTTGAGAGGTTTGGGGGATATAAGGAGGGAGAGGAGAAGGGAGGGTGTTCTAATGGCGGTGATCAGGAGATGCGATGGACGGCTGAGATCATCTGTTCGTTAGAAACTCCCGCCAAAACCAAGCTCAGGCAGCGGAAGATGTACGCTAATAATTATCCCAACTAATGTTTCTTAAATTGACTTCAGTTATTTCTTTTCTTTTAATGTAGTTATTGGCGACGAATATTTCCAAATTTGGAAATTGCTACTGGTTACATCCCCCGTTCTTATATTTTGCTTCCGTCCCTTTTGACTGGCTAATTTTGAGTCTACTGCTAAGAACTTGGAGACTAGTTTAGGAGGCTAATTTTGAGACAACTTAGAAGAATTGGGGAGCTTATAACGATTTTAATACATGATTTATTCAATTGTTTTCTTTTAAAAGAGTGTTTCTTGTGTGAATCATTCTACTTATGAAATATGTTTTGAAGGGGTTATAATTTTTGTCCTAACTTGTTATTTTGTAATTTCCTTTCACAAGTAAAAAATGAGACATCCTAGACGGAAAATTCCGTCTAGGAAAATCAGATTTCCGTCTAGGATGAGTATTCTAGACGGAATTCTGTCTAGGATACGCGTCTAGGAAGTTTCCGTCTAGAATGTAGTATTCTAGACGGAAAATTCTGTCTAGAATACATCCTAGATGGAATTTAAAATCGTCTAGGATAATCCTAGATGGATTATTCTAGACAGAATTTCCGTCTAGGATGGTTATCCTAGACGGAAAAATTTTCCATTTATGATGGTTATCCTAGACGGAAATTCTGTCTAGGATATCCAAAACATCCTAGACGGAATTTCCGTCTCGGATACTCATCCTAGACGGAATTTCCGTCTAGAACGTTCTCTTTTTTTAAAAAATAAACACTTTGGAAAGTTTCATTGAGCTTTGTATATCCTATCCCAAACTTGTTTAATGTCTCATATATTGCCCATTATACACCTGCATATCATTAAGAAATCCATGCCTATATCGCATTGTTCAGTTTTTGTATAAGGGCATGTTTGACCCGTATTTTTTTGTCTAGGATGATCTGCTTGATGATATGTTTATATCTTATTCTTAGTTGTCTTTATATTCTTGCTATCTGTGATCGGGGACCTGTGACTTCGCATTGTATTTATTTCCAGACGCTTAGCGTATTAGGTTGAGGAGAAATGATTATTTTATTTATTCTCCTTGATCTAATACGTCGCAGGCTTGTTCACGTTCCGATTCCCGGGTATTTTGGGAAGCTGGGCGTGACAGGTTTTGTTGGTGGCCCATGCAGTCACGGTCCCGAGTCCTCACTCGTAAGAATATAGTAGACAATTTAGATACATATCATATTTTATCCGCGAGACTAATCTTGAGCCATTATCCTACTTCTTGATAGATTTTGTTTCATTCCTATCTTATCACTCTTTGACTCTGGAGTTTTTTCACGGTCCTTGTCCCATCGCTTTGCAATTACCCTCTCTTTGTATAACCTCTCTTTCCTGTACTGGTCATTATTTTATGCGTTATTATTTTTACAACTATGTTTTCTTTGATTTGACTTATATATCGTTTAATTGTATTGATTTCTGTATTATTTATTATATTATTTTATGTATCATACTCAGTGTTATATTATGTGTTTTTCATTAAAAATATATACCATTACTTATATATTTTCAATTATTCAAGTCATATCATTAAGTGTTTTGCATTGCTCTAGGCTTCACACACACATTATATAGCATATCTGATATTCAGATTATTTTCTTGTATTTAAAATATACTTTTGCATATTTATATTGTGTATGTGTGCGCTTATCTGTCATACCACCTGTTATTTACTTATGTTTTAGATTATTGTATATTATTCGTATTTTTAGTAATATACTTTAATAAGTTCATGAATTTAATATTCTACATATGCACTATATTATTATCCTTTACATTTTTAGTATATAGTTTATCATCAGTAAGTTTTGTCTTGTTAGATTATTTTGGTATGTTCGCATTGGTTTTGTTATTTTAAAAAGCCATGTATTTGGATTTTAATATTTAAGCAATTATTCATATTGTTAAGTTTAGAGTTGAGTTACTAATTATATAGTTATTTTATTATATTAATTATTATCCTTTTATAAATAATATAAAAGATTATTCTAAATAGTATTTATGAGTATGTAAAGTACTTATTCATGGTTTGTTATAGTGTATTTGTATATTTGCTGTTTGTTTGCTTTGTTTTCGATATATATTGTTTTGTCATTGTATCAATATACGTTATATATGCATGTTATTTTTTTTACTTATTTTATGGTATTTTAGATATTTATATCTTTTATTGTGTCATTGTTTGTTGTTCAGTCTCTATTCATTATTTTTGTTACTTGTGTTGTGTTTTACCTTCTCATTATTTTTATATTTACTATTCTCTTTTCATTTTGGTGTATTCACGTAGATTATTATATTTACGATGTATAATTTTTATTGATTTATAGTCTTTCATTATTTCTAGTATCAACTATGTAACCATGTTTATCTAAAATATATCAGTGTATTTATTATACGGAATTATGCTCTTATTACGTTTTCATTTGCTTATATACTTATTTTACCTTTCATAGGTTTTATTTTTATATATTATACTTCTTTATTTAGTAGTATGTTTGTGAGTGTCTGTATTATTAGTAAACAATTATGTTCCAGTGTATTCTACGATTTTTGTATGTGTTAATTTATTTTGAGTTTATACTATCAAATTGTTCGTTACTTATTTGAATGCATTGAGTTCTTCAATTATATTTTTCTTTGTCAGATTGATATTTTTCATTATTTTGACTTGTGTTATTTTATATTGTGTTACTCTTCTGTTTTGTTTCTCTTATTCTTGTATTTTTTCATAGATCATATTATATCAATATCGTTTTATTCTTATATTTTTCTTTAAATAAGAGTTGTTATTTTCGGTGGGAGTGTATGGTGTTATGGCTTTATAGTTTGTGTATAGGGTTATTAAAGGTTGTTACAATGTGTGTGTTTGTTTAGTTTTGATTTTTGGTTTTTACATATTATATTATGGTTACGTATTTAGTCGAAATATTTTTGTAGTTAGTGAGTTTTATATTTTATGCAGTGTCTTCTTGCTCATGTTTTCACGTTTCAATTTGTGTATTGCTATACTTATTGTGATTCAATATTAATTATGTTTTTATTATAATTTTTGTTTGTGGTCATGTTATAGTGTAGTTATTTTTATTTTGTATTGCATTTATTTTATTAATTCTACGTATTGTACATGTACATGTATTTATACATGTTTGCTGTGTATGTTACCACATAATTTTAGTCACATTTTACTTTTCATGTACGCGTTTTGTTATCATTACAGTTTGGTTATTATCAAGTTATATGTTTTCTTGTATGTCTTTTTATGTTGTCTTTAATTTTATTAATTTATTTGTTGTTTGTGTTATTGGGTTATATTGTTTATTGGTTAACATAGTTATTTCTTTTACATTTCATCAGTAGTTTCATAGTTTATTTTAGTATGTGAAATGAGTGTTATAAGTTTATACAACTTAGTTATATATAGATTTTGCACATTGTAGATATTTTGCTGTAGTTATTAGTTGTTTTTTTTTTGTTAGGTTGTGTATATTTAACTTTAATATTGTATTTTATTACCTATTCATTAATTATTTCAATTGATGTATTTATTAATTTTTTTATATACACAAATCTTTGTATTACTGTTTTAGTTAACTGATTATGTCCATAATTGATTATTGTTTTGGATATTATTACATGGCAGTTCAAATATTGTATTATATTTATTCTTTATGTATATTGGTTTTATAGTTTTTGTATCATATTTGGTTATTCTAACATGTATAATGATATAATGGTTATTGGTATTTTTGATATTATGTTCATTGTGTAAATGTTATGAATACATAATTATATGATTGTTGTATATATTTTTATATCTTTTATCTATGTCCATTATTGATATGTTTTTTTCTTTCTATTATCAACTATTATATATATTATTTTTTTCTTTACAAATTACTATATGATATCGTGCATATCTTATTTTAATTTCGAGGGCGAAATTTGTTTTAAGGGGGTAGAATGTAAGGACCATAAATTTTTAATAATAGTTAAAATATTTTTTTAGTATTTTAAATATTTAATTATTATTTTTAAAAAGAGTATTTGTATTTTCTTGATTTTCTAGATCCTCTATGATTTAAAAATGTGATTTTATACTTATTTAAATGATATTAATATTTATAAATTAATTTTGTGCGGTAAAAATTTCTAGAATTAATCCATTGTATTGTCGATACTATTAGTATTATTTTAAATAATACATTGTATTACTATTATTATATATTATTTCATGTATTATGTTGTATTATTAATTACATATTATTTGTATAATTTATTGTATTATTTCTATAATTACGTATCAACTGTCGTATTAGTACAACTAGTACGTTTTATCATGTAGATAATTATCATATAATTATTTGATTTTAAGTATAAGAAATTATATTTTTTTATTAATTATTCTTGTTTAATTGTGTAATTTTTTGCATTATTTCTACTATTGCGTATTATCGGTTGTAATACAACTGGCACGTTTTGATGTGTAGATAATTTTTTCACATTTATTTAATTTATTTTGTAATTATTATTATTATAATTAATTTTCAAAACCCTAATTTCTTCATATATATATTATATATATATATATATATATATATATATATATATATATTGTAGTTGTCTTCATCTCACACAGTATAATAGTTCCACACAGTTCACAAGTATTATCATTTAGTATTTTTATCACACCTCACTTATGCAAACATGATTAAAAGTTTTGAAAAATAAATATTAGATGGTTACTGATACTATTCACATACATAGTTATTGATCACGATTATTGTTCATGATTTATGTTTCTTAATTACCTAGTATGCCATAATATTATCGCACGTGATCAGTTGCACTTTATTTCTTGTTTTGTTGAGAACTGTTAGTGGTTTATGTCCTTAGTTGCCTAGCGTGTCGTGTACAAAACCTAGATGTACATGTGTATTGTTGACTTAGAAAATGAGGAGAGTTTGGATGGGGAATTCTTGGTTCAAGTGATCGGATGTGATTGTTGATTATTTCCAGGATCGCACCAGCGATATTCCTGTGTAGTGCTGGGGTGGGTCTGAGGTGCAATGATATTATGATTGTTGATTATTTCTAGGTTCGCACCAGCGATATTCCTGTGTAGCGCTGGGGTGGGTCTGAGGTGAAGTGATATTGTGATTGCTGATTATTTTTAGGCTCGCACCATCGATATTCCTGTATAGCGCTAGGGTGGGTCTAAGGAGAGCAGTGAAACATTGTGAGTAGATGATTTGTGAACAACCGGTTATTCAAGAATATGAGTTTCGACTATATGTGAGAGGTAGACCAGTGACCTGTTGTAGGATGGTTAAGTACATGACCTTGTTATTTGAATGTTTATGGGTTCTTGTGAGATGTGGACCAGTTATATTTATTTTCATACCTAGATCAGGATTAATATTTAATTATCTATAAATTAAGACATATGGTATATACATGAGGGTTTCCTTATTTGGATTATTTCGCTCGACGTACTACGTCTCGAGTTGTAGATTTTTAAATATTAATTCCATCTAGTTGTATGACCTTGTCACTTGGATGATTATTCTAATCGCTAGCTGCATGACTTCGTACCCGATTGATTTATGGATTCTTATGATTATCATATTTTAGTAGTGAATTTGCATGTTGATTTTGTTAGATTTCTAGTTGTACGTTTCTTTTGTTATTCTGTTATCGTACCGTTTTCCGCTTTGATTTTCGTTGTTCTATTTATTTTGTGGGATTTTGTCGTGTGCTATGCACGTTGACGTACACCTGTTTTCTCTGGTGTACATCAGACTTAGAGGAAGAACAGGTTCAGCCGGAGCCAGGAGTGCCTTGTAGACGGAGCAGAAGAAGAGTCGAAGCCTATTCTTTTCATTTATTAGTTGATGGTTCCAGTTACTTTTGTAGTTCTTTCTAGTCCTGCTTGAACGATGTATTTTGTATCTCTTTAGTATTCATTGTTTAGTTTTTATATAAGGGCATGTTTGACCCGTATTTTTATGTCTAGGATGATCTGCTTGATGATATGTTTATTTCTTATTCTTAGTTGTCTTTATATTCTTGCTATCTGTGATCGGGGACCTATGACTTCGCATTGTATTTATTTTCAGACGCTTAGCGTATTAGGTTGAGGAGAAATGAATATTTTATTTATTCTCCTTGATCTAATACGTCACGGGCTTGTTCACGTTCTGATTCCCGGGTATTTTGGGAAGCGGGGCGTGACATAATGCAAAATCTGAATTTTGGTAAAAAAATGAAGAAAGTAAAAGGCTAATGGCATTCAGCTGTCCTAATGGAGGACATTATGAATGGAACATTATGCCATTTGGACTCAAAAATACTCCACAAATATTCCAGAAATGGATAAATATCATTTTTGGGCATTTAACGTTTGTCGTCATTTACATGATGACATTCTTGTCTTCTCTAAAACTAAGGAAGAACACAAAGAACACCTGATAGCAGTAGCTCAACTATTGCTCAATCATGATATTATTTTATCCCCTGAAAGATAACTTATAAAAGAGGATATTGAATTTTTAGGGAAAAGAATTAAAAGTGGTCACGTTGAATTGCAAGACCACATTATTGTTTGAGTCAAAAGTCGGTTCTGTTGAGGAATTCATTATATCTTCAAGCGATTACAATAAATTCAAAGAAATAGTCTTTTTATAAGACCTCTTTTACACAACAAAGCAAAAATTACAACTTTTGAGAAACAAACACAAAAATCGTTTATCGATCTTTGTTTTCGTGGGACTTTGCCTGTGCCGGGAACGCTTTGGTTCGTGGACCGCCGAATCACAGATCGTGAAGAGGGGGTTTACTGATTCTGACTTCGTTTATCGAAGTGAGAACTTGAAACGATATCTTAATTTCAAGGCGTTGTATGAAAACTCAAATCTGCTCTCTCTGCTCTGGAATGCTCGAAAATATGCTCGATCCTCGTCAGAAGTGACCCTAGGGGGGTATTTATAGCCTCTGGAGTTACAACTGAAAAAAACTCAACAAACGACGAAGTTAGACTGGCGAGACAGTGTTTACTGTCTCGCTGGGCGAGACAGTGTTTGCTGTCTCGACCCGCGAGACAAAGCCTGTCTCGCTGGCGAGACAGCAAATACTGTCTCGCTGGCGAGACAGCAAAGCCTGTCTCGCTGGCCAGACAGCAAAGCCTGTCTCGCTGGCGAGACAGTTCATTCCTGCCTTGATTTTCAATATGAGATCCCTTTGAGTGATTTTCTCTATGTTTGGGATATCTATTAGCATTTTTTGACGCCTACAGATACCCCCTCCCAAGTATTCTAGACTCATTCTTTTATAGAGGAGCATGGGATACTTTGGATAAGATAGATTTTACTTACGATCCCTTCAATGCTTGGCTAAGTAGATCGTGTGGAAGGACTTGTAAACGGCTTCAATGTTTGATCTCTTCTGCTTTTAGTCTATCCAGTTCTTCGTAGAATAGCTAATGTTTTCCCGGCGTCGCGTTTATCGCTTGACCGTTGTCGAAATCTTAAATTGAAGTTGGTACTTGTTCTTGTGGGTTTAGCTTTTTATCACTGAATTGATATATCCATTAAGAGCTCATCAGGTTATCCTTAAAAATATTCAGATTAATATTCTCCAGAAATTTCCTGTTGAGGGTGGGAATACAGTTTAGACTCGTGTACCCATTGGAGTATTCATCTGTATTACACTTGGCTTTTGACCAAGAGAATATCTACTGTTTCATGGAGCAAGACAGAAGAGTTTGCTGTCTCGTTCGACGAGACGAAGTTTTTTGCCTCGCTGGGCGAGACAGTGTTTTCTGTCTCGCTCGGCGAGACAGGGTTTTCTGTCTCGCTCAGCGAGACAGGGTTTTCTATCTCGCTCAGCGAGACAGGGTTTTCTGTCTCGCTCAGCGAGACAGAGTTCTCTGTCTCGCTCAGCGAGGCGGAGGCTATATAAGTCGGGACTTAGGGTTTTTAGGGTTTTTTTTCACGTCGACTTTTGGCGATTTTCAGGCGATTTCTTGGGCGATTTTCGACCAGTTTTCTTCTATTTCTTCTCCTCTTTGTTGCCGACTTGGGTGGTGCTCTTGTTTGGGAAGATTGCACTCGGATTTCAAAGGGCTCTTGTTTGGGAAGATTGCACTCGGATTTCAAAGGTCTGTTCACTCCCTTTTCTCCAAAATTTTGATTCTCTTCACCCGTGACTGTGCATGCATTGTTTCGGTTGTATTTGCTCTATTTTTTGTCGATTTCATGCTTAAGATCCTGACTTTTTTCGTTGGGTTTCCTTATAGATCATTTACTCATTATGTCGTCGCGTCGATCCAGAGGAACCCGAGGCCGACCGACTGTTCAGAGCCCTGAGGAGACTGCCCCTACTGCGATCTCACGTGGAGGTATATTTCTTTCACCTTTTCACGAATTTAAATACTGTATTTCGTCAGCTTTCACCTTTTCACGAATTTAAATACTGTATTTCGTCAGTTCCATATATATGTACCTGTATTTGCTTGTAGATCCTTGTTTTTATCCTTTGAGATACCCTCGAGAAGAGCCGGTATCCTCCTTTGAGGGGATCGACGCTTAAAAGTGTTTGTTTTGCTTAGACAAAACGCACTTCATAATACACAGGGGCGATTTCATATCATCCCACATGTATTGAAAGGTTTTCGTATGCCGTTATAATGCCCGTGCATAGTAACGCATATCCTTTTATACATGTGGTAGATGAAAAATCATCACACCTGCTGTGAGATGGCGACTATATCTTATGGAGTAATATATACCGTTTTCTCTAAAATTTTAGGGCTACACTTACACAATTTATGCGTATGTTTCTTTTATCAGTCTGATTTCCTTCTACCACCTTTGCTGCTGATGTGGTTACTGGCCGGAGTAGCGTGACCCACTCTTATTATGAGGGGATCCCGTTAATTGAATCATCTCCCCAGTTCAGATCTGGCTATAGCGAAAGTGCTAGAGAATTAATCCAGCGAGGTAGTTGTCGTGTTCTACGACGATTAATCACGGATGCGACCTTGATTTCGGAGCAAGACTCGAATCAATGTATAAGAAAGCCGGATTTCTTGTTTGGTGATTCGGTGAAGGATCCGGAGATTGCTTTCTGCAAATCTGCGCAATGGTTGTACCAGAGTGGGTCATCATTCTTATATCTGCCTTTTATCCCTCGAGATCACTCGCTGTTAAAGTTCAGGAACCTATCGGTTGGACGTGAGATGTTCTGGAGGTTAACCGAAAACCACGAGCGTATTCATTGTGGTTTCATTGGGAAGGAAGTCACCCCAGGTTCCAGTGAAAGAGCTCATGTGCGAGGACTTCATCCGGGTGTCTTAGGACAAGACAACATACCTCAGAACGAGAAGATAGGGCAAGCCAACACCGTGAAGAACCGGTTAGCGGCAGCAGGAAAAAAAATTACCCAGAGAGAATTTTAGATGTTATGGATGGGTCCATTATTCTGGGGATAAATGGTGGTGGAACAGGATGACCCGATATGTGTTGAACCGTTGGGGGTGAGAGTTAGCAGAGTTAGGGTTGGATGTCCCGATCCGTGCCAGCATGCATGGCCTACAGATTAGTGTAGGTTATTTTCTCTGTTTGTTCGAGATCTACAACCCGGACACTAATACATTCTTTACCAAAAACGGGGAGCTCGGATTACCACTGCATGAAATGATGCAGGTGTCTGGTTTGCCTATGGGCGATGTTCCCTATCAAGAGTTCTTTCCAACTAGCAATCAGCTGAACAAGATGAAAGATAGCTCAACTGTGACTCATGATATTTTATGGGAATTGACCTGCCATTATCATATAGCCATGGCCGAGATGGAGCCCAAAGCCAGAAAGAAATCTCCTCAGGTCAGCTTAAAACAATTCGCCGATTATCTATTCAAGAACCTGGGTGACCGTTCGGCAGATGTATGCGGATTGTCTCCTTTGAGTTCGGGTGAAATCAATCATCTGTTAAAGAAAACAAACGCGCAATCTTATACCTCGCGCTCAGAAGACGGATTTTCGCATGGCACTAAGTTCCGCCCTTATCTGTGGCAAGCTGGTGTTCCAATTAGCCCTACTGCTCTGTTGGCGGGTTTTCTGGCTTTATGGCTGAATAGGTGCGTAGTTCCCCACCAGTCCTCAGATCGATGCAAATGGAAGTATTGTATCCGGCCGTCCAGCTAGCTACAGGTCGCAAATTATCTTTGCTTCCCGCTATGGTGGCCGATATTCATAGTGGATTATGGCAATTAATCTCCGTGTTTACTCAGGAGAAAAAGAAACCCTCCGCCAGTCTGTCCGTTCTGAAGTTGGAGCTACCCTACACTTATCTGATGACCTGATTAGTACTTCATCGACCAGATTTAATGGAAGCTCCTGAGATGGTAAATTCTAGCCTCCCTCTGTTGCAGAATCTCGAGAATTGTAAATGGATCAGGCATCGAGAACCAGACATAACGAGGCAGTTTAAAATTCACAAGTGTTGGGAATTCTTCCCCTGCTTCCCTCAGTTCTCCGGTACCTACAATACTACCTTAGTGGATGCTGAAGACCCAAGGCAGAATCGCACCATCTTGGATGTCGGGTGCTTCAGATGGTTGATGAACATTCGACCTGGTTATCTGTTGTTCCGGGTAAGAGACATTTGTCATATTGAACCCTATCTTCCATGTCGATTTGCTCGTCAATTCGGCTATGATCAAATGTACGTCGGCAACCCGAACCGCCACCTTAGCTTTCGAGGTGGACTTATCGACGGTGCGAGGGCTTGGTTCTGGAGCATCGCCGGCTATACAAATGTCGAATTCGATCTTCCTTTAGAGGCGCCGCCCCTACGGATGACCTTCCTCATTTGCAAATGGTTGATAGCCGCCAATATTGTCACTCGACGTAGGAGGATATCAGACTCAGAGGAAGAGATAGCTCCACGACAAGCAACAGAAGTGACCCGTGAAGTTGTGATGTCGCCTCGAGGAAAAGAGGCTGCTGAATCGTCAAGGAAAGGAAAGGAACCGGCTCTCCCAGCTGATAGTGAAGGGGAATTTGATAGTGAAGAAACGGAGACTTCTGAGGAGGCAGGTGAGACTGATTCAAACTCTGAAGAAGCGACTGGCCTCTCCGATTCTTTCTTTGAAAGGGGACTTGTACGCCCTTCTGCTGCGCCTACTCAATCACAAGCTGCTCCGAAAAAACAGAAAGAGAGAGTCGTCATGGAATATCCTAACCGGATGACGGTAGAAGTTCTTAGCTGCGACGAAGAGGATGAAGAGGATACAGTGCCTCTTGCTCGTAGGCAAATATCTTGAACTTCTACTCAAGCTCAAACTCAAGCTTCTCCCCGAGCTGAGTTACGCACCAAACATCGTCACGAAGGTTCTGATGCACGTCCTTTGAAGAAACAAAAGAAAGCTGCCTCTAAACCGCGCGTTCATCTTCCTGCTCTAGAAGAGACATCTGGTCGTAGTGCTTCTTCTGATGAACAAGGTAACTATTTGTTTTTATCACTTTTACACTTTTTAACGCTCGAACTCATTCCATTTTCAATTTCTGTAGGGAGTCAAGAAGAGGGAGAATATCGAGTTGGAGCTGCTTCTCCTGGTGGTATGGAGACTGAGGAAACCAGCTTCGTTCAGCAAATGCAGGATGCTCTGAAAGAAGGACCAACTGATGTTTCACCAACTCCTAACATCAATCCATCGGCTACGGATACAGGTACTGATCTTTCTCCCCTTGGAAGAGAAATCCGAGAAATGAATGAGTCAGACCGTGTGTCTCCTTTAATGACTTGTGCGCTTGGTCTCCTTTTAGTTAAACTAAAAGAAGCAGGTACAAGTGGTGAAGCTCTCGAATCCGTCCCGACCAACGAAGGTAATTAATCTTTGTCTTGAGCAAATTCGTTTGAATTTACGTGTCATTTACGATTCAACACGTTTTGTAGATGTCACGATGCACGAATCTGTTGGAGGAGAGGCCACGCATGCAACAGAGGTCGAGGAATTCAATGAGCATCACCTCGATTTTGATCTCTCTGAAGGCGACCATGAGTATATCTCCGACTTATTATCGGGAAAAACTCCTGGTGCAGCCACAGAATCCAACGTTGGAGCCGGTTCAATAGAAGCAGGTCCTTCTGAAAGTAAGATCTCTATTCTGTAAACTCCACATATGCATACATATATATTTTAATTTGATTAATCATATAAGTGTTTGAATTATAGGACCAGTTGCTGGAACTGATACTACTATAATCATTGGGACATCTGGTCACTGGAACGTCTGATCGACCGGAGGGTAGTGAACTCGTGCCATGGGCAGGAATTGAGGTTGATTTGCAATCATCAGTTCTTGAACCTCAACCTTCTACTCCTATAGACCCGATGATAATAGAAGTCACCGTCACTCCCCAGATTAGTCCGGTCGCAACAAAAGTGAGACCAACTGAAGAAGTTGATATATCAGCCGATATTGTGCCCAGAGCTGGTAAGTTTTACCCATAATTTGTTTCAAATTTACGATGAAGATTCCGTTATGCTTATTGTAATCCTTCTGTTTGTAGAATCTTCTCCTGAGAAGCCTCTCAACTTAGAACAAAGGTTTTCTGAGGTTGAGATTGAAAAATCCTCTAATGTAGCTAGTGCGCCCAAAGCTGCTATTCCTGAACCAACTTTGATTGTTCAGGAAGCCAAACTACCGTCTTTGGGTGAACAAAGTCATACTGAAGGCTCTTCCGTAGAACTTGGTATGCTTCAGCTTGTTGTTTTGTATGCATGAATATGTCCTGTACTAACTTATTTGCCTTCATCGTAGCTTCTTCCTCATCATTATCAGATCGCATCCAAGCCTTGTTAGCAGACGAGGATCCGGATAAAGCCGGCATTTGCTCTGATCTCGACGGCTTCATCTCCTTTTTGAATTCTATGGTTGATCGTATTCTCTCCAAAGGATCGCAATTTGAGACTTTTAAGAAACCTCTTGACCGCTATATATCAGGGATCCGAGATGAAGGATATAATGAGTTAGCCGATTCGATCAACGCCTACATGGTCGACTTGAAGCAACATGTTGAACTTCTGAAGGGTCTTCGCACCGAAAGCGTACCTTCCTACATTGCTTCTCACATGGACTCCAAGCTTCAAGCGTGGCGTGATTCTCAAAAATCAGCTAATCTCGAACTCCAACAGCTAAGAACCCAAAGTAATCAACTTAGGGTGAGTGTTGGCAGGAAAACACACGCCAAGGTCAACCTGCGCCGGGACTTGGAGTCGAATCAAGAGGAGATAGCCCGCTTAGAAGAGCGACTTGTAAACGCCAAGGATGCTCGTGAAATCCTAGAGTCTGAGTTGACAAAGGTAACTCAAGCTGAAGAAGACCTATTTCAGCAATTGAATCTTCAGGATCAAATGCTTGCCGAAAAGGAACAAGAGATTGTCGAGCTTCAAAGTGTTGACAAAGCAGCTTTCAAAATTAAATTGGCAACTGAGCTTGAACAGGCTCGTGTGTTAGAGCTTTCGCAGCTTGAAGATCAGATTCGTCAATATAAACTTTTGTAATTAGAGAATATATATTTTTTGTAGTTTTGTTTAAACACTTTTGGTCAATATATTGAATTTTTTTTTTGCTCACTAAGATTTTTATTATGATTATTCATTCTTGTTTAGAATAAATAATCATAATACTTATAGGATTTTTGGTAAATCCTCAGCCATCAACGGATTTGATACGCCTTTACCGAATACCGTTTGAATCGGGCTAGTATGTGAATTATCTAAGTCCGTTTCACATATAACGTTGTGCTAAAAGAATTAAACTCTTTTAGGCTTTAGACTACAATGTTGAATATGTAGGCTACATGTGTTAGATGTAGGCTTATCTCTAATAAGGGATAGAGATAACATCCCCCATGTGTGAACGACATGGATTTTAAAGTGTGAATAGGTTGCGTTTCCTATATAGGACAACGAACCCAAAATCGGAGAGGAAGAATTTTATATTCTATCTCCTGGTCTCTTGTTTGTTGGTAGAGATAAACCCGGAATCGGAGAGGAAGAATTTTATATTCTATCTCCTGGTCTCTTGTTTGTTGGTAGAGATAAACCCAGAATTGGAGAGGAAGAATTTTATATTCTATCTCCTGGTTTCTTGTTTGTTGGTAGAGATAAACCCCAAAATTGGAGAGGAAGAATTTTATATTCTATCTCCTGGAGTAAAGGAAACTCAAAGTGGAATCTCCACTTAGAGAATCTGGGTTGGTTTGAATAACCCTAACTGTCATAAGGTTTGATTACTCAATTCAAAAGTGGACCTTTCGTTCGCAAAAATGAATCGAAAGAAGATTTTGGCTGTGGTCCTAACTGTAGTAAGGTTTGACCAAGTGGGAGTTTTGAGACGATTCTAACCATAGGAAGGTTTGATGGTTCCATTTGTGGGATCGAGAGGGGATTTTGGTTGTGGTCTTAACTATTTAAAGGTTTTAACCAATTGAGGAATTGGAGTAGGGTGCAAATAACAATGAGTTCGTTGATTTGCACAAACTACTCGGTGGGAAATTTTGATTTCAAACATAGGAATTTGACACGAAATAATCTGTCGACTGATACAGACTGATGATCATTGATTAATCCGACCGATGGGGGTTTCATAGCGTGAGATTACAAATCATCGAATCTCATCTTCCATGCTTACATTACAAGGTTTTGCTGAGGGAAGATTAACTGTCATTAAATCTCATCTCAACAAAAGTAATATGAGGATCTTAATTATTTTTTAGAAGTGAGAATCATAGGTCTTCGAACGGCGAGAACTAGATCTCCTTCTTTAAAGCTTCGTCGTCGGACCTTTTTATCGAAAGCCCGAGAAATTCTAGCTTGATAAAACTCGATTTGTTGTTGAGCTTCCAAGCGTTTCTCATCTAACATCTCTAATTCCTCGAGACGTTTCTGATGATGTTCTTCCGTCGTCATTCCCGTTACGAGAGCGATACGGAGGGAAGGAATCTGTATTTCCAAGGGGAGGACGGCTTCACATCCATATGTTAAAGCATACGGGGTGGCTCCGGTAGGCGTGCGGACGGTCGTACGATAAGCCCAGAGAGCTTCGCCGAGTTTGTCGTCCCAATCTCGTTTATTGGTTTTCACCAATTTTGCCAGAATTTTGGTGATAGTCTTGTTAAAAGCTTCGGCCAATCCGTTAGCTGTAGGATTATAAGCAGTCGACGAAACGTCCTTAATCCTGAATTTACCGTAGAATTTGATAAATGCGTTGCTCACGAACCGAGGACCGTTGTCGTGCACTATTCGTCTTGGCACACCATACTGATATATGATGTGGTGTTTAATAAATTTGATAACATCAGCTGTCTTTACTTCTCTAAGTGGAACTGTTTCTGCCCATTTCGAGAAATAATCAGTGATTGCCAAAATGAAACAGTCCCCTTTAACCGAAGGCGGAAAAATAGGACCTACAATGTCCATTCCCCATGTCTCGAACGGCCACGATGTCGCCGAAGGATGCAGATACTCAGGGGGTATGTGCATATAATTTGCATGCAATTGACACGCTTCACATTGTCGTGCGTAGTCGACTGCGTCTTTTACCATAGTTGGCCAATAATACCCGATTCTCCTAAGTCGATCACAGAGTTTAGGACCGGGCTGGTGTGCACCGCATATCCCATCATGCGCCTCTTTGAGTGCTTGTTCTGCTTCTTTGCCGGATAGACAACGGAGTAAAAGACCATCATAAGATCGTTGATACAATATTTGCGCTGTGGCGTTGTAATAAAATCTCGGCGCTCTTCGCCGAATCGATTCCCTTTCTCTTACATCTTCAGGTAATATACCATGTAAGACGTAGTCGATAATGGGGAAGCGCCAATCTCGAACTTCGGGTTCAGCTCCAGTTGAGTATACTTCTTTAGCGTTCGAATCGTAGATTGGAACAATAAGCTGGTGAGTCCTCACTGTAATCAATTGCTCTGTTTCGGGAGGTTGAGCCAAGGATACTGACAATGCTGCCAATGCGTCTGCATATGCATTTTGGAGACGCGGGATGTACTCGATGAAAAATTCCTCAAACGAGCTTGCCATCTCGATGGCCACCTGGTGGTATGGAATCAGGTCTCGATTTCTGACTTCATATTCTCCTCGTATTTGATTAACTACCAGTTGAGAATCTCCAAAAGCCTTAAGGTATTCGACCCCCAGCTCTTTGGCGAAATTAAGTCCGATTATTAATGCATTGTATTCAGCCACGTTATTAGAGCATGGTTCGGTCAGTGAATATGCTCTAGGCAAGACGTGCTTTTCCGGGGAAACTAAAACGACCCCCACTCCTGAGGAGATTTTAGAACATCCGGGTGCACTTGCCACGTTGGTTGATCGAGAAGCCCCATCGAAGTACAATTGCCACACTTGTTGATGTGAGGTGGTATTAACTTCGTGAGTTTCATCTGGCAGGTCGTCGTACAATTCGACTACATCCTTCGTAGGGTTTTCTGCCAGAAGGTCGCAAATAGCTCGTCCTTTAACAGATTTCTGTTGCTTGAAGTACAAGTCATATTGCGATAGGAGTAAGGCCCATCTAGCCAACCGCCAATTCATGGAAGCCGGTTGGGTCATGAACACTCGGACGGGATTTATGTTGGAAATGACATAAATCGTCTGTCCGACTAAATAATGTCGCATTTTCTGAATCGCGAATACCAAAGCGAGGCATTCCTTCTCAATCATCGGATAACGAGACTCAGCTCCTACCAATGTACGACTCAGATAATACACAGCTTGCTCGTGACCGTTATCGTCGTCTTGTGCAAGTAAGGCACTTAACGAATGGCTCGTCGCTTTGACATAAATCAAAAACGGCTTGCCCGATTTCGGTGCAACGAGAATAGGTGGATTCGCTAGATATTTCTTGATATCTTCGAATGCCTTCTGACATGCTTCATCCCAAATGAACGACACGCCTTTCTTTGCGAGTTTGGAAAACGGTTGACATTTTCCGGACAAGTTTGCATCTTGATTTGATTATACCCCGAAAATCCATCCATGAATGACATTCTTTCAAACCCGCATGTGTTGTCAATGATGACGTCCGTAATCGGTAGAGGAAAGTCGTCTTTGGGGCAGGCCGTATTCAGATCTCTGAAGTCAATACAGATCCTGATTTTTCCATTCTTTTTAAGGACTGGAACGATATTGGCCAACCATTCAGGATGTTGTTCTTCTCTAACAAATCCCGAATCAATTAGCTTCTTGACTTCAGCTTCTATCGCCTCCATAATTTGCGGACGAAGCCGTCTTTGTTGTTGTTTGACAGGTTTGGCATCCGGTTTAATGTTAAGGCTATGCATTGCTACGTTTGGGTCGAGTCCCGGCATATCTTCGTAGTTCCAAGCGAAAACGTCGATATACTCTTTAACGAGGGCGATTAGTTCCTCTTTTTCATCTGACGGAAGATTACCGCTGATAAATATAGGTTTTGGATTATTTTCGTCACTCATATTAACTTGAACTACCTTATCCTCAGTAGGAGGTTCTCTTTGCTCAAATCGATCGCCGTATTGGATATTCATGTAATGTATCCAAGGATCTTCCCAAGTGGGCAACTGATCGTCTTCTTCTGTTGTAGCGGGATCGACCGTTGCCATGTTTGACATGAGAGTTTTGAAATTTTCTCCAATGCTCACATCAGAATCCTAATTTGAAGTGTCGGATGAATGCCCACTCCTGTCTATTAATTGGTTAATGATCTGTTGGCCATAATCGTCATCGGATGATGAAGCATAACCCAGACCCCTATTACGACTGTAATAATTATCTGGTTTTCCTTTTGGTACATAGGCAGGACGGGGTGGAACCCTAACACCTTGACCAAAATAAAGACCTTCACCGAGCGAAAGGTCATAACCTTGTTTTGTCATATAACCATTCGCTTGTGAACTATACCGAGAAAAATGTCGCCCGGGTTTTTCTTCATCCGAACTGGTGTCCAAGAAAAGATCAGGAGTTGGGGATGGATTCCCCTTTCCAAAGATTATTTCTTTTTCACCCCCTGTCTTTGCAGGTAGAATCACAGTTGTTCCAACTGGATTTTGAAGATATTTTATCGTCGTGCAAGACGAGCGAAGCGGCATGTGTAGACTAGGATCGTCATACAATTCCTGCATTACATTATCAAGACAAGGCGAATACTCTAAATCATCCTTTATTATTTCATCGGCAAGTTGCCAGTTACAACTTTCGTCCGACGATTCATCACCGTCAAGATCGATTACAAGAGGTTCAATGTCATTTAGTACAAGACCTTCACTATAATCGAGCCCGGCTTCGGTATCAGCTTCTTCTCCGCTGTCCGTGCCATGGGCCGATGGTTCAGTATCGGACTCAGCACCATAAAGAAGGGAGTCAGTAAAGTAATTTTCTAACCCCTTGAATGGTTGCTTATCCGCGACCACCGTCTTGACCTCCTCATTAGTGTCGACATACTTCAAACACTGATAAAGGGTGGAGGGAACTATAAGATTACCGTGGATCCATGGACGACCCAGCAGTAAGTTATAAGAAGTCTCTGCATCGATCACATAGCAGGTGACTTCAGACTTTAAATCTCCGAGTTGACACCTCACCCGAATTTTTCCTAACGGTCTTGACCCGCTAGTATTGAACCCATAAATAACCATTCCTGTGGAGGCTAACTTGCTGGCGGGGATTCCGAGGTGGTACATCAACCGAAGTGGCATGATGCTAACAGCGGAACCCGGATCGACTTGGATCCGGTTGACAACGCTAGAGCCAATATATCCGGTGAAATATAGAGGCCTATCATGCTTCGAATTCCTGACTTGCATATCTTCTTTGGTGAAAGCGATGCAAGGAAATTTGGTGGCTGCCAGATTGCAATGCTGCACTGATGACTCTGGCTTTTCAGGAGTTGGCTTGATCTGAGTTAGGAATACTTCAGAATCAGCCAAATCTTCTTGTAAAGCTTCTCTGGTTTCTTTTGAGAGGCGCAACAACTCGTATAGCGTAATCCTTGCTAGGATATTAGCCAGCTGAGCCATAACGTCGAAACGATATGGTGCGTTCAAACTTTCCGGTTTATCTCGTCCAATCGGTCGGCTGAAACGAGACTGCTTCGGAATTTGAACCTCTTTATGTTGGGGTTCTTTCTCTTTTTGCTTAGCCGGTTGTTGCGGCTTTTCAGCGGCTACTGGAGGAGTTGTAACTATCCCCAGCTCCTTCAGAGTTGTAGCATTTGGGTTAGAGGTCTCAGGATATTTATAATGATACTCATTCCCACTTCTTGTAGTGAAAACTTCCTGTTCTCCATCAGAAAGCGATAAAGCTGCTATCTCTTCATCGTTCTTCTCGGGAATCGCTGAGGCTCCATAACAGGATTTCTCTTTTCCCTTGCCCTTTGATTTCTTCTTTGATGTGGATGTTGTCCACTGTTCATCTTCAAGCAAATCCGGATGAACCCAGAGGATTTCGCCGTTGGGGGTTGTGTGAGATACGAGCCCCTTTTGGCGCTGTCCATAATGATCATCGTTGACAGTCTGCATCTCGACCTTTGATACTGGCTCTGCTTGAAACCAGGACAAAGGAACTGATCCGAAGCTAATTGAGACCGCATTTGCGCCTACTTTCTTCTCCTTTGGCTTCGGCGTCACAATACCAACATCAATTAAGGTTTGTATTTTGTCCTTTAAGACATAACACGTCTTAGTAGGATGGTGGAACCTCCTGTGATAGGCACAATACTTCGGGTCATTGGTCTTCGTTGCTTCTTCTTGGTTTGTGACCGGTGGAAGCTTGATCTTGTTATTCTCTAATAGGTATTTGAAGATGAACGGAACTTCATCATCTTTGAAAGAGTATTCCTTTGGAAATCTAGGCTCAGAAGTCTTGGGCTGCCTCGGGGGCTGCTGATTCTGATTTGGCGCCAGTTGGAAGGATGACTGCTGCGGTTGTTGTTGCGGCGGCTGTTTCGACGTTTGATGTGCATCCACAGCTGTCGTGGACCCTCTTCCTCTGCCTCGAGGGTTAAAGTTCTGCTTTTGATTATTAGCTGGTGGCAGACCTCTCTCCAAGTTCTTCCTCTTGAGAAAGCGTTCAGCCTGTTCACCTCTCACCTTCAATTCTTTCCAAGTTTTAGAAGGCACAACCCCCGTGACCTCTAATACATCCAGCGACAAGTTATTGTGGCATGTTTGCAGAATAAATTCCTCTGTGAGTGGATCTCTGCAGTTCACCGCTTTGTCCCGGAATCGTTTGACAAAGACGTCGACCGACTCTCCATCCTTTTGCTTCTCATCCAACAACGTGCCAATTGAGATCTCCATGTCGTCGTCAAAGAAATTGGTGAGGAATAATTCTTTCATGTCTTCCCAGCTAGTGATACTCCCAGGTTTAAGGCGTCGGTACCAATCGAAGGCAGGCCCGCGAAGGGTTCCTACGAATGACCGGACCATCAGGGCTTCGTTCCCAGATATTGCGCCGAGATGCGACTTGAAATAGATCAAGTGCTGAGTTGGTGAACCCCTGCCATCAAAAGGAGTAAAGTTAATCAAATTAAATTTCTGGGGATAAGGAATCAGGTCCCACTCCCTCGGGTACGGGTATGGGATGCCCGTTTTCTTCACTTCTTGAGCCGTCATCAAAGCGTTGACTTTGCTCTCAAGATCGTGCATCTTCTTGTCCTCTTCCTCGCTTTTCTTCAAATAGATCTGTGGAGGTTGAGTGGCTGACTTGGTCGGATCGCTTCCGGAGTTGTCTTTATCTGGAGGAGGATCTTCAAATATCGTCTCATCCTCTTCATTACGCCGACTGGATTCTGCTCTTTGGCTTGATTCCGGTTGGTGTTGCTGAACCTGCAAATCCCGCATCTGCTGCATGGTCAACTCTATTTCGGTTTTGAATTCAGCTCTAATTTCTTCGCGTTGTTTAGCCAACGCTTCCTGCAGCATGTGAGCCAATTGATCTGGCGTAATTGCAAATGATCAACACTGGACGCGGTATCGTCCGATGCAATGGCGGAACAAGTATCTGACATTTCTTCATCTGAAGATATCCCCTCATGCATTCTCTTGTAATCTCGACGTATGTTGGCTCTTCTTTGCAATCGCAACATCCTTTGAGAAAGACCCCACTCAACTCTCCCTCCTGGAGAGAAATCAGGGTCGTGGTTAACTGATTTTTGCTTTCCTTTATTGGTCATGTTGATAGTGACCTCAGGGAACTCATTTTGTCGGATTACAGGTTTTTTCTTGTTGAAACGTCTCATTTTGGGTCTTGACGCTTCATTGGACAATCTTTGAAATACGGAGACTCTTGAATTATTTTTAGAGCATCTGCATTCTGTCAGCACTGCTTTAATGAGTCTCTCGCAAGCGCAATGAGACTCGTTTTCTCGGATAACCCTCTTTCTTGAGTTATTCTTCTGATAGTACAGCTCATCATTATTGTGATTTGAGCAACCTATCTTTTGCCTTTGAACTTTGTTGCATGCACAGGACGACTGGTCGTCGCCTCTGGGCGATCCAAAGTTAAATTTTTAAATCCACCCCCTTGCGGGTGTGGAGTTTTCAGAGGTCCTAAACGAGAGTGAACTGGTATTCTCTCGTTTTGGACTTGTGCAGTTCTGACAGGAGGGTGTTTACGACCCCCTGCATATGAAACCATTAACGGTTTATTTGCTGGACTTGGATTTTCTTTAACTGGGGCTTTTCCTCGGTCGTCAACTGAAGGACCAAGGCGATCTGCCATAGTGATCTTAAACTTGGACAAATCTGGGCTAACCCAGGGTTTCACTACTGATGTAGTTGACGGGTCCGGAACAGATGCTTGTGGCGTCTTCGGCATCCAAACTCTACGGTTCTTCGGTGGCTTTTCAGACACCGTCTCCTTCTTGGTTCCTTGGGCTTGTTGACGAAGAGCACGAGCACGGGCGGCCTTCGCTTTACGCCTTTGTATCCATTCCTTAAGAGTTGAATGGGCCCTTTTGACGAGAGTCCACTCCTCCGTCGTAAGTTGTGCAGAAATATGATTATCTTGCCATTGAGGCAACTGAGTCATTTTCTGTCTCCTCGACTCTAGGTCCGCATAGTAATGGACCCCGTCGGTTTGTTGCATGGCCTTAGCCAATTGACGAGCACGGCGCTGGCGCTGTCTCAGACGAGCTCTCTTCGTCAGCACCGGTGAGCTATCGATCAACGACTCCGTAATGGGTGTAGAGTCGTTTTGAGCAGGGACGTTGCAAGGAGATTCCTTAACAACGATCGGGCAAGAATCTTTGCCTGCGGCCTCTGTTGGAATTGCAGACTTGAAAGTTTTCGAAATCTTCCTATATTTGCGAGACGAGGAAGATTTCGCGGATGAGGACGACAAGTACTCCTCAAACTTCGCCTGATCGAACTCATATTCGATCTCTTCATTGACGATGATCTTGATCGGTTGCGACACCGCGGTCTCGGCAGCGAGACCGCTGGCTCCCACTGTGGTCGCCAGCTTGTTTGAGTCAAAAGTCGGTTCTGTTGAGGAATTCATTATAACTTTGTTTGATTACAACAAATTCGAAAGAATAATCTTTTTATAAGACTTTTTCTACACAACAAAGCAAAAATTACAACTTTTGAGAAACAAACACAAAAATCGTTTATCGATCTTTGTTTTCGTGGGACTTTGTCTGTGCCGGGAACGCTTTGGTTCGTGGACCGTCGAATCACAGATCGTGAAGAGGGGATTTACTGATTCTGACTTCGTTTATCGAAGTGAGAACTTGAAACGATATCTTATCGAAGTAAGATAGTCGTTCTTCTTAAAATCAAGTCAAAGCTCGAATCTCAAGGGAATCACACCAAGAACTCAAGTCTGCTCTCTCTGCTCTGGCTCGATCCTCGTCAGAAGTGACCCTAGGGGGGTATTTATAGCCTCAGGGGTCTGCAACTAAAAAAACTCAACAAATGACGACATTAGTACGGCGAGACAGTGTTTGCTGTCTCGACCCGCGAGACAGTAAATACTATCTCAGAAACAGTAACCGCAGGCAGTTCTCGTTTTAACTGCCTTCCCACGTTTCAAACTCCGTTATTTTGGCAGTTATTCACGTGATTTTCGCCCACGATGTTTCCCACGTCCCTTGGCAGTTAATGGACACGTGTAGGGCAGTTATCTCGCTGGTTTTGACCATTTCAACACTGTCTCGCTGGCGAGACAGTAAACACTGTCTCGCTGGCGAGACAGCAAAGTCTGTCTCGCTGGCGAGACAGCAAATACTGTCTCGCTGGCGAGACAGCAAAGCCTGTCTCGCTGGCGAGACAGCAAAGCCTGTCTCACTGACGAGACAGTTCATTCCTACCTTGATTTTCAATATGAGATCCCTTTGAGTGATTTTTTCTATGTTTGGGATATCTATTAGCATTTTTTGACGCCTACAATTATCACCAAGATCAAAAAGTTTAAAGTTAACTTTGAAACTCTAAAATTTCTGCAAAGTTTTCTAGGCTTACTAAATTATGAGAGAAGGTATATGCCCAATCTTTATGAAAAGATTTTTCATTTTAGAATGAACTTACTAAAGACAGAAAAAATAAAGAAATAAATAATAAAGACGTGACTCGGTGGGACATGGGCAAAATTAAAATTACACTCAATGATGAGCAATTATAAGAAATTGCCAATATCAAAGAGGAAACAAAGGAACAAAAAAAAACTTTATCAACCACAGTTTGGCGATACATTGGTTATACAAACTGATGCCTCAAATACACATTGTGCCAGAATCTTGTTTGCACTTTCTCCTAAGCATCCCCATTCAAGATTAGTATCAGAGCCTGGTTCAAGGGCAAAGATCAACTAATTGTGCCACATATAAAGAGGAATTACTAGTTATTAAAACTTTAAAGGAACAGGGAAACATTATGCCACATATAATAAGGAATTACTAGTTATTAAAAATACTATTAATTCCTTAAAAATATATTTATTATCATCCGAGTTCATTATTGAAACAGATAATCAAGTTATAGCATAGTTTCTAAAAAAGAAGACAAATTCTTTAATTGAGAAGAATATACGCAGAAATTAGATGGTCTATGGTATTAGAGAATTATATTTATAAAATTTTCTATATTCTTGAATTCACTAATATTAGTACTGATTTCCTCTCCAGGCATGGCTAGTTCTTCTTCCAATAAGCCTTCGGATAAAGGCAAGGGACCAACTCCCCCTCAAGATGAGATAAAGGAGAAATGTATGGATGAAATACTCCTAATACCACAAATGTCTCAAGTCCTTAATAAACATTTAAATACAAATACTGAAAAATAGGACATTGAAATAATTGTCTGATTTCTTACTACTCTAGGAAATGCAAGCATTAGGGGTTATACTGAAGTTATGTGATGGCTATGCTTCATTATAAACCTAGAAGAAGCTGCAAGTAGATAAAGATATGATCATGAAATAGCTAAGTATATAAAAATTATTACAACACCTGATAGTATTTATGAATGTCCTTATTATATCAGGTGCATCAAACACTAGCGAGACCCTTAAAAGGGAGGCAATCGAAAATTGCTTTGTTTATGTTAAGCGCAAGACAAAGCGATAAGCAAAAGAGAAAAAAACTTAGAGCAAGAAGCCCAATGCTCCCGAGGGACGTTGGAAAAGGCCTCGACAATTCAAAGATATTATAGTCAAAAATTGGTATAATACCAGTCTACCCAAAGAACATTACAATGCAGTAAATAATATCTAAAAGAAACGGCAAGAAATGCGAGTTTCCACTCTAGACACTAATGCTTGCCTATTAGTACTAGAAAAATTATCAAGAAAAAGAATCGTAAGATTCATACCCTTGAGAAAGGATACCACAGATGAAAAAGCATCGTGGAAAACCTCATAAGTAATCAATCTTGACAATGTCAAATGCAATAAAAAATCAGAAAGAGCAAATGCAAGTTTCTTTGGGTTCAATCTCTAGAAAGTTGAGATCAATTTTGGAGGAAATTGGAATCAAAGATTTGGCAGTTACCAAGATTGATGACTTTGTTAAACTAGTCAACTACTCTAAATTTGATATTTCTGAATATCAGACTCAAAAAAAATTAAAGGACATATTCAACAGTTATCAGTGCAATCTGATTGATGATCAAGCGATGCTATCCTACTTTGAAAAGCTAAAAGATGTTGGAATAAATTTATTGTTCAAGTTAGCTTCATAGGTCTTATTAAATCACTATGATCATTCAAAGGGTACTAGCCAGTTTTGAGCTCATAGCCTCTCATAAAGAACATATTAAAAAGGATCTAGTACATAAATTATATCTTGATAAACTAGACCAGAACAATATAAATCCTTTATTCCTTATATATGTAGTCAGTAACTTGAAGAAATAGGAAAATTTCAAAGAGTATTCAAGTTTACTATATGAGAAATATAGGAAAAACGCAATATACTCGAATACTATCCGTCCTTATAATTTGGAGGCTTGATCCCTTAGTAAGGGAACCTCACTTCAAACGTATTCCATTCAACGAGAAGGAATATGACCTTGAAGAAGAAAAAGAAATGGCTGCAATCGAGTTTTTTGAAGCACTGCACTATTATAATGGAAAAATAATTGTAAAGATTATATTATTCTTTATCTCCCTCACTTGGTGTTCAAAGAAAAAGAGTCGCAGGAAAAATTCAAACAAGAAATGGTCTTAGGGCCAATTACATGCCGAGCAAAGAAGCAATATGAGTTAATGATGAGCACAGAAGGAGGGTACTTCACTAATACATTCTTTTGATCAAGATATTTCTCTAAAAACAAATTGAAGCATGTTGGGACTCGTCTGATTCTAGAAGCAATGAGAATAATTTGAAAGAGCCAGAGAAACCGCCACTCTTCCAAAGATACTTTGTAAAAAAGATACATTATTAAAGCATCTTTACTAAAGTTACTTTTTAAAATCTACTATTATAAAAGATACTTTTAAAAGTCAGTTTATTAAATATTCTATACTAAAGTCACTTTTGAAAAGATACTTTTGTAAAAGTAAGTCGGTTTGGAGTCTATATATAGAGGTGACTAGTGTGTTGTGAGGATCATCGAAAGATAGAGAATCAAAAAATTAGAGTCCTCTTGTAAATGCTGCAAGTGTTTAGAGTGGTATTGGAGCCCGGTTCGATCGAAGCTCTGTTGATGTGAAGTTTTGTAATATACACTTCATAAAGGGACTTCGCATTAGTCTCACTCAATACATGATGAAACACACTAACATAGATCCACATCTGAATGTAGCCGATCGCCTTCCTATGTTGTTTTTTTCCCATTCTTTATCAATCGTCCTTTCTGGCTTGGCTTCATCTCCTTCAATTGTGTCATGTAAATTTTGATAATATAGAATATCTTCCATTTTAGACTTCCATACTTGCCAATTGGAACTATGCAATTTTATCATTTTGCCAAACTCTCTATCTTTTCCATCCCAAAGAAAAGCCTTGAACCAAAGCTCTGATACCACTTTTTAGGAACTTTAGGACATTAATCTGTAGAATTAAACACTAAAAAAATAATGGCACTAATAAAAATATCACACACAAACAAACATCAAGATTTAACATGGTTTGGCAAATTGTGCCTACGTCTCGGGGCAATCTAGAGAGAAATATTCTACTATAAATTGAGAGTACAATCCCTCAAAGTTACACCTGAACTTGAGAATTAAATCACAAAAGAAATATACAGTATTACTTCTAGGGCACTAAAACTCTAAAACCCATCTCATCGCAAATCTCCAACACCCACGAAGAAACCACGAAGTCGTCATTCTGAAAACAATGGTGTTCAAATCACTACAATCGGACAATCAAGCTATCCGTAATCTCAATTTTTCTCTCCTTTCCTCTCTCTATCTCCTAGAAATCTGCGCACACCCCAAAAAAAATTCTCTCGGTTCCCATACTTGGGTTTTTGTTCACAAGTATGAAAATTACTATAGGGTGGTCATGTGAGGGATTCCTTTTATGAAAGGAATATCATCCTCTCCCCCTTTTATTCCTATTCTATTGCAAATAGGTCCATCAAACCTTTTTATCATTAGGATTTAATTAACCAAGGTCCATCAACCTTATATAGGCCTTAATTTGGGCTGGACCCACAGCACAAAATATCCCTCATATTTATGTGAATAAAAAAATAAAAAATTACGTTAACGAAGTACCAAATAAAAACTCAAGTTTAAATAGGAGTATGGGCAAATACCTAGAAGTTATATTTATTGAGTTAAATGACGGGGCATAAAAGCATACCTCTAGAGTTGCAAGTGCATAACCAATCAAGTTATAATATAAAAAGTTATAGATCCCACGAGGAAAGTGTTTGTAGGAGAAAAACAAAATCAGTTCTTATGTTGTGTGTGTGACAATTAGGAGTGATTAATGTGATTGTGGAGAGATAGAGAGAGTGAGAGTGATTGTATGTAAATAAAAACAAAACGAGATTGAGAGTGGAGAGATAATGAGTGGATGTGATAAAGTGTAAATATAAACAAAACTAACAAAAGGGAAGAAAGAAAGATGAAGGAAACAAAATCAAGATATAAATGAGAGGAAAATCAAGAATAAAAAGAAAAATAAAGAAAGTAAAATATGAAGGATTCAATTAGAGATATGGGGAATCTAAAATTGAATCCACTAGCTAGTTTCATATAATTTCTAAAGTTCCCACAAGTATTAGTTCCACATCTTTAAAAAAGGGCAATTCTCTAGATGGTTCTAGCCTCAAGGCAAATCAAAGAAAGGGAAAATGGACAAAAATAAAAACTAATCCCAAGAGGGTTCTAACCTCAAGACGAATAGTACAAGAAAATAAAATCTAGACTACAAAATAAATTGTAAGAAATAAATGTAAGAATTTAAAGCATGAAAATAAAGACATGAAAATAAATCTACTCTACAAGTATGAAAATAAATCTAAGACAAGAGAGTTTTAGCCTCTTGGCTATTTAAACAAGAAAATAAAGAAAGAGACAAATTTAATTGCAAAGAGAAAATTTACATCCCAAGAGGGTTCTAGCCTCAAGGTGATAACAAACCTTCATCTTGATCTTCATCTTCATCCTATCTTCATCTTCATAATCAAACAAGGAGAAGAAAAAAAAATATGAAGAGGTAAAAATATTTTTTTATTAATTACAATAAAAAAGTTACAATTTAAAATGTCTTCTCAATTAAAGGGCTGCTTAGTTGATTTCATTGAATCAAAGAAAAAGAAATAAGATAAGGATATCACTAAAACTTGTTTTCCACCAAATTCCTCAAAAAATATCATGAAATGAGTTTCCTTAAAATTATGTCACATCCTTCAATAAAATAATGACAACTCATCTCATCTCATCTCATTTCTTACTTTTAGGAGGTGAACCAAACAAAAGAAAAGAGTTTATTATAGGAAATAGGTTTCCTATAATAGGTTTTCGTTTTTTTAACCAACCAAACAGCCCCTAAGAGTAAAAGAAATAAGATAAGGATATCACTAAAACTTGTTTTCCACCAAATTCCTCAAAAAATATCATGAAATGAGTTTCCTTAAAATTGTGTCACATCCTCCAATAAAATAATGACAACTCATCTCATCTCATCTCATTTCTTACTTTTAGGAGGTGAACCAAACAAAAGAAAAGAGCTTATTATAGGAAATAGGTTTCCTATAATATGTTTTCGTTTTTTTAACCAACCAAGCAGCCCCTAAGAGTAACCCTCCTCTTCGAAAGGAGTTTTTATAAAATATTTCACACCCTAACCCATCACTCTCTATCCTTATTTATAGCTTACAACAATGAATGAGAGTCCTTAGATTAAACTTGATTACCAAGTTAATCAATTTCAACTTTTAAATCGTAACTACAAATTTGGTATTGATACATCTATCAATGTAGATACTGATAGCGATACCGATACCAATACTAGTATCGATACTAGTATCAAAATCTAACTTGATAGATGGCTTCGTTTCATCGAGATAGGCGATTTCATATATTATATGTTAAATTTTGCCTTCCGGATTGGAAAATATCGTTGTTTCTTTGTAGCCAACCATCTTGAATATGATTTCTTTTCATGTTGGATTTTTATTTTCTCTGGCTTCTATAGGCTACTTGGCTTGATCCCGAGCTTCAATAAAAGCTTACAAAATGAGGAAGTTAGTGTCTTTTGGTATTTTATTCATTATTTCTTTATTAACCTGTAAATTAAGATAAAAATTATTAGCAGTATATTTATTCATATAAAATAGATAATGAGGATATAAAAATATAATAAAAATGTGACTATCATTAAACTTTGTCTATCGCTTCTTTTTTTAATGGAAAAAGAAAATCAAAGGTACATCCACTCTAAAAAAATTAGAAACCTAGGAGCATAACAAATGAGCCTGGATCAACACCTCTGGTTTTGAGGCTGTAGAACACCATGTAAAAATAATGGAGGCTCGTTGAGCTATACCACATAATCATCAAGCTCCATAGCTTTATGCGCCAACACATGATCCACTTTATTCCCTATTCGATGAACTACTAAAGTCCCATTCCTCGAGCAATGTACAATATTGCCAAACATCATCCACAAAAGGGCCCAAAAATAGAGAGTTTCTCCACTCCATTTTGAATACCAATAATTATTAACTTTGCATCTCCTTCAAAGATTACCCTCCCAAATCCAATATTAAGAGCAAATATTACATCTTCACACCATCAAAATTTAGCATGTTCAGCATTACCTTGGATACTAATAATTTAGCATCTCCTTCTAAAAATACTGCTCCATCAAAATTCACCTTCCAATAGCCTATTGACGGGGGGGCTCCACACCATGGATACTGTCTTCGTAGTCAAACTCGTATGCAGTTCTTACACATTTAGGAATAATAATCTATATTCATTGGCCCCACGCATGATTTCCTCCATCCCTCGAGGATGCCCTTGGTATTTCATTTCATTTCAATTTTCCCATACATGTCAACATATTACAAGGGACCAAATCGAAGCTCTCTAACTCCAGCCTCTTCTCTAGAATATGCCAACATTGTCTCATATATACTACTACCCTCTACAATTTCGCCATGCAATGCAATCCCTCAAATTTTCCACACTAGACTTGCAAAAGGGCAAAGACATAACACATGCTCGATAGATTCCTTAGTAAATCCACACACCCAGTAGCCTTCCTTTACTATCATTTTTCTTCATTGCAAAGTTTGTGGGTCGGTATTGCTTCGTGACACACCGTCCATGCAACGTCCATGCAGAGTGCATTAATATTTTATTTAGAATTTTTGAATCCCATATAAACTTACAACCCTGAGAAAACCCATCACTCGTAGTACCATATTCTTTAACTCTAGTTCCAATAGCATGATCAAACAGTCAAATGATATGCACTTTGAGCTATAAATTTGCCATTCGCTTGTAGTGCCATATTAATTTGCTCGAGTTTAAACTAGATCTGAGTCATATTGCCTTATTTTCTTGAGCTTTCTAGGGGGAAAAAGTTGATTCAATAAGATCCTCATTCCATTTGCACCTCTATGGAACAATACACTTGCTAACTGTACCCTTCAATGACAAGAAATTAACAGGAGTTTGGACCTTAAAAATCCATGGAATGGTGAGCCATTGATCTCACCATATATATTTTATTGTCATCGCATTACCCACGTGCAATCTAAACCCTGCTTGGATTACTTCCAAATATGGAAAAATGATGGTCAGGCACCTAACTGCACGTTGAAAACATCCCCCTCTTTGAAATATCTAGAGCTAAATAGTAAAGTCTCTCTGTTCATAGCTAATCTCCAAATTTATTTTGCTAATAAAGCTAAACTTAAAGCTTAAAAAAATGAAAACCTAGCCCACCCACTTGTTTTGTTGCACATAATTTATCTCAAGAAATCTAATTCATCTTCTTTTTTCCAGCCACGCATCCCCAACAAAAAATTCAAATCATACCCTCCAATTCGATGCATAGATAACCTAGTAGTTTGGAACAACTCATTCTTTAAAATTTGCAAACACTTTTGATGAGCCCACTTAGACTATATCATCTCTATTGTGTTCTTGCTAAAAACAACGGACGATTTCTGCAAATTTATCATCTGTCCTGAAGCTCTTTCAAATTTACATAATATCTCCCTCGCCGTTTCACATTCCTCCTTGCTCACATGGAAAAACACGTAGACTATCATCAGTGAATTATAGATGAGAAATTGTGGGACATCCCTAACTTCTATTTAAGACCCATTAACTCTAGATTAGGCTTACTTTCTCTCAAACAAATAATGGTTTGGAGATTGTAGAGGAGCCAAAGTACTCTCAAATTATCACCTAATTGAAAAAGATTTTGATCTAAATGAGAAAGATGAAAGATAGCAGCTGAGATTATTGCGAAAGTGATTGCTTCATATCCAGTCTCATAAGATAGTTGTTAGGTGATGCTAATAAATGCAAACATCACAAGTTTATAACAATCAAGTTATCATATTTAAAATATCAATACATGGGGAATGAGTGTATTAAAAAGATAGTCCTAAACGAGTTCTTGAAATGTGCACGAAAAAAAATATGAATGAGTGTGGAGTTTGGTGTGTTTTCGGTTAAGGGTTTGTCATAAAATAAAAAGCTGAAATAAGAGGAAGAATGAGAGAAAGAGAAGAACAAAATAAAAGAAACTCAAAATGGATATCAAACTAAAACAAGAAGCATAAAAAAATAGATGAAATCAAGTGAGAAGACTAATAATCTAGAATTGAATCCATTAGTTTATTTATTTCAATCTGAAGTTAAGAATTACTCTCCTTTTATTCGCATATTACCTATTATTAGGCATAGGCAATCAAGTTACTAAAAACAAGCATAACCTATCAAAACATATTCAAGCAATATTATTACTCATTAAAACAAACTAGATAATAACCTTAGAGTTTAAAAAATATATAAACTATCAAACCATTTAAAATAAGTCTAGCCTATTAAATTCTTTTTCTATTAATTAGTTCTCTAGTTGATTATCCTAAATATGATTATTCTAAGCACAAAAGAGAGCAATTTAAAATCCAAAACGAAATTAAGCTAGTTTCATCCAATCCTACAATTCCTACAAGAGATTAGCTAATCCTACTAGAAATTAAAAGAAATAAATTAAAATCTAAATTATAAAATATAAAAAGAATAAAAAATAAATCTAAACTATAAAGAAATAAAAGAAAGAAATAAAAAATCTACATTGCAAAGCATGAAATAAAAGAGCAAAATAAATCTAAACTACAAAGCAAAAAATAAATCTATACTATAAAGCAATAAACCTACACTATAAAACATGAAATGAAAATAAGAAATAAAATTTTAAAACATGCAATTCTAAAATAAGAAAATAAAAAAGAAAAATAAAAACTTACATTGCAAGGTTGTGCTCCTTGTGAAGCAAATCTTGATCTTTATCATTAAAAGAGAAGAAGACAAAAATTAAAAAGAAAGAAAATTTTTGATTTATGACAAACTAAAATTTATGATTTTAGAAGACATTCTCAATTAAGAATGATCATCCTGTCCAAAAAAGAGTTTACAAATTTTTTTACACTTTCCTAACCCCACTCCCTTCCTCTATTTATACCTACAGTAATTAACCACAACCCTTAGATTAGCCATGAACTCCAAGAAATCTTAATCAGCCATTGATACGACCTAATCAATTAGCTCATCGATTAGCTAATGATTAGCTTATCGATTAGCTAATTGGTTATTGAATGGATTAGCTCCTAACAGATTTTGTTTTCTACTATTGACTTAGTGACTCATTAGAGAGGGTTTCGATCCGTTGTTATAATACATTAAATTTTTTGTGGCTCTGATTCTTTTTATTCAGTGTGTATGTTTATCACAAAAGGTAAATTACAAAGAAAATCACTTGGAACTCACAGAAAAAAACAAATCCGCCTCCGCCTCTTCCTCTCCCGCGCTCACCTCCTCCTCCTCCTATGTTTTGCTTATTTATTTATTTATTTTTAAGTTTATTTTCCAGGGTTTAGTCTTTCCGTTTTAGGGATTTTTCCTGTCGAAAAAGTTTCTCAATTGTTCTGGTTACTGTTCTCTCCTTACGTCCGACCTGCAAAATGGCCCTCTCACCATCTATGCTCCTCAGCTGTTCGACGTTATGCCTAAAAGAAAGAGCCCTGGCTGCAAACCGCCACAATTGCCCCTTGTCATCCACAAAACCTACTCCCATGCTGGTATTCTCTCCTTCACCACGCGCATTCTATAATTCTCTTATATCCTTTATTGGCATTATTATTATTAGCTTTCTTATAATTTTTTTTTCTGTTGCTACTGTTAAGAAGGTGAAAATCAGACCCCATCAACAAAAAACAAAAGCCCACAAACCCAGTTCTAGTTCTGGCGGCAGCGGTGACAATGACGGCGACCCGTATCTGATGACTGAAGAAGAGAGGAAGGAGATGAGGAGAAAGATCAGGGAAATGCTCGACAAGGTTGAAGACCCGGCGGAGGAGACCGACCCAACTCAGAGGAAGATCAAGATGCAGAAGCTCCTAGCTGACTATCCTTTGGTTGTCGAAGAGGAGGACCCCGACTGGCCTGAAGACGCGGATGGCTGGGGTTTCAACTTTGATCAGTTCTTCGATAAGATCACGATCAAGAACGTAAAGAAAGACGGCGGCGACGAGGATTACGACAGTGATAAGGAGATTGTTTGGCAGGATGATAATTATATCAAGCCTATCAGAGATATCACTGTGAAAGAATGGGAGGATACTGTATTCAAGGACTTCAATCCCCTTGTTATACTCGTCCACAACCGATACAAAAGGTTGACCTAGTTGTTAGAAACTGCGCGATCAATAAGATTGATTCTTTTTCCCAGTGTCATAAGTGAGAGATTATACGTATGTATGTAGGCCTCGAGAGAATGAAAATGCAAGGATCGAGCTGGAAAGAGCCATAAAGATGTTTTGGGAGACGGGACTCCCGTCACCAAGAGTAAGCTTCTATCAGACCTTGTGGCTTATGTTTTATCTGGTGTTGCCTTTTCACTGATGTTGACTATTTCGGTGCCGTGACAGTGTGTAGCTGTGGATGCTGTTATTGAGGAAGAACTGGTTTCAGCTCTTCAAGTATCCGTTTTTCCTGAAATAATCTTCACAAAAGCTGGAAAGATCTTGCACAGGGATAAAGGTAATAACAAAACTTTTATGCAGATATCTTTTGCTAGTTAAGAGCATGACATGATCCTTTTAATGGGATGTTCGCAGTGGTTCGAACAGCAGAAGAGTGGTCTAAGATGATGGCATTCTTCTATTATAAAGCAGTGAGGCCCTCATGCCTGAGCAAAACTGATGGACAAAGTCAAGAGAAGATCCCATCACTGTCCTAAAAACTCAACTTTATTGACTTTTTGTTTGTTTTCTTTGTTATAGGATGTCTTAAGATCATCTCATGAAGTAGGAATGTACCCTCTGTGTTACAAATAACAATTTTGTTTTTCACCAATTTATACACAATTTTTCTTTTGCTCAAGCCAAATTTTCAGTCGTCAATAGAAAGCTCTATGCAGGGAAAATAACAATAGAAAAATCAAAACTAGTCTTAATAGATAATATCTTGAGTGATCAAGAGTCTTAATAGAAAATATCTTGAGTGATCAAGCATTGGTTACTATCCAGGAAATCTTGCTCCATATCAATCTAAATTTACATGAAACGAGCCACTAAGCGTGCATACATAATAATGCATTAAAGTTATGACAGCAAGCAGACTTCTTGGGAAATTGAAATGTTTTTCTGATGAGGAAGTTCATGGTAAGGGATTTGGTTCTTCCTTACTGTTATGATGTATGCAGGAAAAAAACCTAAACACAGGCAAGTCTTCCCCTATTGTGAAATGGGGTTGAAACTTTTGGCATTCAAAAGTATCAAATTTTTTGAGGATTATTATTATTATATACATGCACACAAGAAATATTGTATGTATGTAATTATGTATGTATGCATACATACGTACAGATATCTATGCATACACATGTAGACACACACACACACACAAACACAGAACACAGGCACACACAGAACGCACACAAATGCATCTATATTTGAACATAGAAGATTCCAAAAGAGTAAATAATTATCCTAAGGTCTTTCTCCATGAAAGTTTTATCAAACTTCTTGAGTATTCTGCATGACTATGCACTTTTATCTGCACTAGCAAATTGATTGACATGTGTGAATATTCTACATATTGTTGACAGCTGCTTACAATTCTAGATTTTAAAAGTTTTTTTTAAGTTTCATCTTGTTGGCATCAGGAGCTTTCAACAAATGCTTGATACTCTGCATTAAAGCTCTATTACAGTTTGGGTTCAGGGTGCAACAAATGAAGGCAAAAGGCCACAAGCACAGAGATGTGTATGCTTTTCCATAATAGTTTGACAATTCATGCATTATGCTCAGTTGTAAAAAATATATAGCATATGCTTCCAAATTTTCCATTGTTGACCGTAAAAAATCTTATCACCTTTGTTTTTGCTGCCATCCTTATTTGCTAAACCCAAAAATTTCTCCAGGTGGTTTGTGCTTCTACAGAATGTTGTGGTGCTAAATGTAATTACTTGAAGAATATATCAGAATTAACACTGGCTTAATCTGAATTGCTTTTGCTTGGTTTTCTGATTCAATGTCGTTAACAATATTATTGATTTATATTTTAAAGGTTACAGATCCCTTCTTTTATTTTCTTTTTGGGTCCCAGTATATGCTGCAATAGACCAAATCTGAAACTGGTGGAGGTGAAGCGTAATTTCTATTTTCTTGCTTTGCTAGGTCTGGTTTCGTGTATAATTATTCCCATTGACTCTTCCTATATGTATCTTTGTTTTCTTATACAGGTTGTAGCACTAGAAGAGGATGGCTGCCCAAAAGTTTGGGTGGTCACATCTGATGCTTGTCAGCAGCAAGCTGCACATGGAGCTGTAGGCACTTATCCTAATGCAGGGTAGCTTGCGCACTGAGAGTTTGAGCATCTTACTTTCCTTTTCCCACTTCATATTACCATTTTTCCACAAGAATTTGCTATTTCACATGATTGGTACGTATGATTGGTTCTCTATCCTTACATCTTAGGGTAGTTGAGATTGCAACCCATTTATTCTCGTAGAATTTTTTCCGGCTTACATGTAAATACCATAAACAAATGTCCTGATCATCCTCATCCACTCGTCCTGCATGGAAAAGTATGGTTTTAAGAACATGAAATATGCATTCTTCAAAGTTCATAAGCATATTAAACACGGATAGATCCTCAGCTCTACATGCTAGAACAAGGTCATAACATCTTTTCGAATACTATTATAGTTTGGAGTTAGATTGAGTGACCCGCAAAGCACTGAAAGCCCATCGTGAATTAACAGAAAATAGAGGAATATCGTGGTTAACATATTGCTATTTATGGAGACAAAAAATGAACATCAAACATGTAGCAAATAATTAGAAGAATCAGGGACAACTAATCTATAAGAGTTCATAATATGATTTATGTTCCTTTGAATAGGGTTTGAAAGAGCAAACGTGATCTTTCTGATAAAGAGGTGGAGACGATATTTGAATAGGTTAAGTTTGGTTAGGATAATTTTACGGTGAACCCTTGAATTTCTGTCCTCCAAAGTTGCAATATATAATTCATAACAGCAACTCAGAAGGAGCCTAGGTGATCAATGGAACTGTAACTATTAACTGTAACTGGAGACATTCAGTGTCAAACCTGCAAATCTTTACAAAGGGTGGGGCAGTGACACTTATACAAACGCTCGGAATAACCATTATATGCACTGGCAAGAGAAGTAGAGAGTTTCTCATTCTACTTGGAGCTTTTTCACTGAAGAAAATGATATTATTTCCCAATCAAATGGAGATGAGATTCTCTAAAGTTTGTGCTTACGTTGGATATCTTGACAATCAAAGCTTATTTGTGGGAGTGTACTTCTGATGCCAGACAAACTTTCCCAAGCAACAGTATCAGAATTCTCTAGTAGAGATACCTTCCAAGGTTTGTGGGGAAAGGTATCGTTATTTTAATTTCCGAGTAACAGTGCAAGTGAATGCAAGTAATATTAGGTCATGATTGGTTAGATGACAATAAATGTGGTCATAATGAATATGCCGCAATGAACATGGAAATGCTAAGGCTATAATGAACAAAGTTTTAAATATCGGTTTTCGGGGATTTATCGGACAGTCAAAATCCATATCGGATAGCGAATATCAGTGATATATCGGGAATAAGTAGTATTTATTGGAATAACATTACCGGATGGTGATATACATAATATAATATTCTAAAATATAATCTAACCATACTTAATGAAACATAAACATACCAAAATGCAAGGAATTTCCTTCGAAGAGTCCTCATAGTCCCAAGCGGCTATCACAGACTTAATCACTGCTCCTATGCTCATATGAGCTTTCGACTATTGGAGCTTCAGTGATATTTGGCCTCATTAAATTCTAGTTCTGGCCAGATTCATTCTTGGATGGCGATTAGAAGTCAAGGTCGCTTTTCAAGAAAAACAACCACTCTTATGGTGGATCTTCTGCTTGAGTGTTTTCTAGGGGATTGAAGATCACTCTACCATTTAATTGATGGTGTGCTTGACAAACATTACCCAGGTAAGTTGCTGAGACTTTCGAGGATTGCACCTATGTTGGTTCCTCTTAGCCAAAGTTAACCCTCATTTGCTTGAATGATAAAACTTCTAACTTCATTTAGCTTGGATGATGCAACTCCGATGTTGTTCTTCTGGGTGAGTAGAATCAGACCCTTGATCAGAACTTGGCATGTCTTCTCAAAAAAGAAGAGTGACCTCACGGTGAGCGCCAAAATGTTGATGCTCAATATCAAACAGAATAATCCAGAAGAGCATGGTTGTGGGGTGATGAAGAATGATGGAGGGCCCGTTTCCTTCTTCGACTTTATGCCTGGTTCTTGAACAAGGACTTGATGTTCATGCTGCATAGACAAGAAGAATCCATGAGAGGGCAGGGACCAGTTCCCCCGTGGTTCCACCGACAATCAAGTTAGTGCAACTCAAGTGGAGAAGGGGAAGGTCAAGAACCGAAGTGGTTCTTAAGGTGGCAATGTGCATGCCCAGAGAGATCTACCTGAGCTCCTCTGTGTTGATGAAGGAACTGTGTGTTCTTTTTTCTGTCCATTAGAGATGATCCTCCCCTTTTCTGGTTTGGATCAGATAGGTTATCTATATCCCAGCCTGGGGAAGCGGTGTTGGAGTGCAGCCTAAGAGCTGAGTCATCCCTCGCTTTACAGGTGTCGACTGGCGATTGGGGGGAAGTCACTTTAGCTTTGGAGAGGATGTCTCCGCATTTTCTGGAAAGCGATTGAGAGTGTGGCAGAAGGCATACTGGCATGTTGAATCATCCCTTGCTTTACAGGTATCGGCTAACGACTGGAGGGAGTTATTTCATTAGGGGAGAGTATGTCTCCGCATTTTCTAGAAAGTTATTGAGCTGACAAGTCATGGAGACCTTATCAGGCTAAAGTCTAGATAAGGTTTGTTCGAGGTGGACTGAGATGTTGACATATGCTCTGAGATAGAGGCTTGGGGCTGGGGCCAAGTTCTCAACTTAATCGGTAACAGGGAATGTACCTCTAGTCGTTTCTAAGAAATTCCCAGTAAGTGGTGGAGTGCCCTAAGTAAGGTCATCCTCGATGATAAGGTCGACCGACACCACCTTTCGCGTCAACTCGGGAGTGCCGGCCTATTCGACTGGTTGGAATGTCATCTCGTCTTAGCTAATAATCGTCTCTCGAGTCAATATGAAGATGTCGACTCCTCTGAAAGGTCAGGATCTCTCGTGCCGACCAATATCGTCTCTTGTGTCAACACCAGAATGTCGGCTTGATTAGTCGGTAGGGCCGAGACCTCTGTGGTTGTGCCTTGGGTTTATCCCTGATAAGGTACAAATGTCTTATAATTAGCTATGATGGTCGAGTTGCACTGGAGGATTCGACCATATGTTGTGCTTTGAGCTTACCTTGATAAAGAGCCAATGACTTGTAATCCGACTGAGGAGTGAATGCCTAGAACTCTTAAAAGTTGACTAGGTCTTTCCTTCCACTAAGACCGAGAGAAAACTGTGGGAGTTGGCCAAAGGGTTGAGCTTATTTTGCTAGGACCCTTATCGTATCATTTTGCAAAATATATGAAAAGGTGAGAAGGAAAAATGAATAAAATCAAGAAACAAATAAAAAAATCAAGAATGAAGAACAAAATTCTAGAATAAAAAATATAAGAAATTAAAGATAGTGGATTCAATTATAGATATGGTAATCTAAAATTGAACCCACTTCTTAGAAAAGGGTGATTCCCTAGAGGATTCTAGCCTAAAGGCGAATCAAACAAAATAAAAATAAACAAAAAGAAAAACTAAACCCAAGAGGGTTCTAGCCTCAAGGTGAATAGTATAAAAAATTAAAATCTAACTACAAAATAAATTGCAAAATCTGAACTACAAAATAAAATTGCAAGAATTAAATGCAAGAAAATAAATCTACTCTATAAGCATGAAATAAATCTAAGGCAAGAGAGTTCTAGCCTCTTGGCTATTTAACAATAAAAATAAAATCTAACTACAAGCATAGAAATAAATCTAAACTAATAAGCAATAAAAGAGAAAAATAAAAGAAATGCAAACATTTAAATAATTCTCCATATTCATCTTCATCTTCATCATCCAACAAAGAGAAGAAGAGAAAAATTTAAAGTGGTGAAAAAAATTATTATTATTAATTGCAACAAAAAGTTACAATTTTGGAAGGCCTTCTCAATTAAGAGTAGCCCTCATCTCCAAAAGAAGTTACAAAAATTTCACACCCTCAACCCCTCACTCTCTACCCTTATTTATAGTAAACAACAATGAATGAGAGCCCTTGGATGAAGACTTAAGCCCTAAGGAATCATTTTTAGCCTTTGAGCTTTTGGGCTTGAATTCTTGGGCCTTTTACTTGTTTTCTTCACTAATTCAATGGGCTTTTGCTGTAAGAAGAGATCTTGAGCTTTATTCTTCATTAACCTTCAAATTCTTCCCATAATTACTTCTCCAGCACAGAAATTCAGAACGTGCTTCTTTGTATGAATATTTTTCCATGATATGTTCCGATTTCAGAGATGTCAAATACAAAAGTTATAAATCTCGTTCTTAGCTTTCCAGAGAATGTTTATTCAGCCAATTCCGAGTTGATACGAGAGAGATATGGCCAAAATACCAAACATTACCGAGATATCCAGATTGCATGATTTGTTTCCTTTTTCACAAAACTTCAAAATACCAAACATTACCGAGATATCCAGATTGCATGATTTGTTTCCTTTTTCACAAAACTTCTTCATTTATTCCTTGATGGTATATTTATTTTTCTTGGGCTTTTGGGCATAGACTTTTGGACATTTTCTTGATATTTTGGGCTTTAATGCTTCATTAAATATTGAAAGAAATAATTTGGCTTCATGGGCTTCATTCTTTTACTTTTGGCTTTGGGCTTTGGTGTTAAATCAAGGGGCCTTTGTTGAGAGATGAGAGTTTGAGATTTATTCTTCATTAACCTATAATTAAAAGATAAAAATAATGATTAGTAGTATATTTATTCATAAAAAATAGATAATCAGGGTATAAAATTATAATAAAATGTGATTATCAAATATCCCCACACCTAAACTTTTGCTAGTCCTCTAGCAAAGAAAATAAAAAGAAAATCCTAACTCACTTTCGCAGGAATCGCGGTTGTATTTAGCGCATACAACAAGCCTTTAAACCCCTAGGTTACCCTAGTGGACGAGTTGTAGTCTCGTGAGGGTTTGCAGTGAATATACCCACAAAATTCGGTCAACTTGCCAAATTAAAGAAGTCAGTAAATAACTAAATTCACTTGATAACTTTTAGATAATCTAATTGGAGCCAGTTATCACTCAAGAAAACATTTTTATATATAACTCTAAGGTATATTTTTAAGAAAATCTTCTCATTGTAGCAATACAAAATCAAGCCAAACTTAGAAATTTAATTTAAAAGTTTTGAAAAGAACATGCTAACTCTTTGTTTAAAATAATATTCAAGTTGCTTGATCTAAAATATTTTCCAAGACCATATATACATATATAAAATATTTATTAGTATTTTTATTTTTTATTATTTTTTAATATTATTTTTAACTCTTTCTTCTTTGGTGATTTTTTTCTACTTTAACGGGCTTTCTAAACGACCATTTAACGAGTTTTGGGTCAATGGATCCCAACCCAATTGGGCTTAGGTCATTAAATATGGAAATACTCCTTGGGCTTAATTACTCGGTCAGCTTAGGCTTTATAAGATAGAATCACCTAGAATTCAAGAGTATTATTTTTTTTCTTTTTGGTGCCTATTTTTCGCAGTCTTCTTTTGTAATTTTTTTTTGTATGTATATATATATTTTGAAAAATATGTAAATCAAGACACTTTGAAAAATTATTTTCAACTCTAAGCTAAGCATGCAAAAATTTTATTATTTTAAATAAAAGTCCAAGTTAAGGCTTAAGTAAAGTATACTACTTTAAAAATTATTTCTTAAGAAATTTATTTAGAGTTATCATAAAAGGTGAACTTAAGTAAATAACCAACTAAGGATTAGAAAATTTCAAATTTATCAAATAGATCAATTATTACATAACTCTATCAATTTGGCAAGTGACGATATTTTTATAATTTTTTTTAAGAAAAAGGGTAAAATAAAGAGAAAAAATAACTAATTCCCATCTCTACACCTAAATTTTGCATTGTCCTCAATGCAAACTCTATGATGCATAAAGTAAAGTAGATAAGAAGTGAAGCACTTACATTTGGTCGGCTGATAAAAATCTGCAATTATCTTTGATCTGAGGAGGATGAAATCAAAAATTTATTCTTCTGTTTCTTTTTTTTCTTTTTTTTTAACAACTGAACAAGAAACTCTCAAATGAGAGAAGAATAAATTCTTTTTATTATTCTGAAATAAACAAAATAATCAATGTAGAATGAAATATTCAACATGAAGAGTTCATGTTCTACATTGAATCCTACCTTATTGCTGAAAATTCTCCCACGGATTTTAAATAAATTCAACATGATATAATCAACAATGTGCTGAAATTCTAAGCATTCCGGGGTGTTCAATGATTTTTATGGCAATGGAAGGTAGGTATTATTGGTGTCATGCATATTGGACTTAGGTTCTTGATTTGTGAATGTTTGTTCTCTAACAACCAATTTTTCTTTAACAATTTTCTCAACCCCAAGATTCATGGTTGATGTGTAAAAATTTGGTGGTTGTTTATTTTCCAAAAATCTTAGTTCATCAAGAAAGAGTTTTTCAAAATTCAGTTTAAAGCAGCAATTGTTTAACACAGTTTCTTTATTTTGACAAACCTGATCTGCTTCTTCTTCCCCCGGTCTTTCCTGAATTGAATTATCAGGGGAAGAATGAATTGGGACAAGAATTTGGCTTAAAGGTGTTCTTTCCTGATTATCGACCTGTTTTCCTGACTGTAGTGCATTCATTTGAGTGTCCTTAGGATTGACCACGGGTTGACTCAAAATTTCTCCTTCCTCTCCTTCACTTATGGCACTAGCTAGTTGATCAATGTGGGTTTCTAATCTAGCTATAGCTTGAGTGTTAGAGTTAAGTATGAGTTTGGTTGATTGCATAAAGGAGCTCATCGTGTAGGATGTTTGAGTTAACATATCCATGGCTAGTGTGAAGGCCTTAATTATGATTTCAAAATCTTTTTCCAAAATATTGAGATGTTCATCATGATCTGTATCAAAAGGAGTGTGAGTTACAACTTGATGATGTGGAGACTGATTTTGATGTGACAGACTGGGTTGTTGAAATTATAGATGAGAATTGAAAGGAACTGTATTACCCCTAGGATAATGTTGGTTCAAAGAGGGAGTGAAGTTTTGAGTTCCAGAGTGGTTTTCCTGATTCCATGCAATGTTTATGTACCTTGCCCAACCTGGGTTGTGGGTTGAAAAAATTGGATCATTCACCGAATACTGAGATGGACTCTCTACAAACTCCCGAGCTTCATTGGAGATTTCAATCCTATTGGGATAACATAAATTTTGAAAAACTTGTGGATTAGCCATTTGTTCAAAATGAATTTGTCCACGTTTTGCATTCACCAAAAACAATTTCTTTTTATTTTATTTTTTTATTTTTTTGGAAAAATAAAAGTTAGTTTTTTTTAAGAAGAAAATGGAAAATCCTAACTAAAACAAATTAAAATCAATCATTTTTCAATCACTCTAACTCTAGGGTTAAGCCTAACTCAACTAGACTAGCTCCTAACCAAAAATTCCTAAAGTGAAAAGATAAAAGTTTTACCCGGGTAGTTAGCCAGGTAAGGATAGTACTAGAGAGTGATCAGAGATCAATTAAGTACCTCGTTCCTTACAGAGCGCTTTATGCAACCCCTAAACCTTGCCTTAGACACCAACTAATCTAAGAAAACTTAAACCGGTTCACTTAAGGATTCTTTGTTCCTTATTGAGCTCGAATCCTTAGGGCCAACGTCTAATGAGTTTTATTAGGATTGAGTGGTGTAGTGAGAAATTAGTGATTTTTGGGCTAAGAAAAGGGTGATGAAATCCCTCACCTTATCTTGATTAGGGGGTTTTGCCCTTAAAAATATTTTTAAGTGTGTGCCAAATCAAGATGCTCAAATCACTTGGTGAATTCCTACTAACGATATGAAATGCAACCCTATGAATTAAAAGCAACTAAAAAGGATGGAAAAGAAAAAAAATATTTTTTTTTAGGGTTAACAATCAAGCAAATGAGAAGGGGGATTTGTTTGAATTTATTATCTTGTTAGTAATTGTCAAAGTGAAGGGTGAATTTTATTATGGTCAACGGAAATAAAATTCTTTTTTAAAGATCCTAATTGTCACTAATTGTGAGAAACAAACTAAAGGTGTGGAATTGAAAATATAAGGAAGAAGACTTACCACAAGCGAATATCCAATTCCTCAATCTCTAATTCTTGATCTTTAATCTTCACGTAGTTCTTTCACAAGAAACACACAAGTTAAAGAACCAAAATAATTAAAACCTACTTAAGCACCTTCCCCAGCAACGGCGCTAAAAACTTGATGCGGTATAAACATGTACCAAAAAGGTTGTAAGTGCACAACCGTGTCAAGTTATAGTATAAAGATATCGATCCCACGAGGAAGGTGTTTTGTAGGAGAAAATATGAAATCGGTTCTTTGTTTTCGAGGAAAGTTGCCTTCATCATTGATTTCATTAAACTTTAATCGTTTACAAATGAATTCAAATAACAAAGAAATAAAAATTACAACTTTCTTGAAAATAAACGCAAGATCCGTTTATCGTTTCTTGCTTGCGTGGGTCTTTGGCCTGTGACGGGGACGTTGATATCCGTGGACCATCGGGCAATCAGATCTATTTCTGAAAAATCGGACAGAGCTTCGTCGATCCGCGAGAGATCTAGAAGCCTGAAGCGTCTATCTCGGCTAAAACGAGATATCTGCTCTTCTTAGGATTACCGGCGAAGGGTAATACTAAGGAACGGGTACGGGTGATGAAGAATCTGATGAAGACCTCTCCTCTGTTGAAGCGCTCGACCACTCTTCACTGCAGCAGGGCTTCGCCAACTCTCCAAAAATCCAGATCTCCAAAAATGAGGCCTTGGGTGGCTATTTATAGGCAATGGGAGCACCTAGGGTGCCTAGACACCCCTGGGGTGTCTAGGAAAAGCCTAGACACCCCCGGGGTGTCTCAAGAAATCCGAGACACCCCTGGGGTGTCTCGGAATTTTCGAGACACCCCTGGGGTGTTTTTGGAATTCCTGAGACATTCCGTTGAGGTGCATTCGTCCGCTTCCGCTGTAAATTCTTCGTCCGAACTCGGATTTGAGTGATTCCAAGTGCGTTGGAAGCTCGATGAAGAATTATATCTGTTCCAATGGTTGGATTATCTATAGAATGAACGAGACACGAAGGGCGTTGTCCTTTTTGTGAACATCGCCGAGTTCCCGATTGGCCCGGGTCTTCGTTGTTCCGAAATCCTATCAGCTCACGTAGTTCGTCGATTCACTTCAATCGTTCATCGACGTCAATTGGACTCCTGTGGATCGGATAGTGACGTTCATCGTCGCTCTTTAACACTGAACCGTTCGTGGAGACCTATAGGCAATTTTCGATGCCTACAGATACCCCCTCCAAAGCGTTCCGGACTCGTTTCTTTTATAGAAGAGGCTGGAATACTTTGGATGTGATTGGTCTAGCCTTCAATCGGCGTAAGGACCTGTAGTTAGCTTCAACTCTTGGCTCCTTCGATTTTCGGTCTATTCGATGCTTTGACGAATAACCGAAGTTCTTCCGGCGCTGCGTTTATCGCCTGGCCGTCGTCGGAATCTCGAGTCTATCACTAGTGAGTTGAGTTTGGCTCGTGTCATTGAGTTGAGTTCTTCCGGCGCTGCGTTTATCGCTTGGCCGTCGTCGGAGTCTCGAGTCTGCAGCTGATGAATTGAGTTTGGCTCGTGTCATTGAGTTGACTTTGAACTACCTCCGTCACATTGTGTTGACTTAGGGTTTTAGATCACCGTATGTTGACTTTTTGCCGCAACGCGTTGATTGGCGTTGACTTAGGGTTACGCGTTGACCGGCGTTGACCCTAGGGTTTTGAATCGTCGAACGTTGACTTTTGGTCGCAACGCGTTGACTGGCGTTGATCTGGGGTTACGCGTTGACCGGCGTTGACCCTAGGGTTTCGAACGTCGAATGTTGACTTTTTGGTCGCAACGCGTTGACTGGTGTTGACCTAGGGTTACGCGTTGACCGGCGTTGACCCTAGGGTGTCGAACGTTGACTTTTGGTCGCAACGCGTTGACTGGCGTTGGTCTAGGGTTACGCGTTGACCGGTGTTGACCCTAGGGTTTTGAATCGTCGAACGTTGACTTTTTATACTTGTACGTTTACTGGAGTATACACAGTTTAAGCTCTTAAGGTATTGGAGCACAGAGGTCCCAAGTGTCGGAGTTGCAGGACCAACTATGAAAGTTGATTCCTCTGCACGTGTGGATCTTATCCCTAAGTGATTGGATGTTCGAGTCACGAGACCAACTGACGGAGCTGATGCGTCAATGACTCGTATTTATAGAATTTTTGGCAAATTCTCAGCCATCAACGGGTTTGATGAGCCTTTACCGACTACCGTTTGAGTCGGGCTAGCATGCAGATTGTTTAAGTCCGTTCCATATTGAATACGTAGACTTCGCCATTGTTACGGGAATAGGCTACCCGGCAACGTGTATTAGACGTTGACTTATCCCTACTTAGGCTTCGGGATCAAATTCCCCAGACTGGAATTCTGATGTCTTCTTCAATCGGTAAAAGACTAAACCGGCAACGCGTGTTAGGCGTTGACTTATCCCTGCTTAGGCTTCGGGATAAAATTCCCCATGCATAAAAGGCATGGATTATGGTGTTATTAACAACAATCTGCCACAATGTTGAATATGTGGTCTTTTGTCCTTTTTACGGTCAAAGACTAACCAGCAATGCGTGTTAGACATAGACTTTGGGATTTTTGGCAAACCCCCAGCCATCAACGGGTTTGACGTGCCTTTACCGATTACCGTTTGAATCGGGCTAGCATGTGAATTATTAAAACCCGCTTCACATGTAACGTTGTGCTAAGAGAATTGCTTCTCTTAGACTTAATGCTATGATTTTGAATACATAGACTTCGTCTTTCTCACGGGAATAGACTACCCGGCAACGCGTGTTAGGCGTTGACTTATCCCTACTCAGGCTTCGGGATAAAATTCCCCGTGCATCGAGTGCCCGGATTTGACAATCGTGTCTTTTCTAAAAGCAAAGACAGATTGAGAAACGGGAGAGGAAGAATTTTATATTCTATCTCCCGGTGCTGAAGAGGAAGAATTTTATATTCTATCTACAGCTGGAAAGGGAACTTGAGGTGGGATCCCCCACCCCCAGAATCCGGAATGATGAACTGGGAGTGGGTTCTCCACTCCGAGCATCGGAAAGGTCCGAGGAGAGGAAGAATTTTATATTCTATCTCCCGGTGCTGAAGAGGAAGAATTTTATATTCTATCTACAGCTGGAAAGGAAACTCGAGGTGGGATCTCCACCCCCAGAATCCGGAAGGATGAAACTAAGAGTGGGATCTCCACTCCGAGAATCGTAACAATTCGGATAACCCTAACTGTCGGAAGGTTTGATTACCCGATTTGGAAGTGGACCTCTCGTTCATTGGGGGAATCGAGAGGAGATTTTGGCTGTGGCCCTAACTGTATGAATGTTTGACCAAGCAGGAGTTTGAGACGACCTAACTGTCGGAAGGTTTGATCGCTCGATTTGAAGGTGGACCTCTCGTTCATTGGAGGAATCGAGAGGGGATTTTGGCTTTGGCCCTCCGATGCGGGAGAGGAAGAATTTTATATTCTATCTCCTGACACTGAAGAAGAAGAATTTTATATTCTATCTTCAGCTGAAAAGGAGACTCGAGGTGGGATCTCCACCCCCAGAATCCGGAAAGGTGAAACTAAAAGTGGGATCTCCACTCTGAGAATCAAAAAGATTCAGATAACCCTAACTGTCGGAAGGTTTGATTACCGAACTAAAGATGAATTTCTCGTTTATCGAGAATGAATCGTGGTTTTGGTCCTAACTGTAGGAAGGTTTGACCAAGTGGGAGGTTTGAGGTGACCCTAACTGTAGGAAGGTTTGATCACTCGATTTGAAAGTGGACCTCTCGTTCATTGGAGGAATCGAGAGGGGTTTTTGGTTTTGGTCCTAACTGTAGAAAGGTTTGACCGAATGGAAGGTTTAAGACGATCCTAACTGTAGGAAGGTTTGATCGCTTGATTTGTGGACCTCTCGTTCATTGGGAGAATCGAGAGGGGAAGAGGAGATTTTGGTTGTGGTCCTAACTGTATGAAGGTTTGACCAGATTATATCCGGACTCTAACTATGAAAGTTTTGAGTGCACGAACATAGCGGAAGTTTGAATTTGATAGAATTTGATGGTCCCACCGTCAATTAGTCTGATCGGTAGGGGACTTAGTGTTCATCACTTTGTTCATATTAATCGGGTGATCCCTAAGAGTATTAACATTCTTTCGGGAACTTCCCGTTATACGAATTATCCACCCCCCAGCTTTCTTGCAAAACTGGGTGTAACGAGGAGTACGTTATCCTCAATCGCATTTTCAGGTTATCCTTGAGAATATATGATTCTTTAGGAACTTCCCGTTACATAAATCGTCCACCCCCAGCTTTCTTGCAAAACTGGGTGTAACGAGGAGTACGTTATCCTCAATCGCATGTTCAGGTTATCCTTGAGAATATATGATTCTTTAGGAACTTCCCGTTACATAAATCATCTACCCCCAGCTTCCTCTGCGGAACTGGTTCGATATTATTCTCAGTTACTTGACCGGGTTATCCTTAAGAATATTAGCGTAATATCCTCCAGGAACTTCCCGTCAACAGTGGGAAACAGTTTAGACTCATATACCTATTGGAGTATGTAGGGAGCAGTTTAACCTCATGCACCTGTTAGAGGATTGAGAAGCAGTTTATACTCGTATACTCTTCGGAGTGTTGAGAAGCAGTTTATACTCGTATACTCTGTCGGAGTCTTGCCGTTCTCAAATGGCTTACCCTAGCGTTATAACGCCGTCTTCAATCAGGATTTGGATGCTGTTCTTTAAAGTAAAGCACGCCTTGGTGGGATGAATGATCCTCCTGTGATATGCGCAGTACTTTGGATCCGCAGTATTGTCAGCTTCCTCCTGATTGACGATAGGTGGTAGCTTGATCTTGTTGTTTTCAAGGAGGGATTCGAAGATGGCTGGAATGTCTTCGTCCTTGAAGGAATACTCTTTTTGGAGTTTTGGTTCCGAAGTCTTTTGCTGCCTTCGGGATTGCTGTTGTGACCTTGATTGTTGAGGCGCCTTTTGTTGCCGCTGTTGCGGTTGCGCTTGCACCTCGAATGTTTGATTCGCGTCCACAGCATTCGCATGTGCTTTTCCCTTAGGGACAAAGTTCTGTTGCGGAGCGTTATTTGCTATTTGGCCCCTTTCTGCCTTCTTCCTCTTAAGGAATCGTTCGGCTCGTTCCCCACGCACCTTCAGATCCTTCCAGGTCTTTGGCGGTGCCATTCCCATAGCTTCGAGGATGTCCAATGAAAGGAACTTTGCCGAATATGGAATTGATTCCCACTCCCTTGGGTATGGACATGGTATGCCGGACCTTTTCACTTCTTGAGCATTCATCAACGCGTTGATTTTGCTCTCCAAGTCCTTCATCTTCTTGTCTTCACTCGTACCTGTCTTCGAGTGGCTTCGGGGAGAGGTAACGTGGTCCTCTTTTGCATTATCATCCACGGGACCGCTTCCATTGTCGTTGTTGACGGGAGGGATGTTCATATTGGCATTATCCTCTTCCCGTTCATTCTCCTCTTGATTCGGATTATTACGACGACTGGGTTCTCCTTGATGAGTTGTCAGTGCCGCGATTTGCTGGTCATGCATCTCTCTCATCTGCTGCATGGCCATTTCCATCTCGAACTTGAAAGCTTCCTTCTGCTTAGTCAAAGCATCTTCAAGCATCTTGCTTACTTGTTCGGCGCTGATCATAAGTGACTCGTAAGGTTGCCCCGCACTAGACGCTGTGTCATCGGATGCTATAGCCGAGTAGGAGTCTGAATCAGCATCTGACGCCTCCTCTTCCGAAGGAAGTCCCTTTTGCATCCTTTGGTAGTTCTTCCGCCTATTGATCCCTGACCGCAATCGAGTCATGCACTGGGATGCTTCGACAAGTTGATCTGAGCTAGAGGGTCGTGTCGATTTGCCTCTGCCGGTCATATTAACAGACACTTCTAGGAATTCATTCTCTTGGCGAACGAACTTCTTCCCACGAAAACGCCTTGGCTTGGAAATCCTCTCGAATACCGAGACTCTCTTTGGGGTTTTAGAACAGCAGCATTCTGACAACACCGCCCTGATGATGTTGGCACACGGACAGTGAGGTTCCGTGTCTTGAGCATCTCTCTTTCGAGACTTACTCGCACCCCCAGCTCTATAGTACAACTCATCAGTTTGATAACTGGAGCAACACAATCATCATCAGACGAATGTGTTTCCCTCTGGGGATATGACGCTTTATTAGCGTTTTCAAGAGTCGCTCGTTCAAGTCTACGCTTTTGCGAGCGTAAAAACTTAACGGGCTCTTGAACTTCGACACGCAATCCGATGCGGTCGGTTACAGGGGCTTTCCCTTTGTTATCTTTTTCGGAGGGATTAACACGACCCCTAGTCTGGTTCGTCATTTGGGGACCTTTTAACGGACCCAATCGCTCCTTGACAGGTGCTTTACCTCGGTTCAGTCTGGTTCGTCATTTGGGGACCTTTTAACGGACCCAATCGCTCCTTGACAGGTGCTTTACCTCGGTTCTCCGGTAAGGGACCGAGGCGACCTTTCAAAGGAACCCTGGATCTTGAAGGACCCACGTTCTCACCTGACTCCGCTGTAGGTGCGGGGGTAAGGGAGACGGGATCTGAATTTGATGAAGGTTGGATGGCATTTCTGTCCACTTTTGCCTTAGGCGCCGGCTTTGCCTTTGGCACCCACACCTGCTTGTGTCTTGACGGATTCTTGACCGTCTCTTCTTTCTGCATCTCTTCCACTTTCTGCAGAAGGACTTGGGCATGCGCAAGCAATGCGCGGCGTTTCCTGATTCGCTCTTCGAGGGTTGAGCGAGTCCTCGTGACATGAACCCATTTGTTCGTTTCTGCCTTGAAGGAGGAGTTGGTTATGCGCAGTAGTTGCTCTTGGCGCTGTCTGGACTTTAGATCTTCATTGTAGCGGATCCCGTCCATCGATTCAGCGGCCTTGGCCAGTTGTCGCGCAAGGCGTTGGCGCCGTCTTTGGCGCGCCCTCTTTGACAATGCTGGAGCGTCTTCAGTAGCCATCTTCTCGGCGGAGGAGAAGTCCGGATCTGCGGTCTCGACCACGTTGGACGACGCGGGGACGTCGCGTGGTGCGGGCGCAGCGGCGGCAATGGGATCTTGGATCTTCGAGTCGAAGGTCCCGCGAACATTTCTGGAAGAGGATGCCTTCCTGCGCCTGTTCGGAGAGGCGGATCTGGAGGAGGAGGAAGAGAGGTACTCTTCAAACTTTTGTTGATCGAACTCGTATTCGATCTCTTCATTCACCCGGATCTTGAATGCCGGTTGCGTCACGACAGCCTCGGCAGCGAGGCTGTTGGCTCCCACTGTGGTCGCCAGTTTGTTTTCGAGGAAAGTTGCCTTTATCATTGATTTCATTAAACTTTAATCGTTTACAAATGAATTCAAATAACAAAGAAATAAAAATTACAACTTTCTTGAAAATAAACGCAAGATCCGTTTATCGTTTCTTGCTTGCGTGGGTCTTTGGCCTGTGACGGGGACGTTGATATCCGTGGACTACTTGGCACTCAGATCTGTTCCTGAAAAATCGGACAGAGCTTCGTCGATCCGCGAGAGATCTAGAAGCCTGAAGAATACTAAGGAAAAGGGGGAACGAGTGATGAAGGCTCTGATGAAGACCTCTCCTCTCCTTGTTGAAGCGCTCGACCACTCTTCACTGCAGCAGGGCTTCGCCAACTCTCCAAAAATCCAGGTCCTCCAAAAATGAGGCCTTGGGGGGCTATTTATAGGCAATGGGAGCACCTAGGGTGCCTAGACACCCCTGGGGTGTTTCGACTTTCCCGAGACACCCCGGGTGTCCCAACTCAGCCTGAGACGCTCCGTTGCGTATGTTTGATTGTTTTCGCCGTAAATTCTTCGTCCGAACTCGGATTTGAGTGATTCTAAGTGCGTTGGAAGCTTGACGAAGAGTTTTATCTGCTCCAATGGTTGGATTATCTGTAGAATGAACGAGGCTCGAAGGGCGTTGTCCTTTTTGTGAACATCGCCGAGTTCCCGATTGGCCCGGGTCTTCGTTGTTCCGAAATCCTATCAGCTCACGAAGTTCGTCGATTCACTTCAATCGTTCATCGACGTCAATTGGACTCCTGTGGATCGGATAGTGACGCTCATCGTTGCTCTTTAACACTGAACCGTTCGTGGAGACCTATAGGCAATTTTCGATGCCTACAGATTTCTTATGATGTGTGCATGACAAGTAGGAGTGATAAGTGAATGTGATTGTGAAAAGATTGAGAGAGTGAAAATGGTGTGAAAGTAGGTGCAAAGTGTAAGTGAGAGTGGATATGAAAAAGAATGAGTATGATCAATAAGGTGAGAAGGAAAAATGAATAAAATCAAGAAACAAATAAAAAATCAAGAATGAAGAACAAAATTCTAGAATAAAAGAAAATGCAAGAAATTAAAGATAGTGGAATGAAGAACAAAATTCTAGAATAAAAGAAAATGCAAGAAATTAAAGATAGTGGATTCAATTATAGATATGTGTAATCTAAAATTAAACCCAATTCTTAAAAAAGGGTGATTCCCTAGAGGGTTCTAGCCTAAAAGCAAATCAAACAAAATAAAAATAAACTAAAAGAAAAACTAAACCCAAGAGGGTTCTAGCCTCAAGGTGAATAGTATAAGAAATTAAAATCTAACTACAAAATAAATTGTAAAATCTGAACTATAAAATAAAATTGTAAGAATTAAATGCAAGAAAATAAATCTACTCTATAAGCATGAAATAAATCTAAGGCAAGAGGGTTCTAGCCTCTTGGCTATTTAACAACAAAATAAAATCTAACTACAAGCATAGAAATAAATCTAAACTAATAAGCAATAAAAGAGAAAAAGAAAAGAAATACAAACCTTCAAATAATTCTCCATCTTCATCTTCATCATCCAACAAAGAGAAGAAGAGAAAAATTTAAAGTGGTGAAAAAAATTATTATTATTAATTGCAACAAAAAGTTATAATTTTGGAAGGCCTTCTCAATAAAGAGTAGCACTCCTCTTCAAAAGAAGTTACAAAAATTTTACACCCTCAACCCCTCACTCTCTACCCCTATTTATAGTAAACAACAATGAATGAGAACCCTTGGATGAAGACTTAAGCCCTAAGGAATCATTTTTAGCCTTTGAGCTTTTGGACTTGAATTCTTGGCCCTTTTGCTTGTTTTCTTCACTAATTCAATGGGCTTTTGCTGTAAGAAGAGATCATGAGCTTTATTCTTCATTAACCTTCAAATTCTTCCCATAATTACTTCTCCAGCACAGAAATTCGGATCGTGCTTCTTTGTACGAATATTTGTCAATGATATGTTCCGATTTCAGAGATGTCATAAATACAAAAGTTATAGATCTCGTTCTTAGCTTTCCAGAGTTCCGATTTCAGAGATGTCATAAATACAAAAGTTATAGATCTCGTTCTTAGCTTTCCAGAGAATATTTATTCAGCCAATTCAATACAAAAGTTATAGATCTCGTTCTTAGCTTTCCAGAGAATATTTATTCAGCCAATTCCGAGTTGATACAAAAGAGATATGACCAAAATACCAAACATTACCAAGATATCCAGATTGCATGATTTGTTTTCTTTTTCACAAAACTTCTTCATTTGTTCCTTGATGGTATATTTATTTTTCTTGGGATTTTGGGCATAGACTTTTGGACATTTTCTTGACATTTTGGGCTTTAATGCTTCATTAAATATTGAAAGAAATAATTTAGCTTCATGGGCTTCATTCTTTTACTTTTGGCTTTGGGCTTTGGTGTTAAATGAAGGGGCCTTTGTTGAGAGATGAGAGCTTGAGATTTATTCTTCATTAACCTGCAATTAAAAGATAAAAATAATGATTAGTGGTATATTTATTCATAAAAAATAGATAATGAGGGTATAAAATTGTAATAAAAAATAGATAATGAGGATATATTTATTCAAACGACGATGGGTTCACCCCAAACTTGGTGTGTTTGGGTTTTAGAATATGTAGATCAAGTTCAACGGAGCGGATCATCCACAATGTCGCTCAATCATGTGATTTTAGAGGCGTCATAGGAGGAAATCCCCTCCTATGACAATGATACTCATTAATCTCATATATATATATATATATATATATATATATAGAGAGTATATATATATATATATCAAATAAAAAAAGATAGAAAAGAAACACACTTACAGAGTACGCCTGTCGATTCTTAGAATATAGTCTTTATTATCTTCAATATTGTACAAAGGATACACTCTTAATATTACAAGAGGATTTTACAAACTCACAGCAGTTTTCTTACAAACTTATTTTTTTCCCTCGAACTCTACCTCACACTTCAAACTTCATACATATATATAGACCATCCGAGAAACTTCAAGAAAGATTCTCCATTATTTTCCATTAACGTGGCAGCACAAAAAGATGACAGCGACATGCGTATAACGACATTCGTTCATATTATTAACAGTAAGATGCTTTAACTTTTTGAAAATCTACTTTATAAAGTAACTTTAGATGAGTGAATTCTAGACGGCTCCCCGAGGCTCAATCTAGAATCTTTATCTGCTTATAAAGCTGAGCTTTTACCTTTAAGGTCTGGTGGATTATTGAATATTTTTTGTCCAGATATCATCAGGGTCTTGGGCATCTTGAATTGGTGTGTCTTTTTCCATCGAAGACGTATGACTATGAGTCTCACTAGTGTCAAAGGCTTCAAAAAATTACCTTTTAAAATGCTCCAAACATTTTTGTTTTATTTCTGATTCAGGGCTATAAGGGTATTTTCTCCTCATCATTTTCGCAATCTTCATCATTGGATTATCTTGTTTGATTTCTTGAGTCATATGAGACTCCAGTACAGAAGTATTTTTCTGTATTATTTCTTCAAGTTGTTTTACCTTAGTATCAAGGCACATTCCGTTCCACCATCTGCAGTAATATTTTCTTATTAGAACGGGCATATGAGAAGGGGTCCAATCACAAATAATAGACCAATTCTAGATCCATGAGATCTCAACTTCAGCGAAGAAGTGTATTAAACACATGTCATCTATAAGCTGACTTTTGTTCATTCGTGCAAGAATAGGATATGAATCTACCCAAGAAGAGTATAACTTCATAAAGGGTTCTGAAATAATACTAATTTCAATACCATATATTTCCCACCATTTATAGAACCAAGTAGGAACGTCCTTTTGAAGAGCTTCAGGATAATTTTTTATAAGCTAAGTGTGCTTCTGTTTAGGATTCTGATATAAGAATATCTCATTAAAGGCATGTTTATAGTCCCAATAATTAAAGTTATAAACTTCTTTTGTATTTTGAACTCTGTCATGTGGCAGCTCCTGATTAGGATTTAGTGCCCAATTTCTAGGAAGTATAACTTCCTGAATAATGCATTTACTGAAGCTTGGAGGGACATTATGATTATCTGTCGTCCAAAAATGCGTAATTTCTAAGCCCTTTTGCATCAATAGAGTCTTCATCCAGGCTCTTGGTTTTAAAGATAAAGTGGGATAATATGTATCCTGCAGATATCTCTGCCTTAATTTTTCTGGATCATTCATCAAGAGAACATCCTCTTGTTCTAGATACAGAACAATATCAGACTGAGGGTTTTCAACCCATTCTGTCTCTTACTTTACTATAGAAGTAAAGGGTTCAGGAGTTTGTTCCTGTGTAATAAGATCGTTTATTATATTCTGAAATTCGGAAGGGGCATTTTTAAGCCCAAATGGCATAACATTCTATTCATAATGTCCAATTGGGAACCAAAGACAGTTTTATATTTATCATTTTCTTCTATTTGAATCTGCCAATAGCCTGATTTTAAATCAAATTTTGAAAAGATTTTTGCATTAGTAATGCGATTTAATAAATCCCTTTTATTAGGAATTGGATATCTGATCCATTTAAGGACAGAATTTAAGGGTTTATAGTTTATAATTTTATTAGGAATTGGATATCTGATCCATTTAAGGACAGAATTTAAGGGTTTATAGTTTATAACTAATCGAGGAACTCCTCGTTCTCTTTCAGCTGCATTATTCACATAGAATGCAGTACAGCTCCAAGGAGAATATGATATCCTTATTAATTTTTTCTCTATAAGAGTTTGTATTTCTTTTTTGCATAAATCAATGTATTCTTGATTCATTTGGCATGGACAAGATTTAGTAGGAATATTTTTCTCGTTGAATCCCTCTATATAGGGTAAAGAAACAATATGTTGTTTCCTATTCCAAAATGTATTTGGTACATCACTGCATACAGTGAGTTTAAATTTATTTCCGATTTGACTTATTAAGTCTTTCTGTTTTTTTATTTGTTCTTCAACTTGAACAAATACTACTTCTTCTTTAAGAAAATTTATTTGATTTTCTTTTAAAATGATATTTTTGACTTTATTTAACATTTTAGTTTGAGGATCAGTAATAAATTCAAATATAATTTCTTTATCCTCATATGTAGCTCGAATGCCATTAGTGTCAATTTGACTAATAGGCATAATAGTATGCAGAAATGGAGTTCCCAGAATTATATGTTGAGATAAAATTTTAACTAAAATACAGGGAGTTAGTATACAAGTCCCTTGCACACATATATGTGCTTGTGGTAATTTATATTTTACTTCTAATTGATTACCATTGACACTACTTAAAGTCTGAGTAGTTTTTTCAAAAAAGTTTGGTGGGATTATACCTTCATTTATGCAGTTTAGATCTGCACCACTATCAACCAAAGCTATAAGATCTGATATATACATTTGATCTACAACTACTAAAGTAATTCTTATATACTACTTTTGAGAGGCAACTTGTTGCAATATTTGCAACAGAGCATTATTTTCATTTTCACTTTCACTCTGTTCATTTTGTTGAACTGTATTTTTATTACTTTCATTATCTTCATCAAGTCGTGAGAGAATATATTTATTCTCTTGTTTTAATTCTTTTACTTCCTTTTTTAATTCTTGTATCTCTTTATTAAGAGATGATAAAGATATATTTTTAGAAGTAGATGCAATATTTTGCCTTCTTCTCTGTACCTCAGAGAATTTAAAAACATTATCTATTTTTGGACTTTTCTGTAGTTACTAAAGTTTTAAGTAATTCATTTTTTAAGTCGGGAGTTATATCTTCCAATAAAATTTTTGATAATAAATCCTTATTAAACTTTATCATATTAATAGAAAGTCCATTCATTTGAACTATAGCTTTCCAATAGTCAGCTTCTTCATTGCAATTATTAATTGCACACTGACAAGTTTCTTCTTCTTCTTCAGATTCTGAAGTGGACGAATATGATTCGTCTTCCATATCATTGTTAATTAGAATGTTATATAACATTCTTTTAAGACCTTCATCTTGAATTTCATCAATCTTTTTCTTTGTATAGCATCTATTTGCATAATATCCGATACGACCACATTTATAGCAATGAATTTTATTTTTCTCTTGTTTAATTTTCTTTTAGCCTTTTGTGGCTTTTTTTTCTTTTACTTTGAAGAATTTTTTCTTCTTTTTCTTAAAGAATTTTTTATTTTTTCCTTTATTAGGAATTCTTTTTTTATCAACCTTATATGGTTGATCATAAACAAATTGCTCATAGAACTCTCCCAATTTTTTTTTGTAAGTCTTTAAGACTTTAATTGGTTTTTAAGCTTTAAATCATTGCATAAAGCTTAGCCTTCTTTTATACAGGCGTTCGATAAATACTCATATGATAGGTTATCGTAAGGAATATATCCCCCATATTCAGATCGAATTTTATTTTAAACTTTTTCTGCAAATAATATGGGTAAACCATCTATAAATTTGGTTTTCCAATGTGAGCTATTAGCATCACTTAGAGATATAACTCTATTTAAATAAGTATCTTTATACCACCGAAAATATGTTAAAGAAGGACATCTAAAATTTTGTAATAAAGTCCTTATTCTTTCACATTCATCAAGGTAGGCACCAGTAAAATAGTATGCTATGACTAGCATCAAAGTATAGACATCATCTTCTTGCTGAACACCATTTTCTATTTTAATAGCTCCCAAGATTTTATTTCGAGCTTCAGCAGAAAGATAGTTGTCACACCATCCTTTAAGGATGCCAGTAAAACCGCAAGTTATGAAAGAAGCTATCATTCTTTCATTATTTCCATTTTGTTTACATATGGTTCCATACATAAGCATTCTATGTATAGTGGAATTTATTTGGGTGTCTGATAACCCATCTATATTCCATTCGTAGATATTTCTACCATTGTAATCTGCTTGTAGATAGGCATCATTTTCTTCAAATAAAACGTTTGCTGGAGTAGGTCTTTTATAATAATATATTTCCAGTCTTTTTCGAGGATGATTTTTAATTTTATTTATCTCTGTAAAGTTATTCTCTACAGCTAATAATTCTGTTGATGGTATATCGTCAGAACTGTCTGTATTAGACGATTCTTCTTATGTTTCAGATATAACTGCAGAAGTTGATGGTAACACTGTATTAAGTGTCTGTATTAGACGATTCTTCTTATGTTTCAGATATAACTGCAGAAGTTGATGGTAACACTGTATTAAGTGTATGAATTCTAGCATTAGTTAAATGTTTCAGATATAACTGCAGAAGTTGATGGTAACACTGTATTAAGTGTATGAATTCTAGCATTAGTTAAATTTTTAGCTAGAATATCTATAATTTCAGGAGTTAATTCACTGTCTTTTTTGAAGCCTGAAATATATATTGGTGGTTTAATATTAGTTTGTTCTAATTTTCTTTGAGAAAATTTAGTCTTTTCTAACATTCTCAATGATGGTATAACCTCATTTATTTTAGATAACAATTTATCTAAAACGTCTTTCTTTTCTAACATTCTCAATGATGGTATAACCTCATTTATTTTAGATAACAATTTATCTAAAACGTCTTTAATTTTAATTAATTGATCTCCTATAGTTTGAAGATGGATATTTGTATAATTATTTTGTTTAATAATTTTACTTAGTTCTTTCATATGTTCTTCATTAAACTCATTAGGCTTTATAAAAGCCGTAGCCTCTATAGTAGAGGGATAAACATCTTTTAGCTGTAGTGGGTCAATTGGAGGATTAATAGATCTAATAATTTTACCCGTAGTTGTTTTCCATTATTTTAAGTGGTCTTCTAAAACTCCTATTCGAGTTTCTTGTTCTGACAAATATTTTTAAAAAAAACATGGAACAAAAAATTTAAATTCTTGTTTTAATTTAAGTTCCGCATAATATTTATCTACTCAATTTAACTGGTCTTTTTCGAAAAAATTTTAAAAACCATTTTCGAAAAATCTTGATGTTTTTCTAGTTAAAATTCTTTATTTAGAATTTCCCTTTCTAAACTTTCTTTTTCAAAATTCATTATTTCATTCTAAAACTCATCTCCGTATTAGGAGGAGAAACTTTATCCTTATATAAAGGATGAGGAATATTATTATCGGATCCGTATTAGGAGGAGAAACTTTATCCTTATATAAAGGATGAGGAATATTATTATCGGATATATTAATCCCTTGAACATTTATCCTTATATAAAGGATGAGGAATATTATTATCGGATATATTAATCCCTTGAACAGAACTGGTTCTACAAGATTCAGATCGAGACAATGAATTTCTGGCAGATACTGCCATGTCAGATATTCTGACAGTTCTAGATGGATTAAATGTTATTTCTACTTCTCCATATGTAGTTTGCATAATTTGATCAATATCTTGATTAATAATAAGCAATGGTTGCACAGCATTGGGTATAACCCAGTTTTTGGGAAAATTTACTTCATCCCATTTTACCTGTCTATTAACAACAACATTAGAAGATAAAGCATTGGATTCTACCAGAACGGTTTTACCTGGTTTAGAATGATTTTTAACCTTAGGGGATAAAGTATTAAGAACTTTATAATTGATCATATATATGATAGCAATCGTTTCAGATCCAGGAATAAAGTTATAACCATGAGTCTTTATATTAAGACTAATATATTCGAGTATATTCGGATCAATTAAAGATAAACTTAAATTAGGATAAACATTAAAATACACCGGTCCATTACAGAGACTGGTTTCCATAATACCTATTAAAGATTGGGTCCAGTTCAAACATCTTGAGTCTTTAAGGCAGACTAATAAAGATGTGTTTAACCCTGATAGAGTCAATGGTCGAAAAGCGATCTGTATAAGACCTACATGTATGTATTTATACTTATCCATATATGGATTTACATCTGCTTCTCCTAACAATTGAATAGTTTGTTCTTCCCTATCGACTGTACTAGTCCTTTCTAGAGTTTTAATATTGACTAAAGATTTATAATCTAAAAAGCTAATTTTATATATGTCTCTATTAGGGACATAGGTATTGTCCACTTATTAAGTGATTCTATGTCAGTTTTGTATTCAGTCAACTGAGCATTTTTTACTTTTTTTCATTCCAGTATAACTGGATTTACGAGCCGAAGTTTCAGCAAGGTCTGACATATTTTTTTCTCACAGTTTTATCCTTTAATAGTTAACTAGTAAGAAGGCAGAATATTATTTTCCTTTTTATTCTCTAACTATCAGCCTAGTTAAAATCTTACACGTCTGCCAACGGCTTACACTACCCTAAACAGCCTATCCGGCAACAACAGGATTTACACAGCGCGACTTTTTTGACGTCCCATAAGCATTCAGACCAAGTTCATAATCAGAGAATTAAAAGAACATATAATATTCTACATTCTTACAAGCTAACTAATAAAAGATAAACTGTAAGAAGAGTTTTAATCAGACATGTAGAAATTAATCATGGATCTGATACCAGAAATAGAACAAATAAAAACAGATAGAAAAGAAACACACTTACAGAGTACGCCTGCCGATTCTTAGAATATAGTCTTTATTATCTTCAATATTATACAAGGTAAAGAAACACAGATAGAAAAGAAACACACTTACAGAGTACGACTGTCGATTCTTAGAATATAGTCTTTATTATCTTCAATATTTTACAAGGGATACACTCTTAATATTACAAGAGGATTTTACAAACTCACAGCACTTTTCTTACAATCTTATTCTCTTCTCTCAAAACTCTACCTCACACTTCAAACTTTGTACATATATATAGACCATCCAAGAAACTTCAAGAAAGATTCTCCATTATTTTCCATTAACGTGGCAGCACAAAAAGATGACAGCGACATGCGTATAACGACATTCGTTCATATTATGAACAGTAAGATGCTTTGACTTTTTGAAAAGCTACTTTATAAAGTAACTTTAGATGAGTGAATTCTAGACGGCTCCCCGAGGCTCAATCTAGAATCTTTATCTGCTTATGAAGCTGGGCTTTTACCTTTAAGGTCTGGTGGATTATTGAATATTTCTGCCCAGATATCATCAGGGTCTTGGGCATCTTGAATTGGTGTGTCTTCTTCCATTGAAGACGTATGACTATGAGTCTCACTAGTGTCAAAGGCTTCAAAAAATTGCCTTTTAAAATGCTCCAAACATTTTTGTTTTATTTCTGATTCGGAGCTATGAGTGTATTTTCTCCTCATCATTTTCGCAATCTTCATCATTGGATTATCTTGTTTGATTTCTTGAGTCATATGAGACTCCAGTACAGAAGTATTTTTTTGTATTATCTCTTCAAGTTGTTTTACCTTAGTATCAAGGCACATTCCGTTCCACCATTTGCAGTAATATTTTCTTCTCAGAACGGGCATATGAGAAGGGGTCCAATCACAAATAATAGACCAATTCCAGATCCATGGGATCTCAACTTCAGCAAAGAAGTGTATTAAACACATGCCATCTATAAGCTGGCTTTCGTCCCTTCGTGCAAGAATAGGATGGGAATCTACCCAAGAAGAGTATAACTTCATTAAGGGTTCTGGAATAATACCAATTTTAATATCATATGTTTCCCACCATTTATAGAACCAAGTAGGAACGCCATTTTGAAGAGCTTTAGGACAAATTTTTATAAGCCAAGTGTGCTTCTGTTTGGGATTCTGATATAAGAATATCTCATTAAAGGCCTGTTTATAGTCCCAATAATTGAAGTTATAAACTTCTTTTGTATTTTGAACTCTGACAAGTGGCAGCTCCTGATTAGGATTTAGTGCCCAATTTCTAGGAAGTATAACTTCCTGAATAATACATTTTCTGAAGCTTGGAGGGACATTATGATTATCTGTCGTCCAAAAATGCATAATTTCTAAGCCCTTTTGCACCAATAGAGTCTTCATCCAGGCTCTTGGTTTTAAAGATAAAGTTGGATAATATGTATCCTGCAGATATCTCCAATAGAGTCTTCATCCAGGCTCTTGGTTTTAAAGATAAAGTTGGATAATATGTATCCTGCAGATATCTCTGCCTTAATTTTTCTGGATCATTCATCAAGGGAACATCCTCTTGTTCTAGATATAGAACAATGTCAGACTGAGGTTTTTCAACTCATTCTGTCTCTTGCTTTACTATGGAAGTAAAGGGTTCAGGAGTTTGTTCCTGTGTAATAAGATCATTTATGCCTTTATAAAAGGCTTGAGATGGATGCGACGAATTATGTTTCTTTGAAATAGTACGCCATGAACTGGGCTGAGATGGAGTATAACTCCTTTCTGAACTAGTTTGGCCTATAAGGCCTGAACTGGAAGTTGGGCTTGGGCCTCCTCTCCCCCTCCTTGAAAAGGAGGGATTACTCCATCTCATTTGTACCATGTAAAAATTCACGAGTTAAAAATCAGGAAGATGATTATAGTCACCTTTAATATACTCAATTTTAAATTGATACATGACTAATTCAGCTTGCCATCTAGCAAAGATTTGCTTAGAAACTAGATTTTTCACATCCTTTTCAATAATGCTCTTTGCAGAACTACAATCTATTCTTAATAAGAATTCTTGATTTAAAATATCATCTCTGAATTTAGAGAAACATTTTATGATGGATAACATTTCTTTTTTAATTGTAGAATAATTAAATTGGGCTTTATCCCATTTACCAGAGGTAAAATAAACTAATTGTTTTTTATTGGTTTGGGGGTCAACTTGTTTTAATATACCACCATAACCAATGTTAGATGCATCGGTTTCAACTATTTTGAACCAATGAATATTAGCAAGATGAATACATGGTAAATTTTTAACTTTAAGTTTAATTTTTCTTACAGCAGCAGTATGTTGTTGAGTCCAAGGCTTCACATTCTTTTTAAGCCTATCATATAAAAGGACTGTATCTTTTGCCAGATCTTTATAATAATCTGTAACATAATTTAATGCTCCTAAAAATCTTTGTAACTGTTTGATATCAGTTATCTCATCGGAAAATTTAGAAGCAAATTCTATACTTCTATCAATAGGAATAGTAGTTTCTTTTTCTATATTGTGACCCAGAAATCTAATCTGAGTTTGAAATAATTATATTTTGGGGGCAGATATAGCTAACCCATTTTTAATAGCTAAGTTTCTAAAAAATTCTAAATGCTTAACATGTTGATCAAAATTATGAGAAAATATCAAAATGTCATCTATATATGACAATATAAAATCCGTATAAGGAATAAATATGTCATTCATTATATATAGAAATTCAGAAGGGGCATTTTTAAGCCCAAATGACATAACATTCCATTCATAATGTCCAAATGGGACAACAAAGGCAGTTTTATATTTATCTTTTTCTTCTATTTGAATCTGCCAATACCCTAATTTTAAATCAAATTTTGAAAAGATTTTTACATTAGTAATGCGATTTAACAAATCCCTTTTATTAAGAATTGGATATCTGATCCATTTAAGGACAGAATTTAAGGGTTTATAGTTTATAACTAATCGAGGAACTCCTCATTCTCTTTCACCTGCATTATTCACATAAAACGCAGTACAGCTCTAAGGAGAATATGATTTCCTTATTAACTTTTTCTCTATAAGAGTTTGTATTTCATTTTTACATAAATCAAGGTATTCTTGATTCATTTGGCATGGACGAGATTTAGTAGGAATATTTTTCTCGTTGAATCTCTCTATATAGGGTAAAGAAACAATATGTTGTTTTTTATTCCAAAAGGCATTTGGAACATCACTACAGACAGTGAGTTTAAATTTATTTTCGATTTGACTTATTAAGTCTTTTTGTTTTTTAATTTGTTCTTAAACTTGAATAAATACTACTTCTTCTTTAAGAAAATTTATTTGATTTTCTTTTAAAATGATATTTTTGACTTTATTTAACATTTTAGTTTGAGGATCAGTAATAAATTCAAATATAATTTCTTTATCCTCATATGTAGCTCGAATGCCATTAGTGTCAATTTGGCTAATAGGCATAATAGTATGCAGAAATGGAGTTCCCAGAATTATATGTTGAGATAAATTTTTAACTAAAATACAGGGAGTTTGTATACAAGTCCTTTGCACACATATATGTGCTTGTGGTAATTTATATTTTACTTCTAATTGATTACCATTGGCACTACTTAAAGTCTGAGTAGTTTTATCAAAGAATTTTGAAGGGATTATGCCTACATTTATGCAGTTTAGATCTACACCACTATCAACCAGAGCTATAAGGTCTGATATATACATTTGATCTGCAACTACTAAAGTAATTCTTAGGGGGGTTATTCATTGGGGTAATTTGGGGTAAATTGGGGTAAATTGTTCCAATGAGGTAATTTTATCCAATGGGATAATTGAGTGGGATAAAGTGGGCTAAAATGGGGTAATGAGACAATTTGAGTGGGACAATTTTAGTATGACATCTTTTTATAATATTATATTTATAGCTCAATTAAATTCAAGTTTAGCTTGATATAACATCAAATGATTAAATAAATAATAGTTATAATATAAAATAATATTAATGCAATTTTATAAAATAAATAATAGTTTAACTTGATATTTTATTGAAGAAAAGACAATTTTACATGTTTTACATATTTTATCTTCCTCAGCAATTAATACTGCATAATGGATATATAATTATGGGGAATCTTCAATAAAATATCCAACACTTTTCACAATCACAATAGATAATGTATGTATACACTGAATCAGACATGGCATCTTCATACACATTACACACACATACATATACATATTCTCCTTTCCACCTTATAATGGTCATCTTTATTATGTGTGCATATATTTGTACTAATAATATGCAAGATACACTGCATAACAGTTTTCACCTAGCAGAAACTTAAACAAAGGAAACTGTTGTCGTCGATGCATTTCCATCAGAACTGCCATCGACACCAGTGAAGGTAGGCTTCATGGGATGTAGAAGAGGCCTGCTTTCACTCAGGAGACATACAACTACCTCAGTCATTGTCGACCTCAAAGAAACTGTCGACTGAGTGCACAATAGAGCTATTTGTATTATTCTCATTACTTCATCTCTATTATATGTATCGAAACACATGGATTCATCGACTAGCATGATTGAATCACCACGCTCGTGTAACCCCTGTACAAATATCACAGTTTATATAAGAATAATGTGACATTAGCAATTATCAAATAGGAAAAGAGTGATGTGGAATATACTTATTGTCTGTAAATAGTTTTATGACTAATTAAACATAATAACTCTCTTTTTGCTCTCAGTTATCTAAACTCTATTGATTTGTTGAAAATTAGTGCCATGGTGCATTCTAGATAACGAAAAGGTTGCATGTCATTCATCTGCTAGGATAGATATCCAATCATGAATCTCCAAACATTGTAGCATTTATTCTGCTACGATAGATATCCAATAATGAATCTCCAAACATATAAATTGAAAACTAAAGTCAAGACAGATAGGCAGAAGGGAATTGTGGTTATTTGCTGTTATGTCCTAATCATATACCAGCTTATAGTGACAAATTCCCAAACATTCATACATATTAGAAGTGTTAATGACAAACTAAACCAAAGATATTATTAAAAATTTAACTCACTGCAGTCTCTTGGATTATTATATCACAGGATTATCATGAGTTAAGTTAACCCTGGAATAAAACAAGCTCCTAACCCAAACATAGCCCAAAGTGTAAATCCAGCTATCATTCTCAAATAACTTGTTGCTAACCAATTATTGAAACAAAAGGTCTATTTCAGTCGTAATTTTGAACGAATCCAAAATCTTGTGTGCAAATTGATATATTCCAATTTAAATTGCCAGGTGAAATTCAAAGCACAAATTGATATACCCTGATTCAAATTGCTAGGCCAGGTGAAATTCAAAGCAAGTAGGAAAAGCTATATAACAGAAATTTATTCACTGCATAATCATTACCACATCAACTATGTCTGTACTTGAAATCAAGTAAACCAAATAAATCATAAACTCTATGTGAAGCCCTAACCCTAATCTGGATGAAGAAGAGGATCTTACTTGAATTGGCCATAGAAATCTCGTTCACTTCATTAGGATCGAGCCAAACTTTGCCCTTTCCACACTTGAGAACGCTCGAGGCGAGCCTCTTCTGGAGCTTCAGCGAAACCATCGTCCCCTTCTCTTAATCGTTCTCTTGCTTCTGCTCTTCCACTGAGAGCTTGTGAGATGCGGCGGTAGCTAGGGTTTCAAGCTTGTGAGAGCGGGTATTCGAGCTCAAGAACGACGTCGTCAGGGTCGGCGAACGGCGGTGGACGATCTAGAGACAGCGCCGCATGATCTCGAGGCGGAGAGAGGAGGCGGAGGAGGCGGCCGACGAGCTCGAGAACGGCGCCGCATGAGCTCGAGGCGGAGAGAGGAGGTCGGATCTGGGGTATTTGCGTCGGCTCTAATTAGGGGAATTTGGTTCCAGCAAATGTTTTGGGGGTAAAATTTGGGGGTGGGGCTGCCAATTGCTTTTATAGGTGGGATAATTTGGGGGAAAGTGGGGTATTTGTCCCATATTTACCCCCAACAAACCAATAACACCACATAGATTACCCCAGTTCCAATTACCCTAATGAATAAACACCAAACATTATTGTTCTAAAAATTACCCCATTATCCCAATAATTACCCCAATGAATAACCCCACCCCCCCTTCCCCTTATATACCACTTTTGAGAGGTAACTTGTTGCAATATTTACAAGAGAGCATTATTTTCATTTTCATTTTCACTCTGTTCATTTTGTTGAACTATATTTTTATTACTTTCATTATCTTCATCAAGTCGTGAGAGAATATATTTATTCTCTTGTTTTAATTCTTTTACTTCCTTTTTTAATTCTTGTATCTCTTTATTAATAGATGATAACGATATATCTTTAGAAGTAGATGCAATATTTTGCCTTCTTCTCTGTACCTCAGAGAATTTAAAAACATTATCTATTTTTGGACTTTTTCTGTATTTACCAAAGTTTTAAGTAATTCATTTTTTATGTCTGGAGCTATATCTTCCGATAAAATTTTTGATAATAAATCCTTATTGGATTTTATCATATTAATAGAAAGTCCATTCATTTCTACTATATCTTTCCAATAGTCAGCTTCTTCGTTGCAATTATTAATTACACACTGACAAGTTTCTTCTTCTTCTTCAGATTCTGAAGTGGACGAATATGATTCATCTTCAGTATCACATAACATTCTTTTAAGACCTTCGTCTTCTATAGCATCAGTCTTTTTCTTTGTATAGCATTTGTTTGCATAGTGTCTGATACGGCCACATTTATAGCAATAAATTTTATTTTTCTCTTGTTTAATTTTCTTTTTAGCCTTTTGTGGCTTTTCTTTTTTCTTTTTCTTTGAAGAATTTTTTCTACTTTTTCTTAAAGAATTTTTTATTTTTTTTCTTTATTAGGAATGCTTTCTTTATCAACCTTATATGGTTGATCATAAGCAAATTGCTCACAGAATTCTCCCAATTCTTTTCTTTTTGTAAGTCTTTAAGACTTTAATTGGTTTTTAAGCTTTAAGTCATTGCATAAAGCTAAACCTTCTTTTATACAGGCGTTCAATAAGTACCCATATGATAGGTTATCGTAGGGAATATATCCCCCATATTCAGATCAAATTTTATTACGAACTTTTTTTGTAAATAATGTAGGTAAATCATCTATAAATTTGGCTTTCCAATGTGAGCTATTAGCATCACTTAGAGATATAACTCTGCTTAAATAGGTATCTTTATACCACCTAAAATGTGTTAAAGAAGGACATCTAAAATTTTGTAATAAAGTCCTTATTCTTTCACCTTCATTAAGGTAAGCACTAGTAAAATGGTGTGCTATGGCTAGCATCAAAGTATAGACAGCATCTTCTTGCTGAACGCCATTTTCTATTTTAGTAGCTCCCAATATTTCACTTCGAGCTTCAGCAGAAAGATAGTTGTCCCACCATCCTTTAATGATGCCAGTAAAACCGCAAGTTATGAAAGAAGCTATCATTCTTTCATTATTTCCATTTTGTTTACATATAGTTCCATACATAAGCATTCTATGTATAGTAGAACTTATTTGGGAGTCTGATAACCCATCTATATTCCATTCGTAGATATTTCTACCATTGTAATCTGCCTGTAGATAGGCATCGTTTTCTTCAAATAAAATGTATGCTGGAGTAGGTCTTTTATAATAATATCTTTCCAGTCTTTTTCGAGGATGATTTTTAATTTTATTTATCTCTGTAAAGTTATTCTCTACAGCTAATAATTCTGTTAACGATATATCGTTAGAACTGTCTGTATTAGACGATTCTTCTTCTGTTTCAGATATAACTACAGAAGTTGATGGTAACACTGTATTAAGTGTATGAATTCTAGCATTAGTTAATTTTTTAGCTAGAATATCTATAATTTCAGGGGTTATTTCACTGTCTTTTTTGAAGCCTGAAATATCAATTGGTGGTTTAATATTAGTTTGTTCTAATTTTCTTTGAGGAAATTTAGTCTTTTCTAACATTCTCAATGATGGTTTAACCTCATTCATTTTAGATAACAATTTATCTAAAACATCTTCAATTCTAATTAATTGATCTCCTATAGTTTGAAAATGGATATTTGTATAATTATTTTGTTTAATAATTTTACTTAGTTCTTTCATATGTTCTTCATTAAACTCATTAGGCTTTATAAAAGTCGTAGCCTCTATAGTAGAGGGATAAACATCTTTTAGCTGTAGCGGGTCAATTGGAGGATTAATAGATCTGATAATTTTACCTGTAGTTGTTTTCCACTGTTTTAAGTGGTCTTCTAAAACTCCTATTCGAGTTTCTTGTTCTAACAGATGTTTTTTAAAAAACCATGGAACAAAAAATTTAAATTCTTGTTTTAATTTAAGTTCCGCGTAATATTTATCTACCCAGTTTAACTGGTCTTTTTTTTGAAAAATTTTTAAAAAACCATTTTCAAAAATCTTGATGTTTTTCTAGGTAAAATTCTTTATTTAGAATTTCCCTTTCTAAACTTCCTTTTTCAAAATTCAATAGTTCATTCGAAAACTCATCTCCGTATTAGGAGGAGAAATTTTATCCTTATATAAAAGATGAGGAATATTATTATCGAATATATTAATCCCTTGAACAGAACTGGTTCTATAAGATTCAGATCGAGACAATGAACTTCTGGCAGATACTGCAATGTCAGATACTCTGACAGTTCTAGATGGATTAAATGTTATTTCTACTTCTCCATCTGTAGTTTACACAATTTGATCAATATCTTGATTAATAATAGGCAATGGTTGCACAGAATTGGGTATAACCCAGTTTTTGGGAAAATTTACTTCATCCCATTTTATCTATCTGTTAACAGCAACATTAGAAGATAAAGCATTAGATTCTACCAGAACAGTTTTACATGGTTTAGAATGATTTTTAGCCTTAGGGGCTAAAGTATTAAGAAATTTATAATGGATCCTATATATGATAGCAATCGTTTCAGATCCAGGAATAAAGTTATAACCATGAGTCTTTATATTAGGACTAATAGATTTGAGTATATTCGGATCAGTTAAAGATAAACTTAAATTAGGATAAACATTAAAATACATCGGTCCATTATAGAGACTGGTTTCCATAATACCCATTAAAGATTGGGTCCAGTTCAAACATCTTGAGTCTCTAAGGCAGACTAATAAAGATGCGTTTAACCCTGATAGAGTCAATGGTCGAAAAGCGATCTGTATAAGACCTACATGTATGTATTTATACTTATCCATATATGGATTTACATCTGCTTCTCCAAACAATTGAATAGTCGGTTCTTCCCTATCGACTGTACTAGTCCTTTCTAGGGTTTTAATATTGATTAAAGATTTATAATTTAAAAAGACAATTTTATATATGTCTCTATTAGGGACATCAGGTATTGTCCACTTATTAAGTGATTCTATGTCAGTTTTGTATTCAGTCAACTAAGCATTTTTTAATTTTTTTCATTCCAGTATAACTGGATTTACGAGCCGAAGTTTCAGCAAGGTCTGACATATTTTTCTCTTATAGTTTTATCCTTTAATAGTTAACCAGTAAGGAGGCAGAATATTATTTTTCTTTTTATTCTCTAACTATCAGCCTAGTTGAAAGCTTACATGTCTGTCAATGGCTTACACTACCCTAAACAGCCTATCCGGCAACAACGGGATTTACACAGCGCGACTTTTTTCGACGTCCCATAAACATTCAGACCAAGTTCATAATCAGAGAATTAAAAGAACATATAATATTCTACATTCTTACAAGCTAACTAGTAAAAGATAAACTATAAGAAGAATTTTAATCAGACATGCAGAAATTAATCATGGCTCTGATACCAGAAATATAACAGATAACAACAGATAGAAAAGAAACACACTTACAGAGTACGCCAGCCGATTCTTAGAATATAGTCTTTATTATCTTCAATATTATACAAGGGATACACTCTTAATAATACAAGAGGATTTTACAAACTCACAGCACTTTTCTTACAATCTAATTCTCTTCTCTCAAAACTCTGCCTCACACTAAAAACTTTGTACATATATATAGACCATCCAAGAAACTTCAAGAAAGATTCTCCATTATTTTCCATTAACGTGGCAGCACAAAAAGATGACAGCGACATACGTATAACGAAATTCGTTCATATTATGAACAGTAAGATGCATTGACTTTTTGAAAAGCTACTTTATAAAGTAACTTTAGATGAGTGAATTCTAGACGGCTCCCCGAGGCTCAATCTAGAATCTTTATCTGCTTATGAAGCTGGGCTTTTACCTTTAAGGTCTGGTGGATTATTGAATATTTCTGCCCAGATATCATCAGGGTCTTGGGCATCTTGAATTGGTGTGACTTCTTCCATTGAAGACGTATGACTATGAATCTCACTAGTGTCAAAGGCTTCAAAAAATTATCTTTTAAAATATTCCAAACATTTTCTATAAAATTGATATTTTGACTTTATTTAACATTTTACGTTTGTCAGTATCAGATTAATAAATTCAAAATATAATTTCTTTTATCCTCATATGTAGCTCGAATGCCATTAGTTCAAATTGGGCTTAATAGCATAATAGTATGCCCAAGAAATGGAGTTCCAGAAATTAATATAGTTGAGATAAATTTTTAACTAAAATACAGGGAGTTTGTATAACAAGCTTCCTTTGCACACAGTATATGTGCTTGTGGTAAATTTATATTTTACTTCTTAATGATTACCATTGGCACCTACTTAAAGTCTGAGATTAGTTTTATTCAAAGAATTTTGAAAGGGATTATGCCTACTTTTATGCCAGTTTAGATCTACCCACTATCAACCAGAGCTATAAGGTCGATATATAATCTTGATCTGCAACTTTACTAAAGTAATCTTAAGGGGGTTATTCATTTGGGGCTGTATTCGGGCCGGTAAATTGGGGTGAAAATGCTTCCAATGAGGTAATTTTACTCCAATGGGATAAATTGGCAGTGGGATAAAGTGGGCTAAAATGGGTAATTGCAGACAATTTGAGTGGGACAAGTTTTAGGTATGACATCTTTTTATATAATCTTATATTTTATAGTCTCAATTAAATTCAAGTTAGCTTGCATATAACATCAAATGACTTAATAAATAATAGCTATTAATATAAAATCAATATTAATGAAATTTTATAAAATAAATAAATAGTTTAACTTGATATTTTATGGAAGGCAAAAGACAATTTTACATGTTTTACATATTTTATCCTTCCTCAGCAATGAATACTGCATAATGGATATGTATAATATGGGGAATCTTTCAATAAAATATACCAACACTTTTCAAATACAATTTAGCATAATGTATGGTATACACTAGAATCAGACATGGCACATCTTCATACACATTACACACACATACATATTACATATTCTCCTTTCACCTTATAATGGCTCATCCCTTTTATTATTTTGTGTGCAATATTTTGTACTCTAATATTGCAAGATACAACTGCATAACAGTTTTCAGCCTAGCCAGAAACTTAAACAAAGGAAAAACTGTTGGTCGTCGCATGCATTTCCATCAATGAACTGACCCATCGACACCAGTGAGGTTAGGCTTCATGCGGATGTAGAAGAGGCCTGCCTTTATCACTCAGGAGACATACAAACGTACCTCCAGTCATGTCGACCTCAACAAAACTTGCGAACCTGCAGTGCACAAATAGAGCTATTGTGTATTATATCTATTTACTTCACTCTATGTTATATGTATCGAAACACATGGATCATCGAACTAGCATGATTGAAATCACCACTCTCGTGTAACCCCTGGTACAAAATATCCACAGTTATATAAAGAATAATGCTGACATTAGCAATTATCAAATAGCGAAAAGAGTGAGTGAAATATTACTTGTCTGTAAATATTTATGACAATTAAACGATAATAACTCTCTTTGCTCTCAGCTTATCATAAAACTTCTAATTGATTTGCTTGAAAATTAGTGCATGGTGCATTCTAGATAACGAAAAGCGCTTGCATGCATTCATCTGCATAGCGATAATACCAATCATGAATCTCCAAACATTGTAGCATTGTATTCGCCTACGCATAGATATCCAATAATGAAATCTCCAACATATAAATTGACAACTAAAGTCAATGAACAAATAGGCAGAAGAATTGTGTTATTTTGCTGTTTATGTCCTAATCATATACAGTTATTAGTGCAAATTCCCAAACATTCAAATATTAGAAGGTTAATGACAACTAAACCCAAAGGATATTATAAAATTTAACTCACTGCCAGTCTCTTGGATTATCTATACACAGATTAATCATGAGTTAACGTTAACCCTGGCGAAAAAAAAACAAGCTCTAAACCCAAACATAGCCCAAAGTGTAAATCAGCTATCATTTTCTCAAAATAACTTGTTGCTAACCAATTATTTGAAACAAGGTCTATTTCAGTCGATAATTTTGACACATCCAAAATCTGTGTGCAAATATGATATATTCCAATTTTAGAATTGCCACGCGTGAATTCAAAGCACAATTGATATACCCTAGATTCACAATTGCATAGGCCAGGGTGAAATTCAAAGCAAGTAGGAAAAGCCTATATAACAGAAATTCTATTTCATGCATATCATTACCACATCAACTATGTCTGTACTTGAAATCAAGGTAAACCAAATAAATCATAAACTCTTATGTGATAGCCCTTAAACCTAATCTAGGATGAAGAAGAGGATCTTACTTGAATGTGGCCATAGAAATCTCGTTCACTTGCATTAGGCAATCGAGCAAAACTTGCCTTTCCACACTTGAGAAACGCCTCGACGAGCCTCTTACTGGGCGTCAGCGATAACCATCGTCCCTTCTCTAGAATCGTTCTCTTGCTTCTGCTCTCCACTGAAGAGCTTGCTGAGATGCGGCGGTCAGCTAGGATTTCAAGCTTGCTCGAGAGCGGTATTCGAGCTCCAGAAGACGTCGTCAGGCGCGGGGCGAACGCGGTGACGATCTAGAGACAGCGCCGATGTGATCTCGAGGCGGAGAGAGTCGAGGCGGAGAGAGGCGGCCGACGAGCTCGCGAGAACGGCGCCGCCATGCACTCGAGGCGGAGAGAGGAGTCGTCCGATCTGGGTATTTGCGTCGGCTCTAATTAGGGGAATTTGGTTCCAGCAAATGTTTTGGGGTAAAAATTTGGGGGTGGGCTGCAATTGCTTTATAGGTGGGATAATTTGGGGAAAGTGGGAGTATTTGTCCCATATTTACCCCCAACAAACCAATAACACCACATAGATTACCCCAGTTCCAATTACCCTAATGAATAAACACCAAACATTATTGTTTCTAAAAATTACCCCATTATCCCAATAATTACCCCAATGAATAACCCCACCCCCCTTCCCCTTATATACCACTTTTGACAGGTAACTTGTTGCAAGTATTTACAAGAGAGCATTATTTTCATTTTCATTTTCACTCTGTTCATTTTGTTGAACTATATTTTATTACTTTCATTATCTTCATCAAGTCGTGAGAGAATTATATTTATTCCTCTTGTTTTAAATTCTTTTACTTCCTTTTAATTCTTGTATCTCTTTATTAATAGATGATAACGATATATCTTTAGAAGTAGATGCAATATTTTGCCTTCTTCTCTGTACCTCAGAGAATTTAAAAACATATATCTATTTTGGACTTTTTCTTTATTTACCAAAGGTTCTTAAGCTAATTCATTTTTTATGTCTGGAAGCTATATCTTCCGATAAAATTTTTGATAATAAATCCTTACTGATTTTATTCTATTAATAGAAAGTCCATTCATTCCTACTATATCTTTCCAATAGTCAGCTTCTTCGTTGCCAATTTTATTAATTACACACTGACAAGTTTTCTTCTTCTTCTTCAGATTCTGAAGTGGACGAATATGATCATCTTCAGTATCACATAACATTCTTTTAAGACCTTCGTCTTCTATAGCATCAGTCTTTTTCTTTGTATAGCATTTGTTTGCATAGTGTCTGATACGGCCACATTTATAGCAATAAATTTTTATTTTTCTCTTGTTTAATTTCTTTTTAGCCTTTTGTGGCTTTTCTTTTTTCTTTTTCTTTGAAGAATTTTTTCTACTTTTCTTATAAGAATTTTTATTTTTTCTTTATTAGGAATGCTTTCTTTATCAACCTTATATGGTTGATCATAAGCAAATTGCCTCACAGAATTCTCCCAATTCTTTTCTTTGCTTTTTTAAGTCTTTAAAGACTTTAATTTGGTTTTTAACTTTAAGTCATTGCATAAAGCTAAACCTTCTTTTATACAGGCGTTTCAATAAGTACCCATATGATAGGTTATTCGCTACGGAATATATCCCCCATATTCAGATTCCAAATTTTATACGAACTTTTTTGTAAAATAATGTAGTAAATCAATCTATAAATTTGGCTTTCCAATGTGAGCATATTAGCATCACTTTAGAGATATAACTCTGCTTAAATAGGTATCTTTATACCACCTAAAACTGTGTTAAAGGAAGGACATTCTAAAATTCTAATTAAAGTCCTATTCTTTCCACCTTCATTAAAGGTAAGCACTAGTAAAATGGTGTTGCTATGGCTAGCCATCAAAGTATAGACAGTCATTCTTCGTGCTGAACGCCATTTTCTATTTTAGTAGCTCCCAATATTTCACTTCGAGCTTCAGCCAGAAGATTAGTTGTCCCACCATCCTTTAATGATGCCTAGAAACCGCAAGTTATGAAAGAAGTTATCATTCTTTCATTATTTCCATTTTGTTTTACATATAGTTCCATACATAAGCATTCTATGTATAGTAGAACTTATTTGGGAGTCTGATAACCCATCTATATTCCATTCGTAGATATTTCTACCATTGTAATCTGCCTGTTAGATAGGCATCGTTTTCTTCAAATAAAATGTATGCTGGAGTAGGTCTTTTATAATAATATCTTTCCAGTCTTTTTCGAGGATGATTTTTAATTTTATTTATCTCTGTAAAGTTATTCTCTACAGCTAATAATTCTGTTAACGATATATCGTTAGAACTGTCTGTATTAGACGATTCTTCTTCTGTTTCAGATATAACTACAGAAGTTGATGGCTAACACTGTATTAAGTGTATGAATTCTAGCATTAGTTAATTTTTTAGCTAGAATATCTATAATTTCAGGGTTATTTCACTGTTCTTTTTGAAGCCTGAAATATCAACTTGCGTGGTTAATATTAGAAAAGAAAATCAAATAAATTTTCTTTAAGAAGAAGTAGTATTTGTTCAAGTTGAAGAACAAATTAAAAAACAAAAAGACTTAATAAGTCAAATCGAAAATAAATTTAAACTAACTGTCTGCAGCGATGTTCCAAATACCTTTTGGAATAGAAAACAACATATTGTTTCTTTACCCTATATAGAGGGATTCAACGAGAAAAAGTATATGTATATATGTGTGTATATATATATACTTTAGTATATACATATATACTTTAGTATATGTATATATATATACACACATATATACTTTAGTATATGTATATATATATACACACATATATACTTGTGTATATGTGTGTGTGTGTGCGCTATACTATATATATATTTATATATATTATAATATATATATAATATTATAATATATTATATTATTATACTATAATTATATATATATATAATATATATATATAATATATATACTGTGTGCTGTGTGTGTGTGTGCGTGGTGGGGTGTATATCACTATATACATATATAATGTATAATATGTCATATGTATATACTTTAGTATATACATAATACTATATAGTAAATGCTGTAATACATATGTATATAATATATATATATATTATATATATATATATAATATTTATTTATATATATATATTATATATTACTATATATATATTATATATATATATATATATATATATATATATATATATTATATATTATATTATACATATATTATATATATATAATATATATATATACTATATCATATATATATATTATATATATATTATATAGATAATAATATTAATTTATATATATATATATTATATAATATATATACTTATATAATATATATACTATTATATAGGTGTGTGTTGGCTGTGGACGTTGATGTTTAATCTGTTGTGTGTGTATATTCTATCTACTATATATGTATTATGTATATATACATATGTAGTATCATAATATTAATATACATATATATATATATATGTATATACTTTAGTAATGTATATTGTAGGCGTCTAAAAATACCTATAGGTGTCCGCACATAGCTCGAAATATAGAGTGGACGATTCAAGAAGAATTATCCAATTGGCCGCTGCACACGTCAGTCAGCTCGCGTATGTCAGTCAATGCGCGCACGTCAATCAACACGCGCACGTCAGTCAACATGCACCTGTCGGTTAGCTCGCGCGCGTCAGTCCGCCACAAATGACCAGACGCACTCGTCAGTGCCCGACGCGCCTGTTAGGCGGATCCAAAGTGCCCGACGCACCTGTCAGGCGGATCCAAAGTGCCCGACGCGCCTGTCAAACGGATCCAAAGTGCTCAACGCACCTATCAGGCGGATCCAAAGTGACCGAGACGCCTGTCAGGCAGATCCAAAGTGCCCGATGTGTGCCGGATAGGTGGATCCAAAGTGCCCGACGCACCTGTCAGGCAGATCCAAAGTGCCCGACTTGCCTGTCCAAAGTGCCCGACGCGCCTGTCAGGCGGATCCAAAGTGCCCGACACGCCTGTCAGGTAGATCCAAAGTGCCCGATGTGCCTGTCAGGCAGATCCAAAGTGCCCGACATGCCTGTCAGGCGGATCCAAAGTGCCCGACGCGCCTGTCAGGCAGATCCAAAATGCCCGCCACGCGCCGGTCAGCTCCAAGTGACCGAACGCACTCATCAGTCAGATCACGCACGTCGGTCAGCTCCAAGTGCCATAAAGAACCTAACGAGCGCATGAAACAAGTTAACAAAGCATGCAAGTCAACGGAATGATGAAATACACAATACAAGTCTGAGAAGTCAGAAAGTGTCGAACACCTCAAAGTGGCCTACAAAAAAAAGAGGCATTTAGACTATGTTAAAATTTGAATCTGAAGAAACTCAAAAGATAAAAGTTGTAGGTATCTTCGTCATCTTTCCAACGCATCTTGAATTAGCTCAATCCAAGATTGGATGAGAGAGTTAAGATCAAAATACCGAAGATATCTCAAACTGACCCACGCGCCGGCGGGTCGGACCAATCCGACCCACGAGCCGGTGGTCGTACCATCGACTCGCATACGGCCAGCGGGTTGGATCAATCCGACCGCGCGTTGGCGTGGTCAAATCCATCCAACCCGCGTGGCGGGGTCGAAACAGTCCGTCTCGTGCCCAGAACTGCCTATAACCTCTAAAACATGTTTTTAGGCTGTTTCGATTGGTTTCTTCTGTTCCAGAGGTTCCTAACTTCCTAGATATCATCTACAAATATGGTTAGGCCGTTATTGAATGAAGATAAGGTCAAATCACTCATTCTCATCCACATACCCGCATCCGGAGCCCTATAAATACAAGCCTAGGGCCTCCTTTCAGCGGAGGCGATTTATTATCAAGACGAGGAGGTGCTGTCGAATTCTAGAGCCAAGAGTCATGAATTTCAGTGAGGGTTAGCGAGATCCCGGCAAACTCCGGCATAAAGAAAGAGCTATTTGAAGGATCTGAAGCCCGTACGTCCGTTCTTTGATATTAGGCTTTGTCTTAATCTCGAGAAGAGCTACTGATTTTGCTTGGTCGATTTCAGCGCTTCAATCAAATACTCCCTCGGTAAAGGCGAAGCTCTGCCTAATTTTCTATCAACCGGATCCAGATCTAAGACGGTCTACGGATATCAAAATCCCCTGCACAGGTAAAGATCCTACACAAGCAGAAGACCGAGAAACGATCTCCCTGCGTTTGTTTTGACGAGAGTTGTAATTTTTGTTTTCATTGTGTAAGAGTCTTATAATTTGTTTTGACGAGAGTTGTAATTTTTGTTTTCATTGTGTAAGAGTCTTATAAAAAGACTATCTTTTTTTTGTTTTCATTGTAACGATTATAAAAAGACTATCTTTTTTTTGTTTTCATTGTAACGACTGAAGTTGTAATGAATACCGTAATGAATATATTAAATTTCGACGCAAATAAACTGGCGACCATAGTGGGAGCTAACAGCTTCGTTGCCGAAGCTGTCGTGTCGCAACCTCGGATCTGCATCCCAGTTGAATAGTTGGTCGAATATGAGTTCGACCAACTGAAGTTCAAGGAGTATCTGTCATCCTCCTCCTCCAGATCCTCTGCCCCTCGTAAGCGCAGGAAGGTCAAGGCCCCCGTTGCTGCTGCCCTCATGCTTTGCAACGCCCCTCTAGCTTCCAACGAGGTCGGATCTACAGATCTGAATTCCTCCTCAATCAAGGAGTTGAGTGCTGAAGACGTGCCAATCCTATCGAAGAGGGCACATCAAAGGCAACGTCAACGCCTCGCGTGTCAGCTTGCTAAGGCTTTGGAGCCGATAGACGGGATCCGTTACGAGGCGGATCTGAAATTCAAGGAGCATCAAGCGACCCAACAGCGAGCAAACGCCCCCTCCTCCAAATCATCAACAAGTGAACGGATCCAAATCAAAAGGATCCATTCAACACTTGAGGAGCAAATTCAGAAGCACCGCGCGCTGCTTGCCTACGCACAAATTCTTTTGCAAAAGGCACAAATGATGCAGAAGAAGGACATAGCTGTAGGCGTATAAAATTGCTTATAGGTCCCTTAGCACAGCTCGGCACAAACCGACGAACCAACGAGGCGACGAGGTTAACAAATCACACGCAAACAACGGAATAGATCCACTCGCGTGCGGAATCAAGCTGACGGGTTGAAGAGTCAACGAGTCATCCATCAAAGGGCAGACTCGGACGAATCACGATCGAATCAAGATCAGTTTCGGACTCGAACTCAGAAGTGGATTTACTGCCAAATCAGGAATCGGATTTACTGCCAAATCAGATCAACAAATCAGAGTCTAAGTCAACCGAATCACGGACAGAACTGAAAAACGGATACAACGCAAAACAACGAAACCCAACGCCTAAGGGGGGCTCGGCCAAGGCCGAGCCACCCATGGGTGGCTCGGCCCAGTGCCGGCCACCCATAGGTGGCCGACCCAGATCTGTGCGCGGGCACAGTTCAGAGAGCCTATAAATAGGCCCCCTTGGTTCATTTTTCAAAGGTTAGAACTTGGAGAGCCGAAACTCTGCCGAATTGAGAATCGAGCTTGGAGTTTTGAAGAATTGAGGACTTGAACATTCAGATCTGGTTCCCGGCGAGCATCCACGTCACAAAAGGCAGGAGTTCGAGAGAGGGAGAGATCAGATCTGAGATCTACACGAGATCATACTCCGGATCAAAGCTTGGCCTTTGATCCCGAGAACTAAGGGCGATTATTTCCTTGGCGAAGTAATCCTCCCCCCCCGGCTATTATTTCCTTCGCGAAATAATACCCGTCAAATCGTGTAGATCCGACCGGATCTAGATCGCGCGGTGGTCCACGGATTAACCCCGGCGTCAGCAAAGAACCCACACAAGCGAGCGACCGCAAAACAAGAGCTCGCGATTTGTTCGAAAGGAAAGTTGTAATCTTTTTTCTTTTTTCTTTGATTTCGTTGTAACCGGATCTAAAAAAGACCGGATCTTTTGTAACCAAAAAGTAATTACTTGAGATAACAATGAATTAAATGAAGGCAATATTCACCGACGAATAATCTGGCGACCACAGTGGGAGCCACCGATCTCGCTGCCGAGATCGTCACATCGCAGCCGCGGATCACAATCCCGGTCGAGGAGGAGGTCGAGTATGAATTCGACCAGGCCAAGTTCGAGGAGTACCTTTCGTCCTCGTCCGGATCTACCTCCCCCCGCAAGTCCAAGAAGTTCTCCTCCAGGAGAAAAGCTCGTTGGTTTGAAGAAATTCAGAACGCCAACGAAGCTCTCCCCCCGGCTGACGCCAAAGTTGCGTCGGGTGAAGTTCCACCGACCTCCAACG
>NC_033795.1:42613413-42619798 GCF_001876935.1 Asparagus officinalis
TCTACTGTTAAGGGCGTTGTGACTCTCTCAAAGAGAGCCCGCCAGAGGCGACGTCAGCGCCTTGCGCGACAACTCGCTAAGGCGATGGAATCTACGGACGGAGTCTGCTACAACGCGGATCTGACGAATATGAGAGGCAAACAGCCTCAACAACTGAAGAATGGCGGTTCCTCCAAGCCGCCGACGAACGAATGGATCCGAGTTAAACGGAACCGTTCGACACTCGAAGAGCGGATTCACAAACGCCGCGCACTGCTTGCACAAGCAAAAATCCTTGTGCAGAAGGCCGAAGAATTGAAGAAAGAAAGAGTGGCCAAGAAGCCGCCATCAACCCGCCAAGTGTGGAGGCCGAAACAGCCTCTAACCAAAGTTCAACCTCCGGTGAATCAACCAAAGTCGCTGGTAATCCCAATAGCTTCTCCGGGAGATCATGCAGAATCATCCCGAAGGAAAAAGTCAGTCTTGGAGCGCCTCGGTCCGATTCCCGACGACGGAGGCAAAGCTCCTGTTCACGATCGTTTGGGCCCGATGAAGAAGCCCCGGATGACGCAACATGCTGGGGGTCGCCGTCACCTCCAACATGACAAAGAGACCAGGGCAGTCATGCGCACCAACTTGCGCATTGAAGTCCAGGAGCCCACCGAGAACTCACGCCCAAAAAGGCATGAGGAAACATTACCGTCTGATGACGATAATGTTATACCTGAGAAGTCGTGCCAACACACGATAGGTTACTCCGACCTTCAAGCAGACGAGTTGTACTATCGTGTTGGGGGTACGAGTAAAACCAGGAAGAGGAGTCCCCGAGAACAGGAAACTCAATGCCCCTGTTCCAAACTCATTCGGGCAGTATTGTCTGAGTGTGACTGCATCAAGGCGGTCCCCGAAAGAGTTTCGGTTTTTGAAAGACTTAATACTGAAATGCCAAAACCAAGGCCTGGGCGTTTCCGCCGAAGAAGAACGGTGGTTGAAGATGGAGAATTTCCGAGGGTCACCACCAACATGACCAGCAGAGGGACATCGGCGTGGGACAATCTCGAATCGATTCTGAAAGCATCCCGGCCTAGAACCCGTCTGCAGTCCGGAACCATCAAGCAAACAACCTATGGTAGGGCTCGAACAAGACTCCCTTCAGAAGATGAAGAATCTGATGCCGGCTCCGCAGTCGCATCAGATAATACGGTATCCAGCGAGGGACAACCCCGCGAGGCACTTATGATAAGTGCGGAGCAAGTGGCCAAAATGCTTGAAGACGCCTTAGCTAAGCAACAGGAAACCTTCAGGTTCGAAATGCAGATGGCCATGCAAAACATGAGAGAAATGCATGACCAACAAATCCAGGCATTGACGAACCAGCAAGGCGGTAACCCGGTTAATCTGGAAGACGAAGACACTAATGCGAATGAGACGCATAATGTCAATAATCCTCCCGTCAATGCAGGGGGTGGTAATAAGAATGCTAGCGAAAACACAGGTGAAAACTTGAAGATTAAAAATCTCGAGAGCAAAATCAATACGTTGATTTCCGCTCAAGAGATGAAGAAAACAGGCATTCCTTGTCCATACCCAAGAGAGTGGGAATCAATCCCATATCCGGCGAAGTTCAACCTAATTAACTTCACACCGTTTAATGGGATGGGTTCCCCCACCCAACATTTAATTTACTTCAAATCACACCTGGGGGTTATCTCGGGTAATGAGCCTCTGATGGTACGGTCCTTCGTTGGCACTCTTCGTGGAGCCGCTTTCGATTGGTATCGCCGCCTCATGCCAGGAAGTGTAAATAGCTGGGACGACATGGAGACCAAATTCCTCGCCAACTTCTTCGACGACGACACAGAGATATCCATTGGGTCGTTGCTTGATGAGAAACAGAAAGACGGGGAATTGGTTGACACCTTCGTCAAAAGGTTCCGGAACAAGGCGATGAATTGCCGGGACCCGATCACCGAGGAATTCATCCTCCAGACATGCCACAACAACCTCAATAATGCTCCGCAATAGAATTTCGTCCCACGGGGGAAAGGTAAGGTACATGCTAATGCAGTTGATGCTAATCAAACTTTCCAATTGCAACCTCAGCAACAGCCGCAGCAACAAGCGCCACAACAATCTCGGGGGCAATGGCAACAACGGCCTCAGAAGCAGAAGTCTTCAGAGCCAAGATTTCCCAAAGTGTACTCCTTCAAGGATGACGAAGTTCCCGGCATCTTTAAGTACCTGTTGGAGAATAACAAAATCCAGCTGCCAGCGATCGTGGATCAAGAAGGGGCTAGCAAAGTGACGGATCCGAAGTATTGCGCATACCATAGAGTGGTCCATCACCCTACCAAGTCGTGCTACCACCTCAAGGACAAGATCCAGGCGCTAATTGATGTAGGCGTCATAACCCCGAAGCCGTCCAAAAATGTTGGAGCAAATACGGTGTCAATCAGCTTTGGATCGGTGCCCACGACATGGTTCAAACCAGAGCGCATCACCAAAGTAGGAATGAAGACTGAACGATGACTCACATGGACAGCGCCAAAAAGGACTTGTGCCACACGCAGCCCCTAACGGCGAAATCCTCTGGGTTCATCCCGATCTCATTGAAGATGAACAGTGGGCGACTTCCTAAAGAAGAAAGGGCAAAGGCAAGTCCTGCAATGCTACATCCGCAATTTTCGAGGAGGATGGCGATGAAGCTCCTACTTTCCCGCTCTTCGAAGAAGAACAAGAAGTCTTTGCCACTAGAAGTGGAAATGAATATCACTACAATTATCCGCCGCCTAGTGAGCAGGGGATGAATAAACGGGGACCAGCCAAAACTCTCACGGAGATGGGGTGATTACGAGTCCTACACCGGGCGCAGAGGCTCGACAACAGCCAGTGAATAAACCGAAAGAGAAGAATCCCCAGGAGGTTCAGAATCCGAAGCAGTCTCGTTTCAGTCGCCCGATTGGAAGAGACAAACCGGAAAGCTCAAAGACTCCACAAGTCTTCGATATAATGGCTTAACTTGCCAACATTCCAGTACGGATAACGCTGTATGAGTTGTTGCGGTTGTCCAAGGAAACCAGGGAGGCCTTGCAAGAAGCTTTGGCCAATTCAGAGGTGTTTCTAACTCAAATCAAGAATCTTCCTTGCATTACTTTCACCAAAGAGGATATGCAGACGAAGAATTCGAACCATGATCGGCCCCTATATTTCATCGGATACATTGGCTCCAGCGAAGTCAACCGGATCCAAGTGGATCCGGGTTCCGCTGTGAGCATTATGCCGCTTCGCCTTATGCATAGCCTTGGTATTCCAGTCAGCAAATTGGCGTCTACAGGCACGGTCATTTACGGATTCAACACCAGCGGGTCAAGGCCTTTGGGAAAGATCCGGATAAAGTGCCAAATGGGTGATCTGAAGACGGAGGTCACGTGTTACGTGATTGATGCTGAGACATCATATAACTTACTACTGGGTCGGCCTTGGATCCATAGTAATGTTATAGTTCCCTCCACCCTACATCAGTGTCTGAAATATATCGACACCGATGGAAGGGTCAGGACGGTGGTCGCGGATAAACAACCATTTAAAGGGTTTGAGAATTATTTCACTGATTCTCTCCTTTATGGTAACGAATCCGATACTGAATCATCGGCCCATGGCACGGACAGCGGAGAAGAAGCTGATACCGAAGCCGGATTTGATTACAATGGAGGTTATGTTTTAAACGACATTGTACCCTTTGTAATCAACCTTGACGATGAACAATCGTCAGAGGGCAGTTGTAACTGGCAACTTGCCAATAATGAAATAAATAACGATTTAGAGTACTCCCTGTCTCTTGATGATGTGATAAAAGAATTGTACGATAATCCTGATTTGTATATGCCGCTTCGATCGTCCTATATAACAAAGGAACGCCTCCAGCATTCTTTCAGAACAACCATGGTCGTCCCGAACAAAATAAGAGGCACAAAAGAAGTGATTTACAGTAAAGGAAAAAGTTCCCCATTACCAGATAATTTCTTAAGCGAAGATGAGGATGATGACAAACCTGGTCGGCATCTATCTAAGTATAGTCCAGAAGCGCGCAAGCTCATGGAAAAGCAGGGGTATGATTTCATACTTGGAGAAGGTCTATACTTCGATCGAGGTCCTCGTACTCCAGCCAAAGCAGCATATGTACCAAAAGGGAAACCCGATGATTATTATAAATACGGACGAGGGTTAGGGTATGAATCTTCTTCAGAAGACGAATGCTGCTGGTTAATCAATAACCAATCATCTAAGCAATACAAAGATGGGAATTCGCCAGATGCCTCGGAATGGGATTCTGATACAAGTCTGGGGGAAGCTTTCAAAGCTCTAATGGCGAACATGGCTACAACTGATCCGCCCACGATGGAAGACGACGATCAAATGCCAACATGGGAAGACCCGTGGGTTCATCACCTGAACATGTAGTATGGTGATAGGTTCGAACAAAGAGAACCCCCCACTGAAGATAAAATAGTCTAAGTTAACATGGGTGACGAGGCCAACCCAAAGCCGATATTCATCAGTGATAGTCTACCCTCAAATGAGAAGGAGGAACTAATCGCTCTTATCAGGGAATACATTGACGTCTTTGCTTGGAACTATGAAGATATGCCAGGACTCGACCCCAATGTAGCAATGCACCGCCTCGATATCAAGCCGGATGCCAAACCTGTCAAACAACAGCAAAGACGGTTTCGTCCGCAGATAATGGAAGCTATCGAGGCAGAGGTTAAGAAATTAATTGAATCAAGATTTATCCGAGAGGAACAACACCCAGACTGGTTAGCCAATATTGTTCCCGTCATGAAGAAGAACGGTAAAATCAGGATTTGTATCGACTTCAGGGACCTGAACACGGCATGTCCAAAAGACGACTTCCCTCTCCCAATCACAGATGTCATTATCGACAATACATGTGGATTTGAGAGAATGTCTTTTATGGATGGTTTTTCAGGATATAACCAAATCAAGATGCACCCAGATGACGAGAAGCATACAGCGTTCAGAACGCCCCTCGGTGCTTTTGTTACACCGTAATGCCTTTCGGACTAAAGAATGCAGGCGCCACGTATCAGCGAGCAATGACTAAGATTTTCCAAGAACATCTCAGGAAGATGGTCGAATGCTACGTTGATGATTTGGTTGTAAAAAGCCGCAACAAAGAAGATCACATCAAGGACCTGAAGACGATGTTCGATCTCATGCGGAGCCATCAGTTGAAGATGAACCCTACTAAATCCTTCCTCGGAATGTCCAGCGGAAAATTCCTTGGATTCGTCGTCACCACTAAAGGTATACATATCGATCCTGATAAGGTGAAGGCATCCTGTTCTCGTTGCACCAAAATCAGGTAGACCGTTCTTGATTTATCTCAAGGCGATGAACCACTCGATAAGTGCCTTACTAGCACAAGACGATGATAATGGTCACGAACAGGCAGTCTATTATCTAAGTCGGACCTTGATAGGCGCCGAGTCTCGATATCCGATGATCGAGAAAGAATGCCTCGCATTGGTATTTGCAATGCAAAAGATGCGGCATTACTTGGTTGGACAGACGATTTACGTCATTTCTAATGTTAATCCAGTACGGGTATTTATGACGCAACCGGCCTCTATGAATTGGCGGTTAGCGAAGTGAGCCCTTCTCTTGTCCCAATATGATTTGCACTTCAAGAAACAGAAGTCGATCAAAGGACAAGCGATTTGCGATCTTTTGGTGGCAAACCCGACCACGGATACGGCAGAAGTATATGATGACTTGCCGGATGAAGCCCACGAGGTTAACACTACGTCACACCAACAAGTATGGTAATTATACTTCGATGGTGCTTCGAGAGCAGTTAATAGGGCGATAACCCCGGAAGCTTCTACAGTTTCCTCCGGAGTTGGAGTTGTCTTAATTTCCCCGGGGAAGCATGTGATGCCTCAGGCTTATTCATTGACTAGTCCATGTTCCAATAACGTAGCCGAATACAACGCGCTTCTCATTGGACTCAGTTTCGCCAAGGAGCTGGGAGTCGAATATCTCGAAGCTTTTGGAGATTCTCAATTGATAGTCAACCAAATCCGTGGAGAGTATGAAGTCAGGAATCAAGACCTGATCCCGTACCACCAGGAGGCCATCAAAATGGCAGAATCTTTTGAAGAATTCTTTATTGAATACATCCCTCATCTCCAGAACGCTTATGCAGATGCACTGGCAGCACTAGCTGTATCACTTGCGCAGCCTCCCAAAACTGAGCTGTTAGTCACAGTGAGGACGCATCAGCTCTGCATACCCATATACGATATGGATATCGAATTGAGTCTGAGTCCCGAGATTGGCGTTTTCCCATCATTGACTACGTCCAGTATGGTATTTTGCCAGA
>NC_033795.1:42620271-42620869 GCF_001876935.1 Asparagus officinalis
CAACTGAGATGACGACAGAAGAACAGCATCAAAAATGTCTCGAAGAACTCGAGAGGTTGGATGAAAAGCGCTTGGAGTCTCAACAACACATCGAGTTTTATCAAGCCAGAATATCTAGGGCTTTTAACAAAAGAGTCCGACAAAGAAGGTTCAAGAAAGGAGATCTGGTCCTCGCTGCTCGTCGACCGATAATCCTCAACTCCAAGAAGAAAGGTAAATTCGAACCCAAGTGGGAAGGGCCGTTTGTGATAGACACAGTCTACTCAAACGGCGCATATCGCCTGATTACTCAAGAGGGCAACATGCAATTAATGCCAATAATACATCCAGGATAAGTCATTTGCCGGGAAGTTCCTTGAAGAATATTACACTTAATATTCTAGAGGATAACCCAAAATCTTTCTTTTTACCACCAAAATTCCTCACTGATCAATTTCAACTGACAGTGAGTCCACCAAAAGTGTCCTTCTGGTCCTCTTGATTCTCTCCATGAACAAGAGGTCCACTTTCAGTTCTGAGTCCCCTTTCAATAAACGAAAGAACTCCTTTCTTTTTCTCTTTGGTTAAGCCTTCTCATGGCTATGACCAAAGTTGAAGT
>NC_033795.1:42621869-42633729 GCF_001876935.1 Asparagus officinalis
ATATTACAAGAGGATTTTACAAACTCACAGCACTTTTCTTACAAACTTATTCTCTTCTCTCAAAACTCTATCTCACACTTCAAACTTCGTACATATATATAGACCATCCAAGAAACTTCAAGAAAGATTCTCCACTATTTTCCATTAACGTGGCAGCACAAAAAGATGACAGCGACATGCGTATAACGACATTCGTTCATATTATTAACAGTAAGATGCTTTAACTTTTTGAAAATCTACTTTATAAAGTAACTTTAGATGAGTGAATTCTAGACGGCTCCCCGAGGCTCAATCTAGAATCTTTATCTGCTTATGAAGCTGGGCTTTTACCTTTAAGGTCTGGTGCAAGAGAAAATTTTATGCTTGGCAGCGATCTGTCTCGGTCTCATCCACTCTCTAACCCATGTGAATGTGATCCACCAATGAGTAGATGGGAATGAGTCACCTCACTACCAAGCATAAAAACTTATGCTTGGTACCACTTATGTATATGTATGTATAGAAAAATTTAGCATAAAATAACAATGGTCCATATCGTACATAACATAGTCAAGAGTTAGGAACCCGGATCAGGATTCATATCAGTTTGAGTATTAGCCACTAAGAAAATGTGCCCCGAATATTCCATAGGCTTGAACAAAATCTAAGATTTAACTTATTCCATGAGACCCTCTTGCATACACTCACTAGTGCACACCTCATGGTAAAATTAGATCTCAAGACAATCCATGTGTACTCAGAATATATCATTAGACTAGCCAAATAAAAACACAATTATAAGGCAACCAAGTTCTTCAATACATTAACATGGCATTAAACTCATTGGAGGACACTTTCTTAATGAGGAATTTTCTTTCTTCGGCATATCTCTGATATACTGATACTTTTCTTCAATATGCTTTTGCTTTGGAATGATATTTTGGATCGTTACTCATGTCAATAGCTGAAGTATTGTCACAAAGGATCACAATAGGTCGCTTCACGTGAGCTACTACTTGAAGATATTTCAAGAACTTCCTGAGATACACTGCATCCTTTGTAGCAATATTAACAGCTATATATTCAGACTCCGCTGTGAATTGAGCAACACAATCTTATTACTTACTCTTCTAAGAAATAGCTCCACCAAACAAGAAAACATATTGAGAAGTAGACCTTTTAGTATCCACACAGCCTTTGTAATCTGCATAAGAATACCCAATTAGTTGCAGGTACAAAACTATTTTGCAATATCCGCTTATTTGATTCAAATTAAGGGTTAATTCATAATGTTATTTTTGTTTTAAATTTTATCTTATCCAAAATCTGAATCTCCGCGCGCAGTTTTTCTGTTTTCACTTATTTCTACCCTCAATCTCATCAAATTTGCTTGCAAAGTCTCTGTTGTTAATTTGCGCGCAGTATTTACAATATTTTTGAAAATTTTTGATCTTGAAGGATTGGTAGCTAAAACATGATGAATTTCAAGTTTTAATTTTTGGACAGAAGGGAGGTGGTTTTTTTTTTTTGACTGAAAACAGGGTGAGATACCCTGCATAAAATATATTAAAGAATATATGTAATACATGTACTAAAGGATAATTACATAAACAACACCTTGAGATAGTCTAACCAAAAGAGAGGAGATGAAGACATCAGAAAATGAAACTGGACTCAATATGACCTAATATATTGTTTTCTAGGGAAAGCATCTACCAAAAAATAACACCAGCAGCTTTACATGAGACTGGGATGCTTCAGAAACTGCAAAGATGATAAGAGACCTTCTAAACGAGTTGTGCCGAGGGACTGGAGAGGACACGGAGACGTCAATCTGCGGAAGAGAAGTTGTCACCCACTTCTGCGTCGCTGTTGGCTTGTGCTATGTGCTTCAAACCCAGATTAACAGCGGCTTGATGAAGCTTGGGACCTGATTTACTACCAGTGTTGCCTGTCCAAAAAAGAACGGTTCTTGCAATATTAGAGGCAATGCGATGGTAACTTACATTTGTACCATTAAAGATAAGATTGTTTCGGCTATTCCATATAGACCAGCAGAAGCACGGTAGAAAAACTCTCCATAGTAGGACAATATCCTGATTTAGGACTGAGCTGAAGTTGAGAGAGATCAAGTCTTTTAGGTGGTGAGGCCGAGCTGCTAGAGGGACAAGAGGAAGGAGAAGTGACCACGTTGAAGACGAAATGACACACCTTATGAAAAGATGCTCATGGGATTCAGGTTCCTGGTTACAGAGGGGACAGAGAGGACTCCCCCCCCATCCTTTTGTAATTAAGTTGTCCCTGGTATTCAGCTTAAGCTTACTGGCAATCCAGAAAAAGATTTTTACCTTCAAAGGGGTGGGGGAATTCCAAATAAAGGAGTGGTGATGAGAAGTAATTCCTCCTGAGGTGATGAGATCATAGAGTGACTTAACAGAATAAGAACCTGAGGGGTGATGTGGCCAGAGGAGCTTGTCTGGATTGGCTGGGGATTGAATAGAGTGGTGGGCGAGGTGATTGAGGAGAGCTTTGATGTCATCCTTTACTAACTGGGTGATGCCTCTCCTTAAGATTGGGTGCCACTGCCAGGAAGTAGGAAGCATCTGACCTTGCGAAAGAATGTTGCAATTTTTGGAGAAAGCCAGTTGGTAAGCATGAGGATACAAACTACTAAGCGAATTTTCTCCTGTCCATTTGTCTCTCCAGAAACTACAAGTTCTGCCTTCTCCCAGGATCCATTTCACAAAACTGAAAAAGGGAGAACTGATGGAGTGCAGGTCTCGAATGAACTTAGAAGCCGATCTCTTGGGAGGGAGACCGATAGTATTAGATTGATCTTTAGCATATAAAGAGAAGATAACTTTGCTAAGAAAGGAGTTACCGTCCATGATTTTCCAGATCCACTTTGATAGAAGAGCTATATTAAAAGAGGAGATGTCTTTGACCCCCATTCCTCCTTCAGATTTGGCTTTGCAGACAACTCCCCAATTAACAAGACACTTGATTTTAGAAGAATGAACTTGACCACTCCACAGAAAATTTCTCCTGATTTTGTCGATATCTTTACTTAACCAAGCAGGCAGTTTAAAGAACGACATGTAGTACAGTGGGAGGGAAGAGAGAACAGAGTTAAGCAAGGTAAGTCTCCCACCGATAGACAAAGATTTGTTTTTCCAAAGGGCAAGCTTCTTAGAAAAAGATTCCAAAAGTGGTTGCCATTCACTTCTAGAGAGGGATCCTTTTTTTAGGGGCAGTCCGAGATAAGAGAATGGAAGTTTACCCACTGCACAGTTGAATGAACTGGCTAGAGTAGCTCCTTTGAAGGGAACTTTACCTAGGTAGAAGAGGCTGGTTTTGGACTGGTTGATATAGAGTCCAGAGATGTTGGCAAAGAGTAGGAGAACTGTTTTGAGAGTTGCAATATCGGAGGGAACAGCTTTGGAGAAAAGAATCGTGTCGTCTGCAAACTGAAGAGATCTAATTTGGTTTAGTTCTCCTTTTAGGTTGAGATTAGAGAGATCGCCTGCTGCAGCACTACACTTAATCATCTTACAGAGGACGTCCACTACCAACAAGAAAAGCATCGGAGAAAGCGGGTCACCCTGCTTGAGGCCTCGGTAGCAATTAAAGAATTTAGTAGGGGAGCCGTTTACCAGAACTGATGATTTAGAAGAGGAGAGGATGGAATGGATCCAAGAGCACCAGAGGGAACCAAAACCTCTAGCCTTGAGAAGGCTCAAAAGGAAATGCCAATTGACGCAGTCAAAGGCCTTGGAGAAATCTACCTTGATGGCACAGATCTCTTTCCTACCAGAAGAACAATAGTTAACCATCTCATGAGCTAGGAGAATGGAGTCTAGAGTGGATTTTCCACTTTGAAAAGCAGCTTGGGAGTTGGTGGTTAAGATAGGTAATTGAGGAAAGGAACACAAGGGAGGTGGTTGAGATATGTAATTCTTTCTTTTTTTAGGTAGCTTTAATCCCTTGTGTTCCTTTCAAATTAAGCCATCAGATATCTACATATATATTTCTTTCTTTCCTTCTCTCTCTTTTTTTCTTTTTTTTAATGTGCATCAAGAAGAGTTGGTGGTTAAGATAGGTAATTGAGAGTTGGTGTTGTTTCTTTATCTTCCCAAATTATCATCCCTCAACCAAATCCAAATCTAACCATAATATTAGACACCTTCGTTAACACGTTTACGATGAATCAAGGGGAAAGAAAGACATGCGTCTAGACAACATATTAATATTGGCGTGTAAAATTAGCTCAGACCACATTATTTTTTGTGTAACTAAAGAATTCTGTATCTCGGGCAGATAGTGTTGGGACAAACCCGTGGCCCAATAGAGTAGGGTCGCAACAATAATAGAGCAAAAGTAGAAATAAAATGATAGACACACAGATTTATATATGTGGTTCGGCACTTGATTGCCTACGTCCACGGACAAGGATAGAAGAATTTACTATGAGGAGAAAACTCTGGAGTTACAATCTCTCTTTACAAGGAGATACTCTCTCTATTCTTTCTCTCTCACTCTTCTATATGAGGAGTTTGTTTCTGGGATGAGTTTTTCTTTAAAAATTTAGATCTTATTTATAGGGTTTGGAAAAATACTATGCATAATAAAATATTAATATTTACTATACTGTGGGGCCCGTCATTTTTATTTTCTTTTCCCTTAACTTTTCATTTGTCAAAATTTGAGGCTGAAGGCGGCTGGTTGCTTTCGGCGCCTGACCGATCGATAGTTCAGCTCGAATCATCAAAAATAAATTGGTGACTACGTACGTCTGTCGATCCGGCCGGCGACAGCAACGACAGCGACAAAGAGAAGGAATGAGAATTATTAATTTGGTTAAGGCAACTGCTTTTAAGTATCCAAATTTTCAAATTTCCTTATACATACAAATCATGAACCCTGTAGATGTTTTCTTCTTTCAAATTATAATAACATGGTATGAAGCAATATGGAATTTTTAGCGGGTTACATGACAATTATTGGCTAAATATCACTTAAACCTTATAGTTTTCACGACGTTGCACTTATATACCCCTATCTTTTCCCCCCCTTGACATTTGAAATATTTTATTGGTGTTTAAAGTAGCATACTGCTACCTAGCTTCTATTAGTTAAACATTAGAATATTACTGTTAAACATTGAAAATATTCCCAAAAGTTTTCATGTGATTTGCATACAATTAATGAAGACGGATCGATTTTACCTCTAAATTAAGTTGGTATTTTCTAGCTAAAAAGCTCATTTTTAAACCTTATTTACTCTTAGCTCAGAGTTGGCCAAAAACTTAGTTCGATCTTGCTCCGGTTCTTCAATCATCCCTCCTTCGTTCCCTTTCCTCTTTTTAATCAAATTATAGAAGCTAACTGCCTTCCTTTTCTTAAACTTCACTTCTTTCCAGCATGCAAAAAGACAAGGAAAGTTCTCGTACTAAAAAAGTAGGGATATCATCGAAATTTTGTGAAGGGATAAAAGATGGCCCCCTTTCCTACCACAAACCAACCGCTTTCGTCTAAAAGTTTGTTTTAGGCTAATTATCAGAAAACCCCTTAACTTTGGAAAATTGTCAGATTAACCCCTTATAACTTTTACAATATCAGGAAACCCCCCCTTAGATATAAGGAATGTCAGAAAACCCTATTTTAACTTTAAGATTTTATCAAAAAAAAAAAAAAATCCCCCTTTGAACTTTATTTCAGAAATCCCCCCCCCCCCAAAACCATCGCTTTTAGGGGTGTTATCGGATATAAATCTCAAAATTAAAACTTGGTTTTCTGATAACCTCTAAACTTAAGGGGTTTTTTGATATTTTCAGAGCAGTGGCGGAGCTTAGATTGTTCTTTGGGGGGGCGATCGCCCCCCTTCGTTTCAAATTTTTTTGATGTATTATATATATTTTTTTTATAATTTTAAATTAGTGTTATTTTGCCCCCCCCCCCCCCGATATTTTTACTACATTGATTATTAATATTAATAAATAATTATTGTATAAAATAATATACTAAATTTATTTTGACATATTTTTTATTAGTTATTACCATTTTAAAGTATAAGGAAATAACATAGCCAAACATGGCCTTAGCAACACAATTATCATTATTGCCATGTCAATTGCCACGTGTTAAGGAAAAGCACAAAACTAATTGAAAAATCCTAGGAACTTATCTCTTGTTGGCTTTGTTAAGAAAAAAACAAAAAACAAGGAGGCAAAACATATCAAAGTCGAAACAGAGGCGGCAAAATAGAAGAAGTCCATTCGTTTCTTTTCTCTTCAAATTACTCCGCAAGTCCGCAACATCTGCTCCGATTCTCAAATTGGAATCAGAATTTTCATCTCCAACAAAATCGAAGCTGATTCTAACTTTTGGGGCAAAGGCTACTCTATTTTTCTGTAAGGCTTGTGAATTTCTATTCTTTTCCATTTGTATTGATTAACTTGATTTTGTAATTTCTCCTGTTTGGCTGATTTGCTTAGCTAGTAATTTATTTCTTAAGAATTGGTAATGGCATAATCAAATTGTAATTGAATTATCGAGAAAGAGATTGTTCAAGAAATTGATACTGATTCTGTGATTGATTATTTTAAGAAGATGAAAACTCAGCGTGCAAAGTTTTAGATGTTTATATAACATTGAATTGGTGATTATTTTGAATGAATTAAGTATTTATGAATTTATTATGTAACTTCGCCCCCCCCAAATTATTTTTTCAAGCTCCGCCACTGTTTCAGAGAGTGATGGGGGCGTTATGTGATAATTTGGCCGGGTTTCGTAAGGCACCAAAAATTAATGATGGAAATGTGACAAAAGAGTGTGTGAGTTGGTGAGCTTCCAACAAACGGAGAGAGAGAGAGAGAGAGAGAGAGAGAGAGAGAGAGAGAGAGAAGGAAATGGTTGGCTCAGACGTCAGGATCTCACAGAAACAAACCACTCATGACCAATTCTATTGGGAGCATAATAAGTTAACTACTTCAGTGGACCCCCAACATGCACTATTTATTATTCGTGGATGCAAACAAGTTTGGCGCGTGCTTCCACGTTCTTCTCTGAAAAACTATCGAGCCCGGAGCAATTTGCATTGTTGGCCATTCAATTTTCTTAACTGCAAATCCTTGTTACTTTTTGTTAATCGGGTTAGAATTGAGCCAAAGTGGAGGTGGTCAAAAGATAATCTAGATGAGAACAATTTTTTTTTCGAACTAAAAAAAGTTACTCCAATCTTGTCCGAGCTTTTGCCAAACACAATTTAGGCTGCTATCCAGGTTGGTGTCCTTATCCAATTTAGTGGACGAGTTGCCAAACAAACCCGTACGCCTCGTTTGGTACGCGAGAATGGACAGACTTGGGAATGGAATGGAATAAGGAATGGAATAGATTGCATGTGGGAATGGAATAGTCATTCTCATTCTCTTGTTTGGGTGCGTTCGTAGAATGAAGCTAGAATGGAAATATCATTCTCATTCCCATGTTTGGTATCACTAGTACACAAGTGAGAATGAAATCTCATTTTCTAATAATGCCCTTACAACAACATAGATTTTTAATAAGATAAAAAATAAACATTAATGATAATAACTAAATAATTTTATATACGCATATGTTATATTAATCTAGGTATGTGTTATACTAATGCTCGTGTTATCCATCAGGTGTATGTTTCGTTTATATTTTTTAAACAATACTCGCTATTTCTTAGTCTTAAAAATTAAAGAAAAATTAAAAAAAAGATTATCGTATCTTTCATAGGTCCAAAAAAAAATGATATCCACAATCCACAGTTCTAGATATATAAATTAACTTATTTGATAAAGTATCAAAATCACTCAATTCATAATAGCAAAAATCCATAAAACAATATCAACTAAAATAATAAGTTTCGAAATAGCAAAATGATATACTAGCCTAAATTGTCAATCTAAAATTGCCCACTTGCATAGCGCCTCACCCAAACGTTCTTTATTATTAATATGGATATAATTGAAAAATATCTAACTAGTTTTTGATTCTCACTTGAATGGGAATGACCATTCCTTATCTTCTCACTTGGAATGCTCATTCCCACAAATAGTGGGAATGATCATTCCTAGGGAATGGTCATTCCAACATCTAAAATATAGGTGTGTTTGGTATGAGGGAATGAGAAGTGGGAATTGCATTCCATTCCTCCTCATTCCCGCGTACCAAACGAGGCGGTAGTCTTCACCTCTGTGTTGTAGTTAATACCTCACCACATTTTCTGATTTAAGATCAAATAATTCGTGAATATCAACGATGTATTATATGTAGTTTTTTTTTTCCAGAGTGATGATATTTACAAAATATGTCGTATTTATAGTTGTGTTTTGGTTGGAGCTGCGTGTTTCTCTAAAGTTTTTGAATCATACTTGGCTTTTGTCATAATTTTACGTTACAGATTCTAGCTTATTATGGAGGTAAACATTAATATTATCGCTATCTTGCGAGGGTGGTTGACTGAAACACCTAGCAATCATGCACTAGGCTTCTCGCGCAGTACCTACGAGGTCCCATCACTTTATCCTACAACAATAGGCCCAAGATCTTGAAGATTGAGGGAAGACAAAGATGAATGATGTGATGGGTAAGAGCTAAGATGTAACGAGTCTAGTCTTCGAATGAGTGCAGAATAGACCCGTTAAGAAAAATGTATCAACATCAAGTTTTTCTATGATAATTAAAACTAATATCTGCTCTATTAATTATTAATTACTTTTATATTCTAGGGTGAAATGGGTAATGTGTTTATAGAGGCAAATTCATAGTCCTCGCATACTTAAAATTTATGTCTTCTCTATTTATAACAAACAATAAAATAAAATAGAGTTAAATAAAATTTCATGCCATAAGTTTGTTGTGACCAATTTGCAAACTAGTCCCAGAAAGTCAAAAACCCACTGATCCTGTAGAGTAGTGCTCTCCTGGGCCCCACCCCACCAAGAGAATGTAGGATCCCGTCGCCTTCACCCCCCTCGGCGTTGCCACCCCTCTCCTCCCTCCTCCTCTGTCGCCCACTAACTGCTCGCTAACCAACCCCCCCCCCCCCCCCCCGGCAAAGAAAACCCTAACTCCAGCCCTCAACCTCGACACAAGATGCGTTGACTTTTCACCAAAGCCTAGATGGCGGCGGCGTTGTGGGATGAGGTGGCGGAGTACACGAAGTCAGCGCAGGACAAGGGTTTGGATCGGCGGCGTGGGCGATGAACCTCTCGTCGGCGATGGCGGCGGCGGCGGTGCCTCTGCCGTCGCCGGAGCTCTCCGAGGTTTGGTCTCCCATCTCTTGGAGCAACTGCCACGTGCCTCTCGCGTGGAAGTTTGTGGATCAGGCCCTCTCCGCTAGGCTCGCTTCGCCTATCCTCGTTCTCGCGATCCTCTCTTCTAGGTATTTGAAATTTGCGATTTGGTTGGGGAATTGATTGCGAAGTTATTAGTTTGTATATGTTTTGACCTAACAACGGTTAGCTTGGTGATGTTGGACCTATGGAGAAATTTACCGGGTTTATGTTAAATGTCGAAATTTGAGATTTAATTGAGAATTGATTGAACAATTATTGAATGTTTTTCGACCCCAGGTTTACAAAGTAGATTGATAAGTTTGTCTATATGTTGGCATTTAAAAGCTGGTTGTCATGAATTAATTAGAAAAAGGTGGGAATGGCGATCCTGAATCCATGACGATGTAGGCTAGAGTTATGAGAAGCAGTTGGAAGTTCTAATAGTAACTGGACATCCATAGTCTCTGATGGGATTATGGTAAATATTGGTAAAATTGCATTATCCTATCCCTGAGAAGAAGAAAAAAAGACTTTATGCACACATGTTTAAAGATTCGTCTTTACTTTGTGGAATGGCCTGCAATAGCATGAAGAGAAAGTCTCGCCCTTATATATGTGCTCTAGGAAATCTAATGTTTAAGACGTAAGAAATTCTTTGGTAGAGATTTTTTTTAAGGAAGTTTCCTAATCCCATTTACACTGGCATCTTATCCTTTCTCAGAATTTTATCGCTTCCAAATTCATAAATGGCATGCATATCTTAAATCCCACCAATCCAGATCTTACATATGCAATTTGAAGGTTTAAATGTTTTTTTTTAAAAATTGTTAAGTTTACTAATTTAATGCCAATTTAAAGTTACTTTTGCTACTTTAGTATATTTTCATGTCACCAGCTCGGCGTATAAGGCTTAAAAGCCAATTTATGCTAGGGATAGTAAATGATAGTAAAATATAAAATGTATCTATTCAATTCAATCGAATTAAGTTGTACAATGTTCCAATAAGGCACATGTTAAAAGAAAATATCACACATGTTAGGTGTATGTAGGCAGCAACAGCGAGTGTAATGCTAGGAAGGTGAAATGAATCCAGTGAGTTCTATTTGTACTTTATTCTTTTATGGTTATAAGCTTTAATTTACTGTGTTAGTTAAGCAGTTAAGCATTACCTAAAGCACATTTAGAGACTCATCTTAGCAGTTGTCTCTTTGATTCTTCATCTTAGTCTCTCTCTTGCATTCCATATGAGTTTAGTGAAATAGTTTGTTGTGTTTTTTGATCGTTTAAATGTACTTGAGCCCACAAATGTGGGACTTCTATCCTAGAACGTATCTCTCTTCTACTACAGAATGTAGGGTCGAAATTGGCATGCCTTTGCTACATTTGGGGGCCATGTTTTTTTCGTGAATGGTTTCTTTTGACATAATATGCAAAATTTTTTTACATATCATGTAAAATTCTTCTGATCTTTAACAGGGTGATTCCAAGTCGACGTCGGAAACCCGTGGCATATAGGCTTTATATGGAGCTTCTACGACGTCATGCATTTTCTTTTGCATTTCAAATCAAAGCACCGAGTTTTAAAAAGTAAGCATAAGATCTGTTTTATTAAATCATAATAAAATAGTGGTACTTGGAGGTTCTATCTATTTATTTATTAATGTTGCTAATTTCTCTTACACACATACATATAATCTTCTTTATCTAATTTTTTTTGAAGTTTGTGTATAATCTTTCAAATCAATTCTTGAGAAGTCATTGCTCTTCTTTCTCTGTTAAAGTCTTTCCTATATCAAAATATGCGTGTGTATTTCATCGCTATTAATTGGATATTCCATCTAGATTCATGTATCTGCTGCAGGTTTGTGCAAATGCATTTCCTATGTATTAATAGTTATTTTATCTTGGCGAACTTATGGAAATTAATGCTTAATTTTTTTTTGAAGTTTGTGTACTGAGAATGGTGATTGTTGCCAATGCTCAAATTGTTAACATGGATGCTATCCTAAAATGATCCTTCTTCATCTTGCTTGTCCATTCAAATTAAAGAACATTTCTTCCTGTGTAGTAACCAGTTGAATCTCTCCCTTTCTTTGCTGAAATTGGTGGTGGACCTCGTGGTATCTTATGCCAAGTGTGTTATGCAGTGAAGATTTCTTCTATCCAATAAAAAAGGTCATATTGTTGAATAAAGACCAAGAAAATCATATAGGAATATGCTCAATGCATTTGTACAATAATTGATAAATTTATTCATTATTCTAGAACTAGATTCATTAATCAAAATTTTGATGTTAGCGCAATGAATTTTTAGGTTGTAAAATGTTGTTTCTTCATTCTCTATATAAATGATGATTCATGCTGGTGGTTATATTTTTTCATGGCTATTGCTACCATTTGGATGTTTTGACCAAAGGTTCGAAATCTTGTTGGTATCGGTCTAGTTTCGGTTCGCTTCTGTTGATATCAGTAGTTGGTATTAGTTGTTCTGCTTTTGGAAGCATTGGTGCCTCGATTAAGTCGATTTAATGACTTTTTTTCCTCTCATTGTTTTTTCATTCCCCCCCCCCCC
>NC_033795.1:42633739-42662721 GCF_001876935.1 Asparagus officinalis
AGTGAAACCTTGATTTTGATAAGAGTTCTGTGCAAGGTTTCTGATAATTACTTGTAAATAATGGTTTTGTATCTTTTGATTGCTTGATTTTCTCTCAAGTTTCTTAATGTTTCATGATTTTTCCATTTTTTTTATTTTTTTTATTTTTTATTGTCTTAATTAGAATATTATTCACTCATAATTATGTATCCATATGCACGTCTTTCTGAATCTCTTATATGCATTTCCTGATTGCTGTAGAAGTTTATATGTTGATGAACTACTGATACCATTAATCTTAAGTATTAATCTTAAAAGAGTACTCTGTATACTATGCAGGATCATGGTTTCTGTAGATAATGTTCTTCAACTCTCCCAAGCATTTGGTATTCAAGCGTGTGAACCAGGCATCCTAGTGATAGAATTTGTCTTCTGTATTCTGTGGCAGTTACTTGATGCTATATTAGATGATGAAGGGTTGCAGGAATTGACCCCAGAAAAGAAGTCCAAATGGGAAACTATAACACAAGATATGGAAGTTGATGGAATTGACAACTTTGATCAGAAAAGTGTGGAACATAATGAGAGGCTACAGAAAATAAATTGTGTGATGGCCATTGAACTTATCGCACAATTTTTGCAACATAAACAAATTGCAGGACTTATTTGCCTGGCTCGCGATAACATGTATGTATTTTTCTACCATTAAATATGTTCAATTCCTTGTTTTAGAAATTAATCAAATAGTTTGGTCAGTGGCTTGATTCTTAGATGCCCTTTGTTAACAAACAAGTCCATGTTCTACAATCTATATTTGATGAGGGAAACTTAAATAGTTTGTTCAAAGCTCTGCTAAAGCTAATGATACGTGAGAAAACAGTTATTTACTGTTGAATGTTTCACTCACTATATCTTATTTGAAACCACCCTAGGTCCGGTATTTATGTTTAGATTGATTTCAGGTATTTGTTCAGTTAAAATGAAATAGAATTCAACAGAAGGAACAGTATTGAGATGAATATTCATATTTAAAACATGGGGAAGAACAAAAGTTAGATTTCCCATTCTATACTCCTTAACGGGAAAGAATAACAAAACTCATGACTATTCATCAAGTGAAGAGTCATGTCATGATCTGTACATTTAGCACTATGCCGCTCAGACATGTACCATTGCGCCCTCTACAACATTATGTGCTATACTTGAAGTAAGGAACACAATGACTCATCTTTTCAAGTTGATCACAGTGACTTTCTATTTCTAACACAATACATCTCTTTATTTTCCTGAATAGGCATGATGTGGCATCATATTTTAGTTAATTAATCAGTTAAATGCAAACCAGAGTGTTTTGTATACTCCATCTTGTAGGAACTTCTGTTGCTTATACTGCAGTCGGGACACTTGCAGCACAATTATGAAGTTGATCTATTGCCTACAGAAGTATTTAGTTGATAGAACCATATAATTTCCTCACTTGTTGGCCTGTCAGGTAAAAAAGGCAAGGCTAAGCTGCCATGGCATGAATCATGAATAATGCATTAGCATGTAGTCTATTCCAGACATCAAGATACATGGCAGAAGTTGCTGTATATTAGCTAAATCTTCAACATAAGACTATTCCAGAAACTGCAAATAAAGGAATTTAGAACAAAACAGCCTCATGTCGAGAAACAAGATTCTTTTAAAAATAATGGAGTTAAAAAAAAGCACTTCTAAAAATTTATGTGGTTTGTTTCTTAACCAGAGTAAGGCCCTTTGAATTAACTTCATGAGTATTCAGTTGAATATTTTCTTTTCAATTTAATCTGGTAAAGGCTTGAGTGAGAATTTAGTTGCGATAAGGTATGGATTAGGCCATGGATTCTTGGTGTCAATACCTTGATCTGCCCTTATGATATGCTGTTCTGCAGATTAGAATTGCTTTGAAGGCCTCCCACTTCCAAAAAGAGATATTTTCCCCAAAAAGCTTGGGAAGATGTAACATATTTGATCACTCAAATGAAGTGATACGGACTTCTCTCCCCCACCTCTGCTATGCTAATATGGAATACAGGGAAGGAAGTGGCTGCTGCTCATCTGATGGGTCACAGATTTGGGGCGTTTGTATAGAACTTAAACTTATCGGTTCCCGCATCTCTTTAGAACTTTAACAGACTTGCCTGAGATGTTTGAATATTTAGAGAGTCCTATAAGTATGAAATATTCAATATTCAACACACAAGGCTTGAAATTGTCTAAGGTCTTGTTGCAGAGACTAGAGAGAAATTTCATATTAAAAGAAAAAAAAAATTACTCTACTCTATCTTCAGGCAAACTTGGTATATTACTGACCCCTAAAGCACTAAATTTTATCCGGCACTTATTCTCACCTTTGTGCTGCTGTTTAAACTTTAAAGATTGTATACTTTCAGAAAAGCTTTATCTTTTGAAATTTGAAACTTCATTAGCTAACTCATGCTTGTTCAATTCTTAGGCCCTCGCAGTGGAGACTTTTCAGTCAGTGTTTGTACTTGCTTGTGGAAAACTCATTAGCATTGAGAAATTCAACAATACCTCTGGAAGGGTTCTTGCAATTGGTATCGGACAAATACGGTGTCTTTTGTAGAGAATTAAACTCCAATCAAACTAAAGGAATACATGTTATAGCTTCTTCTAGATTACTAATGTCTCCTCATGGCCACTGTCATGGGCTCAATTCTGCACTCTGGATCCCAATTGATCTATATCTTGAGGACTGTATAGATGGATCAGTTGCAGCGACAAGTGCAGTTGAATTACTAAGTGGTAAGTATAGCATAAGTTTATTTTCCTTTCACTTTGCTAATTTTCCCCTGTATTAACAACTGAAGCATCTCGTAGTTTTTGTTAATCTGAAAAATGTTTCCAACACAGGTTTGGTGAAGGCTCTTCAAGTAATTAATAGTTCCACATGGCATGATGCCTTTTTAGGTCTTTGGATGGCTTCCCTTCGTCTTGTACAACGGGTGAGAATCTCTAACTCTTTATAGATCTGGTGTGAGAACTTATATTTATCTTAAGAGAAAATAATTGCACAAGCCCTTGTTTAATTTTCATAGGAAAGGGATCCTCCTGAGGGTCCTGTACCTCGCCTTGAATCACGATTGAGCATGTTACTGTCGATCACAACACTATCAATCGCTGATATTATTGAGGAGGAAGAAGAAAATTTAATTAGTCAAGGAGAACATACGAATCAGTGGAAAGAGAAAGCAGTAGGCGGAAAGCGCCGTAGAGATTTAGTCTCCTGTTTACAGGTGCTAGGTGATTATGGAAGCTTGCTTGTTCCACCTGTAGCCGTCGTCTCTGCTGCCAATCAAGCTGCTGCAAAAGCTATTATGTTTGTTTCGGGGATTAAAGGTGGAAGTGGATACTTGGAGAGTGCTAACTTGATTGAAAAGACAATAAGTTGTGGTAAGCTACATATGCACTCTGCATTGCTTTAAAATCCTTGTCCTTTTCCTACAAAACGCGGTGATTTATTATTAGCCTAGATGGAATACACGCTTTTGCTGTAGAAGAAAAACTGTCATTGTGATTTTGAAATATATGAATGCTTCTTAATCTAGTTATCTCATCGCAGCTGGAAATTTGCGGCACTTAATAGTTGAGGCTTGTATTTCACGAAATTTATTGGATACATCGGCATACTTATGGCCAGGCTACACTAATGGACGCATCAACCAGATACCTCATACCCTACCAGTCCAAGTTCCAGGCTGGTCCATGTTGATGAAGGGTGCTCCTTTAACATCAGCAATGGTAAACGCTTTGGTGGCAACTCCTGCTTCAAGGTGTGTAGGATTCAAAAATTGTAGTATACTATATAATATTATTGCTTTGTTTAAATATGTCGTGGTGTATTTTTTTGTTGAGTATGAAAAAAAAATTGTTGTAACTTGTAGTTTATAGTTTAGATCTTCTGCGAACGATACTTGCCTGCTTTGCACATAGTGATATAAACAAATATCTTTATATGAACTTAAATCTTAGGCAGTATGTTTTAATCCTATTTGGAAGCTTTTATTCCCACAACTCTGGAGGGGTCACTGGTGTTAGAATCCATTTTCTTGATCTTTTTCTATTGTTACTGGTATAATTCTCCTGGTCTTCAGTTGTACCTTATTTCTTTTCTGAAGCCAGGGATATCAGATACTCTTTTTCTAAAATTGCTTGGGGTAATACCACTGAATTAAGCTCATGAATTTGATGGAAGCTTACCAGAACTTGAGAAGATATTCGAAATTGCTTTGAGTGGATCTGATGATGAAAAGATATCTGCTGCCACTGTTCTTTGTGGAGCCTCTCTTGTTCGTGGATGGAATATCCAGGTATACAATGTTCTAGTAGGGCTCTTGATTTGTTCTTATTTCTTCTTGTAAACAAGCAGAAGTACACTCTTTTTTTTTAATTACATTGTCTATCTTCTTACTGGATTAACTTAAGAATAAATCTTTTTCTGGGACAATCTTGTTAGCAGTATTGAGTGTCTAATTTCTTCTCCTTTCAGAATCAGTCCTAAGCTCAGGCAAGGGCCATTCTATTAGGTCTAGGAAGAAATTTTTCACATCTGTTTTGTATTAATACTTATGGTTGTTTCTCTTTTGACTGTAGGAACATACAATCCGCTTCGTTGTGAATCTACTCTCACCTCCTATTCCTGTTAATCACACGGGAAGTAACAGCCATTTGATAAGTCATGGTCCCGTGCTGAATGTTGTTCTTACAGGAATATCATCAGTTGACTGTGTCCAAGTCTTCTCTTACCATGGCCTGGTAGGCATAGATATATTGGCAGATGTCTTAACTCTGCAACTGAATAACACATACTTGAAAGATTTATCAAAATATCTATAATAAAACTCTCATTTGCATGTATACTTTACATCCAGGTTCCAGAACTTGCTGGTGCCCTGATGGCAATATGTGAGGTATTCGGGTCTTGTATTCCCAGCATTACATGGAACCATCCAGGTGGGGACGAAGTCTCTGCTCATGCAGTCTTTTCAAATGCATTTATTCTCCTTTTGAGATTGTGGAAATTTAACCACCCGCCTTTGGAGTATAGCATAATGGGAGATGGTGCTCCTGTTGGCTCTCAGCTGACTCCTGAATACCTTCTGTTGCTGCGTAATTCCCGGGTATTATCTTGTGATGGGATGAAGAATATTGATAACGTTGGTCATACTTCATCAACTTCCAGCTCATCTTCCACGCATCCAATCTTTGTTGATTCTTTTCCAAAGTTGAAAACTTGGTACCGTCAGCATCAGGCTTGTCTAGCATCTACGCTCTCTGGTCTTGTCCATGGAACTCCAGTTCATCAAAATGTAGATAGCCTTTTGACTATGATGTTTAGGAAGGTGAATAAAGGAAGCAATCAATCTGTGGGTCCTGGAACATCCGGAAGTAGTAGTTTGAGCAGTTCATCTGGGCTTGGAAGTGAGGACTGTGCTCTAAGGCCCAATTTGCCTGCTTGGGAAATCATGGAGGCTGTTCCTTTTGTAGTTGATGCTGCTCTTTCTGCATGTTCCCATGGAAGACTATCTCCGCGTGAATTGGCTACAGGTTGGTGAAGTTTCTTCAGAAGTCGGATATACTCATTCTTTCTGAAAAGTATTCCTGTTTACTCTTTGTTAGAGACATGCTTTGGTTTAGATTATCTAATTTATTTATATTGGGATTTGGAGAAGAAATACAATATTTTAGCCACACAGACACCATCTTCTGTCCACCAATACTATTTGTAATCAATCAGTTGGAGGAATGATGCTGAGATACACTTCACTCTAATTACTTCTCTTAGTAAAATGCTATAATCTGTAGGCAAAACATGAATATTCGTGCTCCATTTGGACACTGAGTATTAGACATGGCAATTGACCAAAATTTAGATCTGAGAATATGACTATGTATAAGTGTATATTGTCTTTCACTCTAGCGTACGCATACGTTTACTCACATGTGAAAGCACATAATTATATTATATTGACCTAAGAAGCTGTTGGATTTTGTCAAAAGAGGCACAAGGTACTGCCTTACGCATAATTTTAACGTAAATACAAGTATGCATTTGTAAGTGCTTCACATGGATAAACTCACGTGTTTTGTCCACGCATGTTTAACACACCAATTTTTATTGAGGGTAAAATTGTAAAATTTAACTTCAAGAATAATATACAACTTATTGAAAAAAGTTACATATGTATAATTTGTCATTAGATTATGACGCTGAAAGATATCATGTGGCAGTACGTATAACAACTCTGTTATTTTTATACTTTTTTGGTGCTATAACTGTGATATGGAAGCAGTGGTGAAGCCAGTAATTTTTTGTTGGGTGGGGATGTGGGTTGGNTGCATTTATTATAGTATGTAACAATTGAAAAACAATCAAATATGACAATGTATAAGAAAGTCTCAAATATGGTGTATCGAAAAAAGTCTCCAATATGTAGCGAAAAAAGAAGAACACGGAATAGAAGTTTTACGAAAAATTATCTTCATGAAAACTCAATCATTCACTACATCCATCCATCGTAGAATCAACATGCTCTAATCTACTTCTTACCAACATAGAAACATGACAAAATACATAGTACATTAAAAACATACAATTAATGTGCATTTTACAAACCTTCACATAACAATATACATTTTATCGTATTTAATTTCATATTTAACTGAAAAGTTATAAAATATTTATGCTGAAATGATGCAAAATATATTCTTACAGCACCATAAGAGAAATAAAGAGTGCACCACATTTTTCATTTTATAAATTCATAATATTCTTTATAAACAAATAACTAAGTTGCGCTTTATGTTCTTTTGCTAAACTAACTCATAAATGAATTTGCGTTGAATTTGTTGGCAATTTCTTTCTCTATGTACAAGATCAAGAATGCATTTTCCATCTTGTTTTGAAGCTTTGTCTTCACTATCTTCGTGATTGAGAATGTTTGTTCGGTGGTTGCATTGATACATGAAGAGTGAACGCAAACCTAATCATTCTATCAATAAGTAGATAAATTGTTGACTTTCTAGTCCTTGCCAAGCCTTGGCGTAATTCTTGAATGCTAGAAAACTTATGTAATTCGAGTCTTCGGGATGATAACAGACATCATGATTGAAAAGTTGAAGATCCACTCTTAAGCACACTAGTTCTTGCTCTATGAAATTCAAAGCATGAAAAATTTTCAACTAGTTCACAAATATCACCAATATGAATGATGGACAAATTTTCAAAAGAGACTCATTTAGACTTTTATTCCCAAAAAACGACCTCATTCAAACAAAATTACAAAAACCGACCTGGTTTCAGCCTCAGCGCTGAAACCAGGTCGGTTTTTGAAGAAAAAAAATTCGAAAATTCACGGGAGTTGAACTCTCGTGAAGTTTAGTAGATCTGCTAAACTTCACGGGAGTTCAACTTCCGTGAAGTTTTATAGTTCAAAAAAAATTTGAACTATGAAACTTCACGGGAGTTGAACTACCGTGAAGTTTAGCAGATCTACTAAAACTTCACGGGAGTTGAACTCCCGTGAAGTTTCGGAATTTTTTTTTTCAAAAACCGACCTGGTTTCAGCGCTGAGGCTGAAACCAGGTCGGTTTTTGTAATTTTGTTTGAATGAGGTCGTTTTTTGTGATTAAGTTTACAAATGGGTCTCTTTTGAAAATTTATCCTATGAATGATATATATCGATTTCTAGTATCCAAAGTTGTGTTAAGAACAAGTAACTATTGTATGCTCGTTGAGTTGTTGGTTAGTTCTTGGAATTGGTAATCAACTATCTAAAAGAATGCATCCACTCAATAATAATCCTCCTCAGTTATATGATCACCTTGCCTCTGAGCTTGGCCATGTTTTGCAACATATCTAGAACTCATATCGGGACCATCAATATCATGTAGCTCACAAAAATCTTTGATTTTCTCAAAGAAAATATTCCAATCTGAATCTTAGAGATTTTCACGCAACACTTTCGTGCTTGAAGCAAGATACACGACGTTCAAAATATCTGGAGATCGACGTTAAAATGCTTGATAAAGAAAATTGGTGATTTCCAAAAGTTCCTTCGTAAGATGCATTATCAAAGCAAAATCAAATGACAATAAGTGAGTCCAAGTATATTCCGCATCTCCACGTTAAGAGAAATTCCTTCTATAGAAAGACCATTTGGACCTATAGAATATCTGTTGAACATGTTTAGCAAACTAGAAATATAACCTAGATGAGAATCTCATCGAGTATCTCAAGCACTCTTTAAAATGCCAATTTAATTAAGCCATCTTCTGATCTCAACTTCACGGTTTGCAACTGGTGTTATCAAGGCGCAATGCACAAAGCGGAGAGCAAAGTTCCCTTATGCTCACCGTGCATAAGGCGGCGCGCGTGCTTCAGTGAAACGGGGCGCATAGCGAAACAAAATTGTTTTGGTTCCTATGTCAAATTAAACAAATAATATTTTATGAAATTTGAGATAAAAATGATATCAAGATAAATAAGTTCACCTATGAAATTAGAATAAGGTCATAATTCATAATCTTAAAACTAATTAAAAAAAGGTTAATGTTAATTTGATGCCACTCTTTTGTATATTAAGTAATTGATCACAGTGAGAAAATATAAAAGAACTTCTAATATAAAATCATACATCCAAAACTATGAACATTTTAAGAAGAACATGTAGCACATGCCTTAATTTAACAATACTTCAATAAAAAAACACACACGGTTTTTATATGAAAACCACCTTAACTTTTGTCCAAATTTGTACTTACCATATTTATCTATTTATTTTGATCAAAACCACTTATATTTGCTAACATGTTCGCAATGTCAAAACTTTTTTGGTATTTTGATATTTTTCTGTTCAAAAATTTTTGAGGTTCCTATTATACCCCTCAATCCAACCCAAGAGGGGAAATAGAGGAGAGGAGGGCAGAAGGGGAGGGAGGTTGGCAGCAATGGGGTTGGTGGGAGGAGAGACGGGGAGGTCGGTGGCGAGAGTAGAGAGAGGAGGGGAGGAAGGAGGAGAGGACGGAGGTGAGAGGATTAGGGAGGTGGAGGGGGAGGAGAGGAGGGATGAGATTAGGGTTTGGAGAATCTATAGAGATGAAGAAAGTGTTGGAGCGGAGGCGGAGGGGGAGAGGAAAGGGAAGGGAGGTGGAGGGGTAGGGGGTAAAATGAACATTTAGGGTCTTTTTGAGTTGACTAGTGAAAAAGGTGTAACATTGCGAACATGTTAGCAAATGTAGATGATTTTGATAAAAATAATAAAGATGGTAAGCACAAATTTGGATAAAAGTTAGGTGGTTTTCATGTAAAAATTCAAAAAAATGTTGCCAAATTTAATATTATTAATAATTATAATGTCACAATATTTAGAATAGGAGTTTGTGATTTCACAATCAATGCTCTAAGTATAGTAGTAATGATAGCAAAAAAGAAGAAAAGGAGAAGATGAGGAAGTATATAAGAATTCGGGTAAAGAGAAGAACAAGAACAAGAAAACAATGATAAAAGAGAAAAGCGAAAGAACATGCAACATCAAAGTAGGAAAGCAGTGAGGCACACCAAGGAGAGAGGCACATTGAGGCGTGTGCTTTATGCAATGCTCCTAGGCAATGTTCTAAAACACGGTTTTATTATATGCGCAGTCTTGAACCTCTTCATGATTAATCAGATTAAGTACCGATTAATCAGCGGATTATGCAGAGTAGTTTATTTTTATAGTTTTTAATATACATTTATTATTTATTATATGTTGAAATATATAAAATTCACGAAAAATAAAAAATATACTAAGAAAATACCGACAAGCACGCAATTGAATATTCAATAACTAGTTAACTACTTAAAATTTCAAGTCATACATGAAAATTAACTAGATACTCGAGTAAAAATTGTTACACTAAACATTTAAACTGAAACTAAAAGGTCATAAACTGAAAACAAATCTTCTAGTCTTCTTCATTAAAACAGTAAGTTACTTAACAAAAATCCTAATCTAATTCTTAAATAAACACAAAGTATGATTCATAAGTTAAATAAAATTTAAAAAAATAATATATTGGAGTGATATTTGATGACAACGAGAAGCTTTGTCAGAGATAGAAGATTCTACGAGAAGTTTCGTCAGACAAAGGGTGGAGTCTTATCATAGCTGATGAGTTCGCGCAAATGCAGAGAAGGGAGATAGTCACGGTATTTAAGAAAAGATAAGGGCTAGGGTTTTTACTTTGGTTAGTTAGACTAGGTTCGAATAACGGGTTCAGCTCGTAATTAAATTTAAAAAAAGCGTCGGCACAAAGAAATTATCTAAGGGCTTACTTAGAAGTTGGCCAATTAAGTGAATGTCTGCATAATTGAGGGCATAGCTCAAATCTTACGTGTATTTATTTCGCTTTTGCTTAAACAGGCGATTAAGCAAGTGCTTAAACCTTTTTTTTAGAACACTGCCCTCACCGCATGCAATACGGACTTTCAACGTTTTAAAGCATCCGATGCCCGATGCAATCGCCTCGGAGCACCCGAGATAATAGAGTTTGCAACTTATGGATGCAAATTCAGTTGCTTGAGCCTCCTTTAATTCATCATACTTTTGCTAGATTTACTAGCATTGATGGTGAAAATCAAGGTAGAGAAAAAAATGATGAACAAAAGATACTTCTTGAGCTTTCACAACTAAAGCAAGTTGAAGGTGATGAGCTAATTAATGAATTTAATAGACACATGGTCATTGCTTATGAATTAAAGCTTGTAATCTGTTCCATTCATCTCTTATGTTACTACCTGCTTTATATCCTTACCCTCTAATATTTTAAACGTCCAACTCATGATGAGAGATAATGTTAAAAGTTTTATTCCTCAAAGTTAAAGTTAATGTATCTCGTTTATAAATGAGGCCAGAGAAACATTCACATGAATCCCTCTTTATCCATAAATCTAAAACTATGGCTATTTGCTCTCTTTGAGACTTGCTTATAAGATTCATTAACAATGATGCAAAATTTTGCATCACCTAATTCTTCTTAAATATCTCTTTTTGACTTTGCAAGAGAGAGCATGAAGAATTTCCTTTTAGAGTTATGATGATGTGTAAAACGCATTCCTAGATATTTGTCTAAAACAGTAGTAAAGACTTCATTATAAGAGGCCAACAACTTAACAAGTTCAAAAAACTTGCCATGATAGAGACAATCCACACTTTTAACATGACCACAGAAAGCACAAGCTTAAAATATAACTCATCAGACTGCATGATACTTGAATCCGTGACCGATTTACTGCTCTTTGTTTAGAATGTATGCTTATCGAACAAATTCTCAATGTCTTATGAAGCATTCATTGACAATGCTTGTTTTTACGGCTCTTTTAGGGAATGAGTTACAATCTTTTCCAATATGCCATAAGAAAGCATAAATTTTCTCATCATTGACTTTCTTCTAAGCTCTAAAGCCTTCGAGAACAAATGTATTATGTTCCATTTTTCTTGTTGGCTTGCTAAAAAGATAGCAAAACAAGCAGAAAATTGGATCGCTAGATCGCTAGATGGAGAACTTTCGGGCCATAATATAAATAATGTGAGTTAAAAATAACAAAAAATCATGAAATGCTTCTCTAGACTGATGGAAGACAACTGATCTTGATCTTGACCACAAACTACAAATTGTAAGCTTTTTGAAGATGTGAGGAATTGATATGCTAAAATTATATCACTGATTTAGACAATTATTAAAATTAAGATAGCCATTTTTACTTGAATATAGTCTACATTAGTTAGAACTAAAAACAAAGTGCAGTTCTCTAAAATATTTTATGGCATTGACCTCGATAGGTCTCATGATAAACCTATCAGTTAGAAATACAATCTTAAAATAGAGTCATAAATTAGCTAGAAGTCTTGAATTTAAAATAAAACTAACAAAATAGGATCTTAATTTTAATATAAAGTTGCAATATTTATTAGCCTAAACTTGTAGAGGTTGGAATGTAAGACGTTGGAACAAGTCAACACTCGAAATTTTGAAGGAAGTATTAGTGTGCGAAGAAAACTATCAATTGAGAGTTAAATCCCTAATTTAATAAAAAATTGGTGTTGCAATGCTTGCACCAATCAATTGAGATTTAAACTAATCAGAGAACTACTCAAATCAACAAACATAATTTGGATTTTAACTCTCGAGTTTACCTTGTTGATGGATGATTCAAATAGGAGTTGGGGAGAACCGAGAAGAAGAGGCGACGATCGACAGGTTTTATGCGTTCTTGGAGTCTCTGAAACCTAACAAGATGACGTGTTTGAGGGATTCGATTTTGGGGAGAAGATACACAATTGGGAATTATAAGTTTAATAAAAGGATGAGAAGGCCAATCCCACTAGTTTTTGAGAATGAGAAAGCCGTTTTGTATTAGCTGTATGGGGATGTCCTGCCCTTTGAGGTTATGTTTAATAAAAGGATTCCAAGCTGTCAGGAGATTTACCAGCAATTGCACCTTTGCTAACATGATAGGATGATACATATTTACTTGGGGTTCTCTAAATGGAGCATTAGGAGTAGTAGATAAAGATTTTTGCAACTATTGTCATTTTGTCTTATATGAAAGGGCTTTTACATGAAAATCACATTAACTTTTATCCAAATTGATACTTACCCCCTTTATTATTATTATTATTATTATTTGATTAAAACCATCTGCATTTGCTTACATGCTTGCAATATCACATTTTTTGGTATTTTCCGTTTAAAAAAAATATAAAGTTTCTATTATACCCTCCAGTCTAACTTGAGAGGGGGAAGGAGAGGAGGAGAGGAAGAGAAGGGAGGAGGAAGGGGGTGAGGATGGAGGAGGAGAAGGGGGAAAAGGGAGGGAGTGTTGAGGAAACCCAAGAGGTGGAAGAGATAGTGGAGGAGGTGAAGGACGAAGGGGAGGAGGAGATGAGAAGAAAAGGAGGAGGTGGATGAGGCCATTGGTGGAGGTGGACGAGAGGAGGGAAGAGATTGGGGTTTGGAGAAATCCTAGAGGTGTAGGAGATTGTGCACAAGGTGGAGGACGGTGAAGGAGAGGAGAATGGAGGAGGTGAAGGAGATGGAAAGGGGGAGAGGGAGGGAAGGAAGGAGGTGGAGAGAGGAGGGATAAAATGGGTATTTCTGGATTTTTTTGAGCTATTAAGGTGTGAAATTTTAAACATGTAAGTAAATGTAAGTGCTTTTGATCAAATAGCTAAATACAAGTGGTATGTATCAATTTGCATAAAGGTTATGATGGTTTTCATGTAAAAGCCCTATATTAAATCTAGATGAGGAAGTACCCCTCATGTGGTATGTAGAGGAAGTACCACTCATGTGGTATGTAGAGGAAGAGTGCTTGTCCATCATAATAGTTAACTATTTTCACAAGTAGGAAGTAAAGAAAGAGGAGATTGTATACTGTATGAGAGAGACTATTAAAGAGTCGAGATTATAGAGAAGACAGGCTATTAATGAGCATAGACTGTAGTGCGGAGAGCCTTGTAGTTAGAATTCTACAACCTTTACCTTCCTTTCACTGCTTCAGGTAAGAGAGCATGTAGGTAAGAGAATATGTGAAGATAAGATTGAGAGTAAGTAGAAGAAGAGGGATTGGGGATATTTATAGAAATGTGAGGATATGCAAAATAAATCACGTGAAAAAAAAACAAAATTTTAGTACAAAATACAACCAGGCCCCTCTAGGGAGAAAATTAAAAAAAAAAAGAGGGGAGTGATATTAGATGTTGGTCGCGGCTGTAATGCTTTTCCTAATAGCTATATTTGGATGGGTCAGAATTGGTGTTTTCGAGCCGTATCATACCAGACAAGCTATGCCTACACAGTGAACTGGCGTGCCTTTGTGCTGCACTGGTTGAGTCATATTTTTCCCTGTTCCTCCATTTCCAAGCCAGCTTCAGCCTGATTAATGGTGGCTGGCTTGGTCGAGGCAGGCAAGGCTTGACAGTGACCATGCCCTATACGGATTACAACCAGGACAGGCCATATAGGGCCACCCTGGCCTAGTTTCCATCCTAGAGTAATTGAGTACTGCTCCTAGTTTCAAACTACCTACGTTTTTGTTCAAGGAAAAAACTCAAGAAAGTGTTGACTGTTTAATAACTTTTAATTTAGATTTAAGTGGTCTAACTTAGTGATAATGTGGGTTAGTGTATTGGGCTCTGGAATTAGATCACTGAAGATATTTATTCAGTTATAATAGGTGTCTATTGAGTTAGCAACAATGGGTTCAATTTTGGAATGCAGAGAATCCAGTCTTATTATATTATATAGTAGCCTTATTGACAGTCTGGAGTTCAAGTGAAATATATTAGTAGATTAATTATAGAGTTGTTTTGGGTTTGGGTTTGGATCTGCTCATTATCTCTGTACTTGTATCCTTTTTTCAAAACTAATTTTCTTCATTAGATTTCTTTTAAGTCTCCTATCAGATTAGTAGGATAATTCTTTTTAAAAAAGGCTAAGGTATTACACTTTCAGAGCATGATATTGTCTCTTACTTGACACAGCCATTCTTACTTGACACAACTGATTTTCTTTGTTAGTATTGCTGGACAGTAGTTGAACTCTTGAATCTATTCATTTAGATATTTTCTCCCCTCTTTTGAGCTGATTTAAAAGTTATGAAAGACTACGGAAACTAATCAAGTCTCTGTAATTTGATTAAAATCAGCCTTTATTTCGAAACTCAAGGATTAGACTGTATGCATATATTAGAGCTATGGCATTCTTCATTATGTTTTTTCGGGTGGGTTATACACTATACTTACATCGATAACCTTGGTGGAGGCTATCCAGAAATTTGAACAGTCATGCAACCATTATTCAGATGTTGTTTCATGGGAATTTCTTTCAATTAGTTTCTTAAGCTGATGAAGCAGGCTTTATAGTTTGGAACTGGGCTAAGATTATGAATTGGCAGGTGAAAGGGTGAAGTTCTGGGGGATGGGTTAGTTTTTTATTATAAATTTTTGGTGTTTGGAATTTTAAGCTTTTAATTAGCACATCATAAAGCTTATTAAGAGGCATGATCTAATTTATGAATAAGAGAGGGACTGATTGGAAAGACAGGCTTGAAGGAGGTTATGTGATCCTTATATGAACCTTTTGAGATGGAACGTTAACTCCGTCCCCATGGCTCCATTCTCATGAAAATCATTTCACAGGAAGGTCATCTAATATTTATCCAGATGACTAGAGGTTCTCTGCACTTACCATATATTGCTCTGAATGATTGATTGTATTTAACATTTGACTTGTTCATATTATTTTACTGAAGATAGTCTTGATTGCTCTTCTTATTCCATCTTTGTTATATTTTCACATTAAAATTTTCTATGATGTTTCAGTGACTGTAACATAATTTCTTAAGGTTTCCAGCATTCTGGTTAAAATTAAGATAAAACATTCAAAGAATGTTACAGTTCTGTAACAAGGTTAACGTTATCAATTTTTTTCTTGTCTAAAGGTCCAGAGAAAAATATAACTAGTGTTTGAAAATCTTTTATCCTGTTTATGCATTTTTAGGCCTCAAAGATTTGGCAGACTTCCTGCCTGCTTCTCTGGCAACTATAGTTAGCTACTTCTCGGCTGAAGTTACTCGTGGGGTTTGGAAGCCTGCATTCATGAATGGAATTGACTGGCCAAGTCCTTCTGCAAATTTATCCACTGTGGAGGAACAAATCAAGAAAATTGTTGCTGATACAGGTGTTGATGTTCCAAGCCTTGTTGCAGGTATTTGTTATTTCTTTATACATATATCATGTTGCTCTCCTTTTAAGCCTCGTTGCAGTTACTTTATTCTCTATATCTGCCTGCTATATTGTTACCCTTTTTGGACAACTTGTGGCCATATGAAGATTAGCTACGGAAAGGGACTAGTTCAACCCTAGTTATTTGTAACATGCTTTACATGGGGAGATCTATTGTTGCAGGATTGTGCGGTGGAGTCTGGGGGTCTTGTAGGGGTGTTTTCTTTTTTTCTCGTGTGTGTGTTGTTTTTTTGTTTTTTTTGTTTTTTTTTTTTGTTGGGGGTGGGGGGGGTAGGGGTGGCAAACGGGTCGACCCAACCCGACCCGACCCATATAAATTTGACCCGACCCGTATAAGTGTGACCCGACCCGACCCATTTAATAAACGGGTCAATGTGATCCGACCCGATTATTAAACGGGTTACCCGACCCGACCCATATAACCCGAATGATCCGTTTATCAAATACAAGACGTATCCTAACAAATAACTAATAAAAAAATTATAAATGCACAAAAGAACACTTCTTACAAGCTCTTTAGACAAAATCTATCACTACTTACAACATAGAGTTATTTTAAAGACATATTCAGTATTTTTAAATGTACTTCAACGAAATACAAATATCGACAAACAAAAATATATCGATGCAGCTCTTTAGACACTAGAATAATCTAACCTAAGAACTAACAACATAGAATTTAACACAAGTAAATAAAGAGAATATACACAAGTTTACAACAAAATAGCTAAAACCCATCAAGCATCATCTTTTTGAAAAAAAATATACTCGTTGCAAGAGCTCTGAAAATAAGATTAAAATACAATTACAGTTTACAAAAAAATTAACTGACCCATCTCCAAATTTGAGTCAAAAAATTCATTCTCAGAGTGAATGAGACAATAACTATCACAAAAGGAGATAATCAGCTACATCCCAACACAAAATTTCTTCTAATTTAACTCATCACGAGATCCCCCGGAGTGAAATACACAGAAATTACAATCTCCAGTAACAATAATGCTGATCAATCATAGCTAAAAGCTACTCTTCAGGAACAATAATGTCGATCTGACCTTGAAAGCAATTGCTATCACTCCTGTTCAAGGAAACATATTAAAACAATCAAATAAAGAGTTTTACGTACAAATAAATCAAGTCATACCAACCTTATAGATTTGATTGTTCAAGTAGAGAAAATACACTATGTTGCACTGTCATAGTACTGTAGTATGCCTCTAAGTAGAGACATGAAAACTGAATAATTAACAATTGGAGCATATTTTAAAGGGTAAAATCAGACGTGACATAAACAGCAAAAAAAATCTTGAATATTTTCAGAAACAAAGAGAGGAAAATTGATGCAAACATATCCCAAATTTTGAAATTAGAAAGAGAACATAACAATTTAAGTAGAGTCAGCCTGCAACCTCTGCTTCCCCAAAGTCTTTGACCATAAAAAGGACGAGATAGTAGAAAGGATCTTGAGAGATATCATCACTTAAAAACAGTCGAAAAAAGTTTTTCATATAAATGATAGGCAATAAGAATATTACAATTCACACTTACCTGTAATGGATATTTCACAAATGCAGGTTCATAGCGCGCGGTTAGAACGACGAGGAAAGGTGTTGACTGAGCAGCTACTTTTGTACTTAGCAACCCAAACAACAACAACTGTGCTATAGAGGAAAAACTTTATGGAGTCTTTCGGCTTCCAAAGTAATATAAAGTCCAGTCCACAATCAAAAAATAATTAGAGATTTAAAATAATTTTGTATATTCCTCTGTATTTCCTTTGCGATGCACGTATATATGTTCGTACATGCCCCAAAAATCTAGTTTCTATAATTGTTATCTAAAATATTTGTTAGCTAGACAAAAGAATATTTGACCTTACCACACACACCACCGTCATCTCCGCATCAAAACCTAAAATTATGATGAGATGGAGAGATTTAACTTACAGCTTTATATAAGGGTTATATATATATATATATATATATACCAAAGTAATATAAAGTCCAGTCCACAATCAAAAAATAATTAGAGATTTAAAATAATTTTGTATATTCCTCTGTATTTCCTTTGCGATGCACGTATATATGTTCGTACATGCCCCAAAAATCTAGTTTCTATAATTGTTATCTAAAATATTTGTTAGCTAGACAAAAGAATATTTGACCTTACCACACACACCACCGTCATCTCCGCATCAAAACCTAAAATTATGATGAGATGGAGAGATTTAACTTACAGCTTTATATAAGGGTTATATATATATATATATATATATATGACAGAAAGATACGAACACTTCGCTGCGTCTTGAACCAAAAAAGTATGATAGAAATATGTTGTTACAGAGGAAAAACTTTGCATTCTGATAGAATTAGAAAGAAAAAGCTCTGACTTAGGACTTTCCGATATTTAGGTACTTGATCTATGAAAACATCATACATTGTCATGTAACTCATGTCCCTATTAGGGGTGAATCTCACAAGTGAAAATGAACCATGCCATGCCTCCCCACTTTCATCACAAAGATATGTAACCCATGCTCAAAAGGGAGGCCATCAAGTACTGTAGTGGTGAATCACATATCAGGCACAAAAGAGCAACAAACCACTCTAAGAATCAATCAAGTAATAGAGGACCAGCTAGAAAGCAAGACAAAGGATAACAAAAACAGAGAAATGATTTATTGACCAACTAAAGATTTCCAAGAAGAGTGAGGAATAAAAGAAAGGATAAAGGAGCAAAATCCTAGCAAATTACAGAAACTATAAGTAACCATTGGGGATTGGGGAAGCAGAAAGAAGAAATAGTGTACGGTAACCAAGCTAGAATTTTTCAAAAACCATATATTTATTTCCTTCTCCTTACGAAAAAAAAGGGGCAATTATTTTTGAGTTACTCTTTTAGGGATCTGATGCCCCCGCCACCACTCCAGATAGTAATCACATAACCATATTTTATCCTGTAGAAATATAGATTTTCCATTAATACTTCAAACTAAATTCATCAAGAAAATTTAACCATCCATCAAACTGTTGACAAAGTTTTGTTGGGGACTTGTCGGCGGATCCTGAGTTATAAACTCTGAGCATGCAATCCCTTCATTTTTACGCATGCAAAGTCCTTTCCGTAATTAAGTAAAACAAGTGAACTACAGCTGAGCTCTGTTACCAAGATGTACTAATTTCTCTTGAACAATTAAGTAGTGTAAAATTTCATAATATTTGTGAGATCAAGTTTTCTAAATTAGTTCATACTGACATGTACATCACTCTTCCATGGATGCTAATAGTAGACTTTAAAAAATCGTAAACATAAGCAAACAAACATAATAATAAAAATAATAGTAAGTGATCAATGAACTTCTTTACTATTATTAACAGCAAGATTAAAGGAAAAAAAATCACTGCATATATACGTCTGTGTGTATGCATTAGCACTGCATATATACATATATCAAAATCTATGTATATCTGAACACACCATGACTGCATATGCTCATTATGTACAGATACTTGGTATTTCAAGCAGAATTTGAAGTGGAATTTACTTCCTGAACCCAATGCTGAGATTTCAAATTGAGAATATATTCCTTAAATCATAACCAACAAAATTGAAGGCCTGTAATAGTCATATAGCTGGATTTTTTGGAAAAAAAACATACCTTTTTCCAAAGGGGAAGCTGTTCTTGGTGACTTAGCGACAGAAAAGGGGAATAATAATAAAAAATAGTCAGAACTTGTGACTTAGCGACAGAAATTAGGGGGGAGAACAGGGGGAAAACAGAGAATTAATCGACAGCGGTTCATTAAACGAATATTTGAGATCGCGGAAAGAGAAGAAAACTACCGGAGAAAAAGGGGAAATCGACGTCGCCCCTCCGGGGACGGTGACGAGAAACTCCACCGCCAGACCTGCGATCCACAACGAGGCTCCTCTCGTCGTCATCAACCTCCCTCATCTGAGCGTTGGTGTTGAACGATCGAGCCGTAGACGCTCTCCGCTCGCCGACGCTCTCCGTTTCCGCTCCACTCTCTGTTTGCCGACGCTCTCCGCTCGCCGCTCGCCGCCACTGGGAAATTTAGGGCTACTTTTTTTTTCTTTCTCTGCAGTGGCGCGTTTATGAGGGAGTGAGGGACGAAGTCACGAAGGGTTGGTTGTGTTATACGGGTCGGTGATTTGTGTTATACGGGTCAAGAGGTTAACCCGAATTTACCCATTTAATAAATGGGTAAAACTGGGTTGACCCGTTTATGACCCGACCCATGTAATTCAACCCATACCCATTATAAACGGGTCGGGTCGGGTCGGGTTGATGGGTCGGGTCATAAATTGCCACCCCTAGGGGGGGGTGTGTGGAGGGCGCTTGGAGTTGGCTACCCTGCAGATTGAGTTTGGAGATAGATGGACTTGGGTATGGGTTTCGCTGTCACGCGCAGGGTTTTTTTTTTTTTTCTTTTGGTAGATTTGAACTTTAATGAGTGCATGCTGGTTTAGGGATCGGGTTGAGGAGGGAGAGAAAAGAGAGAGAGGAACAGCAATTTACACTAGGAGTATCTTAGTATGTTTTGTTGGGTAAGGGACTTGATCCTTGACAGTGATAGCTGGATTGAAGGAAGGCCAGTTTGAAATTTTAAATCAAATAATTTTTATCTGTGTGTTGATTATGGAGTGAACTAACTTCATCAATATACTAGCTACTTTAATAACTTTTATATCTGTGTGTTGATTATGGAAATATAACAAAGGTATGATGACAAGACTATGATGGACTGATGCAGACTTGAGTTGGTACCTATGATATGTAGAATGGCATGATACAAGACAAAACTTGCACTGGCTTACCATACAATACGAACAAAAGTTTATTACTATCACGACAATAGTTTAATTTTTTTATTTCAATCAGAGAGATGACAACAGGGAACTTTGCAAAACATCTACCCTAATATTTTATTGAAATAGAACGTAGGCATACAATTAATACTAATAAAGATATATGTTAGAAAATTTACATTTAAATTTAAAGCAGATATAATAGTAGGATTATTCCATGTGCCAAATAACAATAATAAGCAATTAATTTAAATTTCAGGCTCAGCTAAGCAAGTCTGGTATGGCAAACTCCTCTGTTGAATTCGCAATCAAAACCTTTATCCTCCCTCTTTGCCTCAACCAATGATCATAGTTTTTCCTTACCCTAGTCCTAGCTGCTTTTTCAAACGTGACATTGCCTTCTCAAACATGTCATTATTATTTTCACTTACTGGACTTAATCTTTTGTTCTACATGTCCATGATTCTGGCACTTGGCAGCCTGGCTTTTTTTACTTACCATAAAGATGGAGCAGTTGATCTCACTTGCCTTTCTCGTTCTGTGTATTAAAGGAGAGTCTATCTTAAAATTGGTTCAAAATGAGGGTTGCATTGTACTTTTTAACTTTAACTATCGTCAAATTTCTGCACATACGATTTGAATATATATTTTATATGACTTGGAATAGTCAAGTTGGATCCAGAGAAGATACTTCTAGACTTCCTGATTTCTGGTTTAATGTTTTGCTAGAGTTATTAGACTAAGAATGATATTATTTTTATTTTGAATCTCATTTATTTGAAGTTACTTTTTCCCGTTTCTGTAAAAAGAAAACAGGTCTTAGTAGGATCTATTCTCCAATTTGTTATTGTGCTTATTATTGGTTATATTATATGACCTTAATTATGTCAACGTAGCATAGTGAACACTTTCCTCTCGTTGACATTTCCTGTTTTCAGTGATTCAGTCTGTATAAATATGAGTGAAATGGGTTTCGACATATTGAGGATCACTGGCGAATCTTTGTGGACTATATATATTGATCATTGATGTATAAACTATATACAGTATTTCTAATTATGGTCATTATATTTAACAAGATATGGGTCCACACACAGTAAAGAAAAGCGTGGAAGTGGATAAGTATTATGCATCTTGGTACTCTGAAACAGGATATCTGTTCCTATGTTTTAACTAACGAGAGAGCAAATGCATAAACCCAGAAATTGAAATGTGCTTTAAATGTTAAAATAAATAAATGCATGAAAGTTGTTGAGTACCATTACCATTGAGCCATGAATACATTAGTTCGGACACAAGCTTTTTAGTGCTTAAGATAATGCTGACTTGTAAACAATAGTGGAATGTAGCCAAGGGTCTTGGAGCACTCTATAAATGACATAGGTCAATTTTTCTCAAAATAAAATATAAAAATATAAAATTAAGGACCATAACTATATAATATAATAATTGATGTTACTATTGCAACATAATACATTGAAACTATACATATAAAGACACCTAAACTCGTCTATGCTCCTTTCATGCCACTTTCCTCTGGATTCAGATCCTCTCTATGATTATGAATAACAAAGTGGGAAAGAAGACCCAGAAAATTCTGTTGCAAAATTTTTGTTCTTTTTTTTTCTGAGTTCCACTTTATTTAATGCCAAAAATATGAACCTAGTTTTTTAGATTAGCTTTGGCCTGTGATAAAATGATTGCAGGAGGAAGCTCCCCGGCAACTCTTCCATTACCTTTAGCAGCATTCGTCAGCCTCACCATAACATATAAACTTGACAAAGCCTCTGAACGGTTTCTTAACCTTGCTGGTCCGGCTTTAGAGAGCCTCGCAGCAAGCTGCCCATGGCCCAGCATGCCAATTGTTGCGGCCTTGTGGACTCAGAAGGTGAAGAGATGGAGTGATTTCTTAATCTTCTCAGCATCACGAACCGTATTCCATCACAGCAACGACACAGTAGTTCAGCTCCTGCGGAGTTGCTTCAGTGCTACACTCGGGCTCTCCGGCACCCCACTCTCTAGCAATGGCGGTGTTGGCAATCTCCTCGGCCATGGCTTTGGTTCACATTTTTGCGGTGGCCTATCACCGGTTGCACCAGGCATTCTCTATCTCCGTGTCTATCGCTGCATCCACAACACGATACTGCTAACAGAGGAGATAATCTCCCTCTTGATGAATTCAGTCAAGGAGATAGCAGAAAGTGTTCTCCCGAAAGAAAGGGCGAAGAAGACTAAGAATGGAATGAAATATGGACAGGTTTCTCTTGCTGCTGCTATGTCACAGGTGAAACTTGCAGCTGCACTTGGAGCGACATTTGTGTGGTTATCCGGAGGTTCTGGCATAGTGCAGGCTCTGGTCCATGAAATATTACCCTCATGGTTTTTATCAGTGCATGATTTGGACACAGAAGGGGGAAGATGTATGCGAGGTGGAGTTATACATAGCTTGCTTGGAAGAGGACTTGCCTACTTTGTTGTGTACTGTGGGATGTTTGCTTGGGGCATCGACTCGACTCACGCATTAAAGAGGAGATCGAGGATCATCGAAGCTCACATGAAGTTCTTAGCCAGCGCATTTGATGGTAAGATCTCGCTTGGTTGTGACTGGGCTCTGTGGAAAGCCTATGCTTCGTGTTTATTGGGGTTGATGGTGGAGTGTGCACCGAGCTGGGTTGTGGAGGTCGACCTTAAGGTACTAAAGAGGCTGAGCAGAGGGCTCATGCAGAGGAACGAGGACGAGCTTGCTCTTGCTTTGTTGTGCAAGGGTGGAGTTGAAGCGATGGGCACGGCTGCTGAGGCAATAATTGCTGGTGAAAGAACTGAATAATACTGATAATCTGATTTTGGTCTGTTGTGTGCATTCTATTGACGGGTTTACAGTGGTTTGAAGTGTGGGCATGGGTAGAGGTCTTTAGTTTACTAACCTGCTGCGATTCACGTCTGTTTCCGTAAGCTTATTGTTTGCATGTGAGTTTGTATGGATGTACAGTTGAATGGTTTTTTAACAGCTGCCAGATTGATTGTTTTTGCATATTTGTAGTTCCGTGTTGGTGCCCATCTGTATCTATAGCACATATGAAGAAGGATTATTGACGTCTTGGTACCTTGTAGTACGGTATAATTATAGAGGTGACCCAGTGTATCTACACGAATGACCCTGTGAGATTATGAATGAGGCTACACAGGTAACCCTAATTAAAGTAATATTAGAGTTGTTCAAGGTTTACCAGTGTAATTTAAGTTAAGTATAGTAAGTAACCCTAGTGTTATTCGTGTGATACGTAAAATCCAAAGTCATCCGTGTGTATTACACCGAGCCACAAGGTATCAAGACGTAGATAATCCTATGAAGAGTGTACTGCATGTCCTGGTAATGGTCGTGTTTGGTTTTAAAATTCTGCTCTGGTGAAAGATTTCATATATCAGTTCGATCAAAGCTCAAATTGTGAGACGAATGCCACGCTGTAGTTCAGTAGTTACATTTGTCAATTATCATTAGGCGTGGAGTAGTTACATTTGAGTTACGTTTGAGGATTGGCGTTAGGTATGGAGTAGTTACATTTGACGATTAGCGTTAAGTATGGAGGCTGTCCACGAACGACCTGAACAGTACTTTTTACTGTCGAATTGAAAGCCAAACTGCCAATCTAGGGTGGAAAAATGACTTAATTCTAGTGAGTGGAAAATTGTAGATTGATGGATTCGTCGAGAAATACATGCATGAATTATACTATTTGCGCTTCTGTGTCCCTCAACAAGCAATTGCAGATTGTGTTATGAAGCCAATCTTGATCCTGAGCAATTATGCCAAAGTAGGCTGTGCCTCGTCCAGATTTCCATAGAAAGAAGTTTTCCAAAATCCAATCTTCAAACCAACAATGCACCCATACGCTGCGTGATTCAACCTGTCAAAGAGTACTTCACCTTAAAAAAACATGGAACCAAAACTCTTCTCCCAGAATCTGCAGGATAACATGTAATCTCAAATTCGTACTCCTTGAAGTACAATTCGACCTGGCTATAAATTATGTGAAGCATTTGCAAACATGACCAAAGAAATCATTGCCCAGTGAGTCAAATCTGTTAAAAAGTGCGGCATTCTACGTGGTTAGACCTACTGTTGATATACTTGAGTCACAAAATTGCCACAATATGAGAAATAAAAGAGAAAATTGGAACAGAAGAAAAGTAGGAAGAAAATGGAGCAGAATCCTTTTATAAAAGTAACAAGAAAACTATTCAAGGGGAAGAATTAAGAATGAATGTTACATAGATTAGTTCTCATAGAATCAAAGTCCAAGAAGATTATGGTTGTATTATCTTTGGTTCGCAAATTTCTAGCTTCACCTAGTACATAATTTGCTAGTCTGACAGCTGAGTTGGCGTCATGAGCATCTTTCTTCTGCAAAATTTCAAACATCATCAGCATCAACAGATAGGCATATCTGAAAGTTAACAAACTTTTATTGGCCTACAATATTATTTAAATATTAATTGTGGATAGGCCCCCTGTAGTAGTGCCCAATTATGGATTACCCCTATATAGATCTATGTGCAAAAAGTAAAAATAAATAAATAAATAAATACAAATTCTCTTTCTATGACGGTAAAAGAGTGAAAAAAAATCACTCAGAAGGTCTGTATGCAAGAATAGAACTACAAGGAGGTCTACCGCAATTAACCCACTATTTAAACGTCTGTTGATACCTGAACTATAAGTTGCACTGCCTTCTTTATACTGATGACATCCCATAGGCCATCACTGCAGTTCCAATCAAGAGGATTATCATGAAATGAGATGCAAACATAATCTGAAAGCAGATAAAGCATAAATCAACAAAAAGAATGGGAAGAGAGAATCACCTGGCTAACAATGCAAATGCCTCTCTGCATGATTTTGATACATGCACAGCTTGGCTAACATAAGGCTCTGCACTAAAACGAGAGTCTTGCTCTTTAAGAAACTTGTCTCCAAGCATGCGTCCGAGATTGATACCTAAATTAGTTTATTGAGATAGATATTAACCTAATCATCTTTCAAAGACAAAAGAACAGAACAACGATAAATTTCGCAAAACCCCCCAAGAACATTGGCCCATATTGAGATAACCCCCAAAAACTTTGGAAGTGTCACTTAACCCCCCAAAAGTTGGGGTTATCTGAAAATAGATTAAGAAAAATTGCAAAAGTTTTGGGGCTTAATTGATATTTCCGAACTTTATGGGGGAATATCTCAAAATTGGCCAAACTTCTTGGGGTTTTGTGAAATTTATCCAAAGAGAAATGATAAATTACAGACCACCAACGCGTGCTTCACCATCTTTTAATGGCATTCCCATTTTCGAGAATCGAGCCCGTTCAGTTACCCCAATTATCCTGTGATCCTCTGTCATTGTGATTTGCTTTCCACTAACACTATCAACCCATGATATGAAAAAAAAAATAGTAATCAATTACACAAAACACTGAAAAAATTAAGCAACGAGGCTGATTACTGGAGAATGAGCCTGTTCTTTCTATTAAACAATTTATTTTGATAAAGCCCAGCACTTTGTCAGCAACTCAAGTATTAACAAGGTATGAGAAATTTAGCACTTCCAGCTAAGATCTTATGTTTAGCCTGGTGCCATAGTGGTGTCTTCTTTTCAAAATTTCTAATAGAAGTTCTTGGGAACATTACTGAAGTACTGAACAATGGTGTCTTCTTTTCAACATTTCTATTAGAAGATCATGGAAACTGTACAGAAGTACTGAATAATGGCCCCAGGTGAGTGGCGAAAGAAAAGTTTATGTAGCCTACTGCAACTAGAGATATGGACTTTGCTTATGATTTCTAGGAACTACCTCAACATGCATCAGGAAATTAGCATGATCTATTTCAGAGCTTCATCACTACATCGGCTTGAGATATATCGTTAGCCTACAAACCCATAACTTCAACTTAAGGCAAAGTGTGGTTGACATGGTACTGCAACAAGTTCAAGAAATTTCGGATTCAAACCTTGTTGTCAGATTGAAAATCTATTTACCTACATCCTATGTTGGACAGATATGGGTGCAGGTGTAGACACGGAGATGGGTGTGGATACGGAACATGGCAAAATTGTAAAAGTTAGGATATAGCGACACGGCTTTATACATACATATTACAATTAATAATCTATATGAGAATGATATTGTTTTTCATTCACATGTTATGGGAACGAAAATCCTTATACCATTTTTATGTTTCTTAACTTTCTTTTATTGAGTAGATTATAAATTGAAAAACCGCTTGTTTTTTAACTAGATACCAATGTTGTCAATGCGTGAGGCGCAATGCCGGGCGCAAGCATCTTTGCGCTCACATGCGCAAGGCGCAACGTGATGCGCGCGCCCGGGTGACGCGATGCGCGCACCGCACACATAATTTCTCAATATATATAATCAAGCATGAAAGAACATGTTTTTAGAATTTACATGAAAAATATGTCAGGATAAATAATATATTACTACAAAATCACAATATAATATACCTTAATTTCTAATGCTAACACCCACATAATAGCAAAATGAATAAATTTTCAAATCAAATGTTAAATCAAGACTAATATCCAAGCAAAGGATTAGTAACGGTCCTCAATTGAATGCTACTAAAAAGACCTAATGGATTTATTTTGATTTTTGAGATATGTTTTCGAAAGACTCAATTCTACTGAACGTGAAGATCAGTCTTGTCTCAAGATTGCAGTTACCCATGTCAGTGACTCCTCGTTTCTACCTCCCATTCTTTTGCAAACAGAAAAAAGAGATAATTATCATCTGTCAGAATGTCTGCAAACTCTGTTCAGAATCATCAAGGGAACCGAGTCAGAAGGTACATATCTACTTTAACACACCTTATGGAAAACAACATCAGCAACACTTAACATGTAGATAAAAAAAACTCCACAATTCAGGTTCATATCATTCCACTAGTAATAACGCAAAAGGTTAGCTTCAACCAGTATCATTTTACCCCCGATAAACAGTTGTAAGTGTTAATAACAAGCAAAGATCTATCCAACAGTACTAGAATGCAAATGAGTTGGTCCTAATAGTTCTGCTCCAATTATCTTTCACTTTCCAAATCTATACAGTGGAAAAAAAATTGTTGAGTGAAAAACGTACTTCACAACACAAGCTGAATCACCAACATTGGCGCATTGTGCAAAGAGTTCTTCATGGTGATCAATCCAAACCAAAAGGACTGTGGCAGTACAACCCTGTAAAGAATTAATGTTAACAATAATGTTAAAACTCTCTTTACCCCTAAAGACAGTTAAGTTCATCAACATTCAGATAGCGTAATACAAGTGACGGCATATAGATTGTGTGCATAACATCAGTGTTTTCAAAGGCGTGTGCCTCACCGCGCCTCATGCGCCTCGTGATGTGGAGCAGTGGAGATGCACCACAATGTAGCAGCGCCATTTGCGCCTCGCACACATCCTTACTTTGCGCAGGATGCATGTAATACATGCCCTCATATATTTTTGTTTGTTAACATTTCAATCGAGTCTTTGTACTCGATAACCCATATCCCAAAAAGCAAAATCCATTAGGCCTTTTTAGTAGCCTTCAATTGAGGACCATAACTAATCTTTTGCTTTGATATTAGTTGTGATTTGACATTTAATTTGAAAAATTATAAACGTTGCTACTATGCTGGGTGTTAGCAGTCAAAACTAAGACCTTATATGTGATTTTGTAGTAAGATACTATTTATCCTAACATATTTTCTATGTGAATTCTTAAACATGTTCTTTCATTCTTGATTATCTATCTTGAAAAATTATGTGTGCGGTGTGCGCCTCGCATCACTCGGACCTTGCACATGTGCGCGTAAAGATACTTTGCGCCCCGCATTGCGCCTCGCGTGTTGACAACACTGCATAACATAACAAAATTAAGAACCATACAAGAATGATCATTCAGACAAATTAATAACGAATCTACAACCAGCTAAACTTAAGGAGGACTTATGAAGGAAGTTGGATAAATAGAACATCCAACACAACTACCCAAGTTTAATGCTACTTTCCCTATTTTGCTTCTGCAATCAATAAAAGCTGTAATTATTAGATGGAACATTTAAGAAAGGTTGATAAATCAAGAAGGCTACAGTGGGTGGCAGGGAAACAGTATAGGGCATTAGGGTTTTCCCAATATTATTCCCTAAAATGTTTCATATTTTGAAATAAGTATCTCAAGTAATAGAGATTGATATTAGCTCTCCAAATCTTATTAAGTTAATTCAAATTTGTCTCTCTAGCTTACAAGCATTTGATTTGGAAGGAATATTCCTTTAAATTAAACTTT